>NC_047091.1:55739504-56066121 GCF_902459505.1 Geotrypetes seraphini
CCCGAAAAGCTCATAATCCATGGTACAATAGAGAACTTTCACTTATCAAAACGCAACTTCGCTCGCTCAAAAGGAAATGGCGCTCCTCAAAATCATCCGTGAATTTAGAACATTATAAAGAACAAACACAATTTTATAAAAATAAAATCAACCAAGCAAAAAAACTTTTTTACTCTAATAAAATTGATAAGGCAAAAAATAGCTCTGAATTATTTTTAATTCTTAAATCCATTACCCCTGAATCAAAAAATAATAAAAAGAACTTTGAATTTACTCCTAAAGCTCAAGATCTGGCTGATTATTTTTGCGACAAAATCGCTCAAATACGAAAAACCCTTGTAACAAACATAATAGATGACCCATTACACAATAACACTGATCTCACCTTACCAACATCCAAATGCATAAACTTTAAAATTCCATCATTAAAAGAAATAGAAGGAGTCTTTCAAAGAATTAAACTAAACAATTCTCGATCCGAACCAATCCCTCCGATTTACCTGAAAAAATTTTTCTCTTGCTTCGGTCCTTTTATCCATTCACTTATTAAAAATAGTTTTCTTACAGCTACTGTCCCTTTGAACTGGAAAAAAGCGACCGTTACTCCAGTACTGAAAAATTATAATGCTAACCGCAATGATGTTTCCAACTATCGCCCAATTTCAAACTTACCTTTCCTAGCAAAACTAACCGAAAAACTGGTCTTTGAACAACTGTCAGATTTTATCGAGTCATCTAACGCATTGCATCCTAACCAAACAGGCTTTCGAAAACACCATAACACAGAATATTCAATGTTAGGCCTTGTAACCAATATTCATTACTATCTAGACCACCACAAATCGGTTGCTCTTTTTTCCTTAGACCTTTCAGCGGCCTTTGACACTATAGATCACGCTCTCCTACTCAATCGCTTGGAATCTTTTGGAATTGGTGGACAGGTTCTAAAATGGTTTACATCTTTTCTCTCCAACCGATCTTCTACTGTTACAGTTAGAGATGATTACTCTGCCTCTTACTCTTCACCTTTTGGTATACCCCAGGGTTCTATTCTGTCTCCTCTTTTATTCAATATCTTTCTCTCACCTTTACTTACTATTTGTCAATCACTGGGCTTTACATCATTTTCCTACGCTGATGATATACAACTCCTTCACCCACTTGATCCCAAAAACATCGAAGAAATTAAAGCTATTAATACTAAATTGGACACAATAAAAAACTGGCTTTGCCATAATAAACTCTCATTAAATACCCAGAAAACACAAACCATGCTATTTACTTGGAGAAAAGATATTACTCTAATATCTCCATTTGTCCTTAACAATAACCCAATTGAATCTGTATCAACCGTGAAAATTTTAGGCGTAATTATTGACTCGAACTTATCTTTTCATGACCACATAAATCAAACTGTTAAATCCTGCTTCTATAAACTCCGTTTGATAAGATCCATTTCTTCTTACCTAGAACCAAAATCGGTTAATATCCTTGTTCATTCCATGATTATCACCAAAATAGATTACTGTAATTCTTTGCTCTATAATATACCGCAAAAAGAAAAGAAAAGGCTACAAATAATCCAAAACACTGCCATAAAACTTATATACAAAGCAAAAAAATACGATCACGTAACACCACTACTCATTAAGTCACACTGGTTACCTATTAATCACCGAATAACCTTCAAAATAGCTCTTTTAGTCTTCAAGGTATTGTTATTTAACACGCCCCAATTCATATCAAGAATGATTACTCCATATCATTCAACTCGACCCCTTCGATCTTCACAACAAGATTTATTATCGATCCCCTCTCTAAAAATAGTGGGAACAAGGAGAAACGATATGTTCTCTGTTTTAGCCCCCCAACTCTGGAACACTCTGCCTCTATTTATTAGAAAGGACAAAGATCTTATCTCTTTTAAAAAACAATTAAAGACTTTTTTTTCAACGACGCATTTACCGACTAATTAGTTAGTCTCTTGATTTTTCTTTCTTCTTTTCCCCACCCTTTTGTTTTTTCCATTACATGTTTTTCACTTCTATTTGAGTAAAATTTGTAACTTTTCCCTCCTTTCCTCTCAGTCATGTCTGTCATAAAACTAAATGTACAGTGTTATCCTTAAATTGCAGGTTACTATTGTTTTATTTGCTTTTAATGAGATATATGTTTTTTATTTAAACTTGTTTCTTTTTTTATATAAGCTGTTAACAATTTTGTTCTACGCTTTTTAACTTCTTAATAATTAGACAGTTAGTCTTCCCTTAATTCGTTTTAACTGTACATCGCTTAGAATTTCTTATATAGGCGATTAATCAAATAAATGTGAACTTGAACTTGAACTTTGTAAAACAGATCCTCGGTCTCTCATCACAAAATCGCAGAATACTAGGCAGCGCATTCCAAAGCTTGGCACCTGCTACAGACAGCACCCGTCATAGTAATCTGAACTGTTTACATTTACAATAAATCTTTAGTTGGGGGATGAAAAAGAGTAAAGAGAGTATAGAAAATGAACAACCGGAGAGGGATAGTGGGGAGAAATACAATTTCAGATAGTAAAAACTGTGGTAGATTAGTTTCTCTGTAAGATTGATGTGTATGAGTTGTGGGAATCTGTGAGCAAGGCCTTAAATTTTTCTACAGATGTCTCTTGGGGGAGAGTTGGGAAGTGCATTCCAGAAAATGGGAGCAATCACTGAAAAGATGGTTCTGCGTGTAGTATCATAGACAATTAGGGGTATAATCAAAACAGAAAAACATCCTAAAAACCACCTAAGTCGGCACTTGGACGTTTCACTCATCAAAAAGTCCAAGTGCTAATATTTCAAAAGAGAGATTTGGGCGTCTAGTGGGCTTAGACTTGGATGTCTTGTAGCAATACAGTAATTGAATCTTTTGCAAAACATCCTAGACGGAACTTAGAAGTTTTTGGCTAAACCTGTTAATAGCATGTAAGTGTGGAAAAGATGTGGGTTGAGCCTGGACCCCTTTAGAAGAGAACAATAAGAGGTTGAGGTTTGTAGAGGGTCTGTTTTCAGTTCCCGGAGGGACTCGGTAATGATCTCCAGTAAAACAGAGGACTTAAAAAGTCGGCGAACAGAGGGATCCTCTTCCTGATCTTTGGCCGATACTGCCTCCTGGACCCCTGGATCAGAGGCTGTTTCTAAAGTTTCCAAGTTTTATTAAAATTTGTTGAAACGCCTATCATAAATTCTATGGGGCTCATAATCGAAAGAGAAAAACGTCCAAAAACCGGCCTAAGTCGGCATTTGGACGATCATTTCTCAAAAACGTCCAAGTGCTTATAATAAAAACGGGTCTTGGATGTATTTCTAAACGACCTAGGACTTCATAGTGCCGCTGAATGACCAAACGGGGTGTTTCGGGAGGAGTATTGAGGGCGGGACGTGGGCCGGCTTAGACTTAGTCGTACAGCATGTGTAACGAAAGTTTTACAACAGAGCCTAGATGGAACTTGGACGTTGTTACTTAGTCTAAGTCACAAAAACCCACCTAAAGTCACCAGATAAACACTGAAAACACATAAAACAGACCACCACACACTAACCCAGTGATCAACGACCCCCCCACCCCCATAAAAATTTTATTCACAACTTTAAAATTCCGCCTCCAGACCATCATCACCTAGCCGCCTGGCATAGGAAAGCCTAGTCGTCCAGCACAGAGGCAGCTTAAGTCATCTTGGGGGTGGGTTAGGGATCCATAGAGAGGAGGATCCATGCCCATAAGCCCCTGTAATCACTGCATTGATACTTAAACCTGTGCACTGCCCTATACACCCAAAACCCTTTTTTACTGGCATATAAGTGGCTTCTGCAGCCATAAGGGCTATTGGGGGTGGTAGATAAGAACATAAGAAGTTGCCTCCGCTGGGGCAGACCAGAGGTCCATCCTGCCCAGCGGTCCGCTCCCGCGGCCTGAACAGTGGTCTCTGACTAATTTTATAATTTACCTCTAATCCTGTCCCTATAACCTTACCTCTACTCCTATCTGTACCCCTCAATCCCTTTGTCCTCTAGGTACCTGTCCAGACCTTCTTTGAAGCCCTGTAGCGTACTTCTGCCTATCACATCCTCTGGCAGCGCGTTCCATGTATCCACCACCCTCTAGGGGATTCTGGAGGTGGTTTGGGGGGCTCACCGTAACCTATAAGGAAGCTGTAGGGAGGAGACGACATGGCACCCTTTTTGTGAAGTTCACTGCAGTGCCCTGTAAGGTACCCTACTATTTAGGTGGCATGTCTGGGTGTGCAGTCCATCACTTTGCAGACCCCTCCCACATCCAACAGGGCTTGTTCTAGGCGTTTTGGACTTAGACGGAAAGTTGGACAAAAATGTGGTATAAAGATGGAGGATTTAGTGGCTTGGACGATCAGATCGGCAGGACGTATAATTAGACGATTTTCAAAACTAAAAAAAAATTGGACGTATCTTTCGAAAATATGTCTTAAGCTGTTTTTTATTTTGGATGACTTGCGAGATGGATGCAAACAGACTTAGACGCCCCTTTCGATTATGCCCCTCCACGTGTTTTACAATATTAAAAGCAAGAGGGAGAGACTTACAAAGGCATATCGACAAGACAAATTATGGACTGGACATGAAAACAATGGGTAAGTAATAATGAAATACAATAATTACAGGAAAAGGATACATAAAAGGGAAGAATACGAGGAGAGTGGAGTGGAAGGTCCTCTTTGTTAAAGAGAAGATCCTTTCCCATTTGGGAAGCCTTACTTTGGGACAAAAATGGGATCAAATCAAATCTGATCCCTCGTCCTCTAAGTCCCTGTCAGATGGACCATCATAGTCCAGACTAGTCTCCGCTTTCAGGGAAGAAATGCTTTGAGCGAGGCCTAGCTGGTTGATTTCTTCCTTGTGCATAAGTCTGCCAGAGGAGTTTTATGAACTCTGGGGTAAAGACCTGAGAGGGCAATTCTTCTTGCTTCTCAGGGTAGAACAAATGCCTTTTCTAGGGCTGAAAAGAGTCTAAGCCCTTACAATGTGTAGGACTGCTGTTCGGGACTCCAGAAGGGATTTCATTCCCCTTGATGGGACCATCTGCCATTCTCCAGCCTTAGAGGCCTGTGGAGGGGCTAAGCCCGAAGCTCCCACCTCTCCATCCCATACTGCTTAGCACATGGTGCAAGGGCACTCTTCAGCTGCCTATCCAGGGCAAATAAGGAATGGATAAAGGGGTATTAGGGTCTGAGGACACCATCCCTACCAATTTTGAGGCAAAATGAGGTGTTTTAAAAAAGTTTGAGAACTTTGAAAAAATTGGGAAATCCAAGATAGTTTCCTTGGCAGCGTTTTGGCACCAAAAAACGGCTTTAAAATGCTTCAGAGCTGATCAAAAACATTTAAAAAATAGGATTTGAGAGAGGGGACCAAACTGCAGAAATAGTCAAAACAGTTTTTCAGACAACCCCTCGCTCCAATTTTCCCCATAGGCTGTCACAGCCTTTATTCATAGGCCATGTGCTGGGGAAATGGTACTGCAGCCTTTCTCAGCTCCTTGAAAGTGTAGCTCGATCTGGAGGGATTCTCTGCCTCAAGCTGCCGGTCAGCTGCTAAGCCAATCAGACCTTAGTTGGACTGAGCCTGTACACCCCCAGTCTGCAATGGATGCAGAAAGTAGGGGGGAGATGAAACTGCAGCCAGCTCCCCGAGCACACCAAGGGATGCTATTAATGTCTAACAGCCTGCGCGCAAGCTCCTCATCAAGTCACAGAAGTGAGCAAGTCCTCAGGGTCTGGAACTCAGAGCTCCACAAATCTTCTGCAGGCTGGCTGCACAGGTCCCCGAAGTACACACCTGCCAGCTGCAAACTAAAGTCTGCTCCTCTCCAAGCAGGCATTGCATCCCTTGAGCCACGTAAAACAACACAAAAAAAGAAATGAAAAACACCACAATAAAGAAAAAAAGGGAGCAATCAGACACCTTTATGCTCAACTGCAGAAGGAACTGAAGGGAAGCAGCAGAGACCAGGGAGAAGGAGGAACTGAAAAGCTGTGATTGACATCTTCTGTAGTATGCTTGCCAGCATGCATGGACAATCCTAAGGTTCAGCATACCTGCCCTATTGCACTGGAAAATGTTGTTAGTTGTCAGATGTATGACAAGTCCTATATTGCTGAAAAGATCTCTTTTGATCTGAAGCATTTGCTGGTACATTGTGGGGCTGGTTGGCATCTCTATGCATGGTCAGACCTCACTCTTCCTCTAACTTGCTACCTCTCTCACAAAACTCTCTACTGCCCCTCTAACTTCTATTATGTTCCTCCCTCTGATTTGATCCTGCTGGGTGTTTGGCTGTGTCTAGCTATCATTGTGTGTCTAATTGTCTGTGTTATGAGCCATGAGATCATCGCACTGTAGACGGTGGCATCAAATAGCAGAAAATAAGAATGGGACCATCCACCATGGATACAACACAAGAATATTCAGTATAATTTGACCACTAGTGATTGAGCATTAGCCCTTACCATATGAGCTGCAATATTTTGAATTGTTTGAAATACCTTTAGAAATTTCACAAGAAAGTCAGTATAAAGGGCATTGGAACATCTATCATCAACCATTATGATTTATGTAAAAAAAAAAAAAAAAAGAAGTTTCTTCAAGCCTTGGAAGAACTAGGAATATGTAAAAGGTTAGGTTACAAGATTAAATGAAAGCCAATGCATAAAGAATACTTACGGTTGGTTTTTCTGAAATCTTTCATGAGGAACTGAATCTCCTCATGGATCCGCTCCTCTTTCCTACTCCAAAGTTTCTCATTGTCAGCACAGCAAATCTATGAAGTTCCTTCCATTTTTCCCCATTACTAAAACCCAGTCCTGAAAGAAGCAAATGCCCAAAGAACCCTGGTTAGCAAAGATACTGTATTGTAAATAAGGCAAAATGTATGATACTCACATTGTATTGTATGTATGGCAAAATGTAAACCAGGGGTGTCCAACCTTTTGGTTTCCCTGGACTGCATTGGATGAAAAAAAAAATTTCTGGGGCCGCACAAACACTAACACTAGCTGATGAGCAAAATAAAGGTTGAGCAGGTCCCAAATTTGCAATCACTAATATAGAAGATGTACGTACCTAATAATAAACCTTCATTAAAGGAACCCAAAAAAGCAGTAATACTTACCCTGACTGAATGATCCTCCATGTGCACCGCTGACAGTGGGAGCAGCCACAGGCTTCCGCATCCCCATTCTGATGAGCAGGGATGCGCGCTCCTGGTTCTTAAGGCTTAAGTCCTTAAGGCTGGCTCCCTCCTCACTGCTACAATCATTTTTCTGCTCAAAACCGCAGGCAATGGCTCCTACATGTCTCCCATGGCTGATCTGGAAGCCTTCTCTCTGACATCGCAACGTCAGAGGGAGCGCTTCCGGGTCATCTGCTGGAAGCGCGTAGGAGCCGCTACCCGCGGCTTTGAGCAGAAAAACACTGTAGCACAATGGAGGAGGGAGCTGGCCAGAAAGTAAACACCCGGGGGCTTAGAAGGAGAGAAGATGCCATATAGAAAGGGCAGAGAGAGGGTAGACAATGGATGAAAGGGAGAGAGTGACAAGAAGAGAGTGACTGCTTTCCTTCTGTCTCCCCCTAGCACACCCCTCCCCCAAAGCAGCCCCCTTTCCTTCTCCCTGTCTCTCCATGGCCCCTTATGTCTTCCCCCCAGAGTAAAACTGTCTGTCCCCAGCACACCTTCCCCCCAAAGCAGCCCCCTTTCCCTCTCCCTATCTCTCCATGGCCCCTTTCCCTCTCCCTCTGGCCCCCTGAATTAATCCCCCTGCTTACCTGGCCTGCTCCTCTTCAAAGCAGGCCACGATCGTGGTGGCCCGCCCCAGCGAACTTCACAGGCCGCTCCCCAACCCGGAAGCACGCTCCCCCCGACGCGATCCCGTGCGTCAGAGCGAACGTGCCACCGAGACCGGAAAGCGGCCTGCGAGGCCCGCCAAAGCCGGCCACGATCGCAGGCTGCTCCGAAGAGGAGGATCAGCGGCAGCAGCAGCGACAGCAGCGGTGAGCGAGGGCGGGAGGTATGGTCCAGCTTGGTGAGGTGAGGGCGGGAGGTCTGCTGAGCTTTCTTCGGGTTGGTGAGGGCGGGAGGAGGGGAGTGGCCAGAGTGATCATTGGCCGGGTTCTAAAATGGAACACGGCCACGGATCACACACCACAGCCGCAGTAATCACGCTTTTTTAAAAGCGCATGCGCCACTAACCTTTTATTATATAGGATCATTGATTTATTTACATTATTAAGATTTATTTACCACTCAGATAATCCAAACATAGGCAACAGACAACCACAGCAATAAAATATTAAAATAACAATACACATTATGATTTTAGTACACTGCTTACAGTGTCAACACAGTGTACTTAAAACATCTTAATAGCATAGGGTTCAAGCAGAGGTGGAACATATAAACATGTAACCCTGGTCCACTCAGTCTCAGGGTGCTAGCTAGCTCTTCAGGTCAGGCAATCGCAACCAGAGCTCATAAAAAGAAAATCCATGTTTGAGCTGAGCGAAGGCTGGGGCTAGGTTTAGTCCCGGAAGGCCAGAAGAGAGCTTTCCTTGGGTCCAATTTATTATAAAAGCATTTTAATCAAATTTTAATAAAACTTGAAACTTGTGGCAAGTTTTTGCTTTTCTCCCTTCTTGTAGCTCTAAATATTGACATAACTGGTTAACTTGCCATGGCTAAAAATGGTTCAGAATTGAATATCCAGGCTGAATGTCAGTGTCAGGTGAATGGTGCACTGTGGCACTGACTGAATATTGCCCCCATTATCTCTAATTCTATAACAGGGCACCTAAATGCATGTACTGCTAGTTTTATCTTTCTGATACTTTCCTTTACTATTATGTTACATAGTTCTTTTCTTTTATGATAAAATTTTTTATTGTACACCACTATGATTTTAATTAGAAGTGTGGTATATCAAATACTGACCAAACTAAACTAAACATACAACCCTAGAACTTACACAGGTTGTGATGATCCCGGGCCATCCTGGTCCTGGATCCTCAATGTTCTGGACCTAGCGCACTCTATAAGCCAGTAAGACAACCCTGCCCAGGGCCTTATTAAGCAATTACTACTTTCAAGGTCCTCAGCAGAGTCACACTAAAACTTTTCAAAATCAAAAGCTTTAATGTTTCTTAACCAAACAAAACTCATGGCATCTTCATTTCACTGATTTGGGATTCTTTCTTTTCCCAGTTACAATCATAGAACAGGTAATAGCCAATCTGTCGATCAAATCAGGAAAGATTCTGGAAGACTGGAATGTAGTGAATGTTACGCCGATCTTCAAGAAAGGTTCGAAGAGAGATCCGGGAAACTACAGACCGGTGAGTCTGACCTGGGTACCAGGAAAGATGGTAGAGGCGCTGATAAAGGACCACATCATTGATCACCTTGATGGACACAATCTGAAGAGGACCAGCCAGCATGGCTTCAGCAAAGGAAGATCTTGCTTGACAAACTTACTGCACTTCTTTGAAGGAGTAAATGGGAAGATAGGCAAGGGTGACCCAGTCGACATTGTATATCTTGATTTTCAGAAGGCGTTCGACAAGGTTCCGCATAAATGTCTACTTTGAAAAATTGCGAGCCATGGAATCGAGGATGATATACTCACATGGATTAAAAACTGGTTGGCGGATGGGAAACAGAGAGTAGGGGTGAATGGACAATACTCAGACTGGAAAAGCATCACGAATGGAGTGCAGCACGGTTCGGTGCGTGGGCCTGTGCTCTTCAACATATTTATAAATGACCTAGAAATTGGCACGACGAGTGAGGTGATTAAATTTGCGGACGATACAAAATTATTCAGAGGAGTGAGGATTGCGAAGACTTACAAAGAGACATAAATGCGCTCAAGAAATGGGCCGCGAAATGGCAAATGAGGTTCAACATGGATAAGTGCAAGGTGATGCATGTCGGTAACAAAAATCATTCATTTATTACATCATATAACAAATACAGGAAATACACAAGTTCAAACATAAAGTAGTTAGAAATCATTTTAAATTTTCCAGTCCACATTATTGAGACTGATTTTCCACCTATAGGAGGTAACATAATAAAATAAAATTTATCCTCATATAATCAGGCTTAAATTATATTGTGCTACATCAAACCTCAGCCTCACCAATATTTTCTTTAGAAATAACAGGGGATATATATAGAAGAAAATTTTCCAATTGATTTGGATCAACAAAGACAAATTTAGTATTCTCATAGGTCACTAAACACTTACTGGGAAATTTCAAAAAGAATAAAGCTCCCACAGCTAAGACACGAGCCTTGAGCTGTAAAAATTGTTTTCTTCTACATTGTGTCTGTTTAGAGACATCGAGAAATATATTCAATTGCTGGCCACAAAATAATGCCATTTTGTTAGCAAAATAAAGTTTTAAATTGGCTTGCTTTTCCAATTCGATTCTAAACGTAACGAATAATGTTGCTCTCTTAGCTATATAATTTTTAGATGATTCTAGAAACTGGGATAAATTTAGATTATCAGGAGACACCATTTAATCTAAACCTCCTTCTTCAGCAATAACTTTAGTACCAGTAGGAATATAATAAAAATTATCCAGTATAAATCCTTCAACCTGTGTATAATGAAGAATATATTTCATATATACATTTTTAACAATTCTAAAGGTGAAAGAAAATGAGATATAGGAAAATTTTAAAACCTAAGATTTTTTGATCTCCTGGCATTTTCCATTTTTTCCGGGTAACAAAAATCATATGCACGAATACAGGATGTCCGGTGCTATACTTGGAGAGAGGCCCCCAGGAAAGAGACTTAGGAGTACTTGTAGACAATTAAATGAAACCGTCCGTGCAATGTGAGGCAGCGGCGAAGAGGGCAAACAGAATGCTAGGAATGATTAAGAAGGGGATCACAAACAGATCTGAAAAGGTTATCATGCCATTATACCGGGCCATGGTACACTCCCACCTGGAATACTGCGTCCAACGCTGGTCGCTGTACATGAAAAAGAACTACTCGAGGGTCCAGAGAAGAGCAACAAAAATGGTTAAGGGACTGGGGGAGTTGCCGTACAACGAGAGGCTAGAGAAACTGGGCCTCTTCTCCCTCGAAAAGAGAAGACTGAGAGGGGACATGATCGAAACATTCAAGATATTGAAGGGAATTGACTTAGTAGAGAAAGAGAGACTGTTCACTCTCTCCAAGGTGAAGAGAACGAGAGGGCACTCGCTAAAGTTAGAAGGGAAAAGATTATGTATAAACATAAGGAAGTTCTTCTTCACCCAGAGAGTGGTAGAAATCTGGAATGCTCTTCCGGAGGCTGTTATAGGGAAAAGCACCCTTCAGGGATTCAAGACAAGGTTGGATAAGTTCCTACTGGAACAGAACATACGCAGGTAAGGCTAGATTCAATTAGGGCACTGGTCTTTGACCTAAGGGCCGCCACGTGAGCGGAATGCTGGGCACGACGGACCATTGGTCTGACCCAGCAGCGGCAAATCTTATGTTCTAAGTGGTATTCCAGTCCAGGTTTTCTGACACACCAAGGACAGCAGTGCTTTAATGCAAAGTCTGTGCACTGAAACTGTAGTCTCCCTTTTCCAGTACTGCACAGCTTTAACAGATCTTCCTTATTATGCCCCTCTGCTTCATATTTTCAGGACAACTCCCTAGGGTCATTTGCCTGTGCCTAGGAAAACAAGCGAAGAGAGGGAACCTTGAAACAGTGACTAATCACCTACTCTCTTGGGGAAATGCTTCTTCCTTTCCCCATACGCTTTGTCATGCTGTGATGGATTAGTAATCAAGAACCTGGGAGCTTGCTAATTATCTGCCTCCCAGGTTACTCAAGCACCTGTTCTTTCCCAACTGTTGCCTGCTGAGAACTGTAGTTTGGCTTTCTCTACCCTTAAGCATACAGTATGGTCCTTCCAATTTCAGCTGCTGAGAAATGCAGTCAAACCACCATTTAAAGGGACCAAGCTTATAAGTTTCGGAACTTAATTTATAACATTTTATTGAAGGAATCAAATAAATATACAATAATATAATACAAAAAGATATTCATTACAATTATATTCACTATTCTAATTTTTCCATACATATTTCTATCATTCCTCCAAAATATATTTCCATATGACCTATTTCATACCTCTATACACTCCACCTGTTCCTTTCCCCCTTTCCCCCTTCCCTCCCCCCATTCTTTTTATTTCCAATTATAACATTGTAGTGAAGGAATTAAGCAAATACAGTGGTACCTCGGTTTACGAGTGCGCCGGTTTGCGAGTGTTTTGCAAGACGAGCAAAACATTTGCAAAATCGATTTGCGAGCTGTGCTCCCCGCAATCCAGCACCCTCCCCCACTGCGATCCGGCATCCCCCCGCTCACGTCGCACCCCCCACCGCGATCTGGAATCCCCCAGCACCCACCCGAACACGCTGCTTACCCCCATCTGGCCACCGGCACCGGCACCAACGCACAGGACATCTCGGAGAGAGATTCTCGGAGAGAGCGTGAACTCAAAGGCCTTGAGCATGCGCAGATGCTCAAGGCCCAGCAAAGAAGAGGACGCAGATCTTCAGGCACCGGCACCGGCAGCAATGCACAGGACATGCCATAAGTGCTCTTCCCTATCATTATTCCCTATCATTAATGCTTTAGGGCAGGGATACAGTCAAAATGTATAGAAGGGGCAAACACTTTAATCAAAAAATACTTAAAGGATAGTGACTAAAGAAGTATTGTACAAATGAAAAAGTCACTACATCACAATTGCATTGATATTGCTATATTACTCATATACTGTTCAGTAGAACTCTGCTCAGAGACATGAAGGCAATTTGTTACGCCTCACCACCCAATCATTGCAGTGTTCAAGAAATGTATATATATAGCCTTGCTTTCTTGTATATTGCTAGCTATAACAGCTATGCTAAGCTTTCCATCCAAGTAATAAATATTTGAAAAAGTGGTTTGAAAAACTTAACTTTAGTATGTAGCTGGTTCTGACGTGCCACGTTTCGACCCTGCGTCAGGGAACCGGCAGCAAGAATAATTACAATGGAGGTGAAAGCTCATGAAAAAACCGCGAATGCGCTGAAATTTACTGTACTTTAAAGTGCTGTATCTCTAAAAGTATAAGCTTATGATTCTATATATATAATTCTGTATATATGATTCTGTATATATATATATATGATTCTGTATATATGAAAAGTATAGGCCTCATGATTCTGCTATGCAACTGTATTATGCCCCTGGAGAACGGGCACCGATTGGTCCTCGGGGAGGACCCTCGACGAAGAGAAAGGAGAAGGGGGCACACTTCTGGGCAGGCTAAGGAATAGAACAGATTCTAAATGGAGAGCTGGAGGAGTAAGGGTCTAAGTTTGGAGCTGGAGGAGGGTGGAGTGAAGATCGGACTTCTTGTGTGCCCCTGAAACAAGATTATAGAGAACAATCTCCTTGCCTCACGGCACTGGGAAGAAAGAAAAAGCGAGGGATATTCTGAAACCAGAGTCTGTGAACTAATGTTCTGAAAGACAAAGAAAGACTGACGCTTTGGAGCTGACAATTATTAGCCTGCAAGACCTTGGACATCAGCCATTCAGTAATCCATCATACCAGCAGAACCTCAGGCACACCTTGGCTGACTGCCCGGAGAGAGAGAAATTTCTCTATACCTCGGAGATGTCCTTCATTGGCCTCTTAATGGTAAGAGCAGGGATTCCCTATTGTTTCACTGGTTATAGATAGATTCAGAGCAATTGCATGATAAGGGAAGGTTTATGGGATGTGATAGTTCAGTGTTGACATTTAAAACTAGACAAACCGGGCAGCCAGAATTAATTAATAGACTCTTTATATCCCCACTCCACCCAACGTACTCTGTTGAACTTACCAGAATTTACTCGTAAACCCATCATTAAGGGTTACTAATACTATGACAAATTGCATTTTCTCTGTCACTGCCCCCACACTATGGAACTCAGCGCCGGCTTATATTCAAGAAATAAATTCATTAGACAAATTTTAATCCATCTTAAAAACTATGCTTTATGAAGATGCTTTTGCAGTGCAACCGTCCTTTTAAGGATGTTCTCTTTTAACCAAATAGTAGAATTTTCTTCTGACCAGCCTTTATGCTCAAGAAAAAACTGGTGTCCACCATACCTTTTCCTTTTTCCATTTTTGTTCTTTCCTTTCAAAAATATTGAAGTTCTTCCCCCTCCTTTTTGTGCCAGTATATTAGTTTGTTGTTGCCGTTGGTTTTTTTTTTAACTTTGATTCCACATTTACTTGATTTGATTGATAGATTTGGGAAATTTTCAAGATATAAGATAAATTGGAGTAAATCAGAGGTTCTTCCGCTAAATGTACACTGTCCAAAGGGATTCTTAGATACATTCCCTCTCCTTTGGAAGGAAGAGGGTATAAAATATTTAGGCATTTGAATTCAGAAAACGGAGGAGACGATGAAAGTAAATGAAAAATCCTTATTGCTGAAGGTCTCAGAAATATGTGAGCATTGGAATCCATTACATCTGTCTTGGTAGGGGAGAGTTCAGACGGTAAAAATGATGACTTTGCCTGTGGTTTGCTACCAAATGGGTATGTTACCAGTTTATTTTCAGGGGTCCTTCTAAAAGAAACTAAATAGTATTCTTACTAAATTTATTTGGCTGGGTAAAAATGCAAGAATTGCTTTAGTATCTTTACAAAAACTGATTACAGAGAGTGGGGTAAATTTTCCCAACTTTTATAGGTACCATCAAGACTATATAATGCGTCAGGGAATGTATTGGATCTTCCCCGAGCTCATGGAACATCTTCCGGACTGGTTACATTTGGAATGGCATCTTATGTCCCCAATGTGACTATCTCATATATTGAGTATCAAATTACCTAGATATGCTAAGAACAATAGTATTCTTTTGGACACATGGAAAACATTGAAATCTCTATAATAAAAGGCTAACTCGCGCATGCGCACTCCTATCAGCGTGCTTCCGTGATCCGTATGTCCGTGGCCGGCAAGAGTGCACATGCAAGCTTACAACAGCCCGCACTCACGGTCTGGCTGGCTCACTACAGTTTTTCGCAGTGGCGGCTCACCTGCTCCGCCTTCCTCTTCCTGCCAGTCTCAGCCGGGCTCACTCCTGGCAGCCCTGAACCTGTTCTCCGTTCCTCGCACGACGGGCCAGTGAGTGGCGCGGCGGGGGCAATGCAGGTGGAGACTGTTGTTGGCGGCGACTCTTGGCGTCGGAGACGGAGGGAAGGGGGGTGGGAGGCAAGAAGTTCGGCAGCATAAACGCAAATTGTTTGCAGTGCGAGCAGGAGGAGGGTGAGACCGAAGCCATTACTCCGGAGTTTTACAGCGAGATCCTGGAATACACCCTCCCCTACGAGCAGGCATAGGAAAGGGGTGTGGCAAAGGGGGAAAGCAAGGAAAGGCTGCCCAATCTCCTGTGGGGACCTGATGTGTCCTGTGTCCGTCCGTGGCCGCGGCTTCAGGCGTATGCGCCAGTTAGGGAGCGGCGCTGGCGGCGGATGGCAGAAGGAGGGCTCATGGTCCTGCCGCCGCTGCCGCTCCTGTTCACAGCAAGTCGCCGACTTCCCCCCCCCTTCCCGCAACAACCGCTACCACTCCTGTTCAAAGCGGCCTGCTGAGGTTAGCGGCCGGCTGTAACGAACCTCGCAGGCCGCTCTCCACATGGTAGCACGTTCCCTCTGACGCGATCGCCTCAGAGGGAACATGCTACCGAGTTGGAGAGCGGCCTGCGAGGTTCGTTACAGCCGGCCGCGAACCTCAGCAGGCCGCTTTGAACAGGAGCGGTTGCGGGAAGGGGGGGGCGTTTTAACAGGAGGAGTCGCCGAAAAAAACCTTCAGCCGCAGCAGGCCAGCACGTGGGAAGGAAAGGGGGAGGGGCCGAACGGAGCAGGGCAGCTCAAGGTAAGAAGGGAATGGGGGGTGGGTGAAAATGCTTCTACTACTCAGCAGGGACCTGGAGGGGAAGGGAAATACCGCTGCTGCTTCTGCAGAGGAAAGTGGTGGTGGGGGAGAGAAGGGAATGGGGGGTGGGTGGGGGAAAATGCTGCTACTACTTCTCAGGGATCTGGAGGGGAAGGGAAATATCACAGCTGCTTCTGCAAAAGAAAGTGGGGGGGGGAGAGAAGGGAATGGGGGGGGGGGGAAAATGCTGCTACTGCTTCAGCAAGGACCTGGAGGGGAAGAGAAATACGCTACTGCTTCTGCAAAGGAAAGTGGGGGGGAGAGAAGGGAATGGGAATGGGGGTGGGTGGGGGGAAATGCTGCTACTACTTCACAGGGATTTGGAGGGGAAGGGAAATATCACTGTTGCTTCTGCAAAGGAAAGTGGGGGGGAAGGGGGGGGAGACACAGAAAGAAATACAGACAGACAAAGGAGGCTAGGGAGAGAGACAGACAGAAATAAAGACAGACAGGGGACCAGAGAGAGACAGAAAAAAAGACAGACAGACAAAGGGTGCCAGGGAGAGAGAGAGAAAAATTGCAGGAGGGAGAGAGACAGAAAGAAAGAAAGGAAGAAAGAGACAGGAGCAGGGAGAGAGACATAAATAAAGAAAGACAGACAGCCATATATTCTAGCACCCGTTAATGTAACGGGCTTAAACACTAGTTTATTAATAAATTAACAGATGTTCCAATGGAGAAATCTACTTTTCAGTCCTTATGGCTAAACTCCAAGATTCAAATAGGCGGTGTTGGGATCTCCTGGAAGAATTGGATGCAGACAGGTATTCGTACATTAGATGATGTTATATCTAATGGGAAACTGCTTGATTTTTCATGACTGCAACAATCATTTGGTATTTTAAAGTCTCAAAATTATAGGTGGTTGCAGTTGAAGTAGGCCATTCAAAGTGGGTTCCCTGAATGGCAAAACTTAAAAACTTATTATAGCTTGCAGATCCTATGTTACCAGACAGATTTAGTAGGACATCAGGCTACCTGGTGGTATAAATTAATTTTGGAAATTTTGAATAAAAAAACAAAAAATAGTCTTAGAGACATTTGGAGCATCAAGTTAAAACAGTATATTTCTGCATCTCGATGGCCACGAATTTGGACTTGGAGGTTAAAATGTACAGCGTCAGCATCTACGAGACAAACTTGGTTTTTCTTGTTGCATAGGAATTTTTGGACCTCAGTTCATTTACAAAAGATAGACAGTTCTAAGTCTAATAGATGTTGGCATTGTCATGTTAATATAGGGATGTTGGATCATCTGTTACTCTATTGTCCATTGATACTTAATTTTTGGAAGTCAATTTGGGGACAAATCAATGTTGTACTTGGGTCATCGATATTAATGACTTATGAAGCCATAATTTGTGGTACTCTATTACATATTAAACCTTCTTTGGATCAACATAAAAGCCGGTTTTTCTTAATAATGACAGGAATAGCCATCCAGATGGTTACACGTAACTGGAAGAGTTATGATCAACTGAATTACACTTTCTGGTGGGCAAACCTATGCTCCAGTTACAAGTATGAAAGAATGAACGTGGAATGTTTGGGATATAGTAATGCATTCAAAATGGTGTGGAGCCCATTGACTGCATTTATTGAGTCATAATAACTATCATGTACCTTTCCTTTTATTTGACTTCCTTACACAGCCAGGGTGGGTGGGGGAGGGGAGGGGAATGTATTATTGTTTGCTATACTTAATTATCTATATTATTGAAATTAAATATGTACTTCTTCTATTAATTATGGGGAGGAGGGGGGAGAAAATTATTGATTTTTGAATTATTTGTGTATTTAAAGTGCGTTTTGTGTAGTGTTTATGTTTAAATTCATTGTATGGCACTGTTAACATTTGAAAATTAATAAATATTTATTAAAAAAAAACAACCCAAAACTTTGATATTATTTTAATATTTGATGTCATTTGTTATTCTGTCTTAATTGTCTTTACCCTACTCAAATGTATTATGAATGTTAGCCGCTTTGAAACTTTGAAAAGGCAGGATAACAAAATTAAAATAAACTTGAAACTTGATAAAAGTTAGCTGGGTGTCTTTTTGCCTCTTAAGTAATCTAAGGTCCAGATTCTCAAAACTTTAACAAAATCGCTAAACTGGTTTCCAGACGGTTTAGCTTGCATGCATTTTAGTGGTGGATTATCAAAACGGCCTATCTCGGTCTTTAGCAAGCTTTATATAAGAATTGCCGCTGCTTGGTCAGACCAGTGGTCCATCATGACCAGCAGTCTGCCCCATGGCGGCCTTTAGGTCAAAGATCAGTGCCCTAACTGAGTTTAGCCTTACCTGCATACGTTCTGGTTCATTCCAATTTCCAGATCTTGTGGTGAGGGCCTCAAGTATGAGAATACAGTGATACCTCAGTTTACGAGTGTACTGGTTTGTGAGTGTTTTGCAAGACGAGCAAAACATTTGCAAAATCGGTGCCTCGGAAACCGAGCGTGGCTTGATTTACGAGCACCCCCCCCGCATCCGGCACCCTCCCCCCTGCGATCCGGCAACCCCCCCGACGCGATTGGGCACCCCCCCGATGCAATCAGGCACCCCCCGCCGCAATTGCCCCCCCCCCCCGCCGCTTCATACCGTCATCTGGGCCCCGGCACCGGCATGTCCTGTGCTTGGTGCCGGTGCCTGAAGATCGGCCTCTTCTGTTGGGCCTTGAGCATCTGCGCATGCTCAAGGCCTGCAAATTCATGAACTCGCAGACCTTGAGCATGCGCAGATGCTCAAGGCCCATCAGAAGAGGAGGCCGATCTTCGGGCACCGGCACCAAGCACAGGACATGCCGGTGCCGGTGCCCAGATGACGGTAAGAAGCGGAGGTGCCCAATCGCGGTGGGGGGTGCTGGATCACGGTGGGGGGGTGCCCAATCGCATGGGGGGGGCGGATCGTGGGGGGGAGGGTGCCAGATCGCAGGGGGGGTCTTTGGGGGGAGCAATGCCGGTTCTCGTGGGGGGGGGGGGAACCTATCAAAGCGAGTTTCCATTATTTCCTATGGGGAAACTCGCTTTGATAAATGAGCATTTTGGATTACGAGCATGCTCCTGGAACGGATTATGCTCGTAATCCAAGGTACCACTGTATATGGGACCCATTCCTAGATTACTGCAGTATGCTGTAATGAAAGTTTATTTAGTCTGAGATATATATGGTGGTAAATATGGAATGGGTCTAATCTAGGGTTGTCCAACCTTTTGGCTTCCCTGGGTCGCATTGACTGAAAAAAAAAATTTCTGGGGCCGCACAAACAGAGGGAACGCTTCTGGGTCAGCTGCGGGAGGCGCATAGGAGCCGTTGCCCACGGCTTTGAGCAGAAAAACACTGCAGCAAGACGGAGGAGGGAGCAGGCCAGAAAGTAAACACCCGGGGGCAGCAGAGGAAAAGGCCGCATCGCTCTCGAGCTGGGCCGCACGAAATACCTCTTTGGGCCGCGGGTTGTACACCTCTGATCTAATCTAAGATTATTTGAGATTGGGGGTATGGATACTCTGTCATTTGTAAGATTTGTGATACTGTCATGTTTCCTGTGAAGAATTTGAATAAATACACTTTTAATAATATCTAATCAGCAAGGCTTCTATTGAAAACTAATCTAAGAGACCTGAATAAGGCAGATATAGCCATGTTATATACAGGCTATGCCATTATTAGAAAAATAGACTTGGGAAAGCCACTGCTTATTTCTGGATATGAATAATGAATGGATTTTTTGGATCTCCTCGTGACCTAGATTGTCTACGATTAAAGATGAGGTGCTGGGCTTCATGGACTTTTAGGGCTCCTACGGGCGCGCTACGGGGGTTAGTGTGTCGGACATTTCATCACACGCTAACCCCCGAGGCAGCCTAAAATCCTAATGCCTCGCCAATGGAGGCGTTAGGTACTAGCGTGGCAGGCGGTTTAACACGCGGTATTCCGCGCTTTAAACCGCTACCGCGCCTTTGTAAAAAGACCCCTTAGTCTAACCTAGCAGGACACACCTTATATTCTTTTGTTCTTGCTTTGACTAGCTGATGGCTTGTTAGATCTGTCCCATGCCCTTACCATTTCCTTTGGTATAATTGTAAATGACTGGATAAGGTCCTCTGCCTCCAAATTGCTCTGCTTGATTGATCAGAGCCTCCCTTATGGCCTCGTATCCACACAAAATCAGATTTGGCTTTGAGCCGAAATAAAGTGTGTACACTGGGCCGTATTTCTTGCTCATCTGTGGAAAGATGAAAAGACAAGCGCAGAATGATCAGCAAAAGCATTTTTATTTATTTATTTCAGCATTTATATGCCACTTATAACCTAGGGCTCCTTTTACAAAGGTGTCTTAGGACCTTAATGCACGGAATAGCGCACGCTAGCCACTACCACCCCCTTATAAGCAGGCGGTAATTGTTGGACTTGCGTGCGCTAAAAACGCTAGTGCACCTTAGTGAAAAGAGCCCCTAATTTAATGCAAAAGCGTAAGGCTGCCTGTGCTAATGCAGGTGTTATTTTATGCTTAATAAAGTACATAATTTGCTCCAGGACCTACCTAGAAGAATGAAACTTAAATATCTAAAAGTGATCACCAACTAGACTGTATACGCAACCCGCAGAATGGGCTTTTTGTTTGTTTTGTTTTAACTGTTCAACCCTTTGGTTCCCAGTTTTGTCTTATTGATGATTTGGCCTAGACTGCACTGTTTCTTTACGAACACTATAGGGTCAATATTCAAAGCAATTTAACTGGCCAAGTGCTGTCTCCTCCCCCAAAATGCCCCCCAAATTAGCTGGTTTTGAGTTTGACGCTAGTCAATCATTTTCAGCAGCATTAACTGGTTAAATGCTGCTTGAAATTAGCTGTTAACCCCAGACAAGCAATTTAAAACTAGCCAGGAACTGGTTTTTGCTAATTAATTTGCTTTGGATATCTACCCCTTTTAGTACTGAATTTTTGGTTTTGCTACAAGCCACATAGGACAATGGTGCACTGGATTTGCAGAAAATAAATGTTTTACATAATAGGAGGATTCCCAATAAAACAACTGGGCAATAATTCAAACAAAATGCCCCAAAAGTAATTAGAACCAAAACAAAAAGCCAAAAAAGGGACCAAAAAATACTTTTAAGTGCCTTTAAACCAAGAAGATGCTCAGATCCAATGAATGGAAAAGAAAATCTCCAAACCGGGGACAAACCCCTGTAGGGACTTTCACAGCGTCTATCATTGCACCATCCCCAGAGGTAGAAAGGTAATTAAAATCTAGTCTATTGTGTCATAATTCTTATAAGTGTTCAATAATAACCCTGGCAGCACACGCTGCATTGATACCTCTTCTTAACCACCCTAAGTTAAGTGGACTTTTTGCACTTGGTTTATTATTTAGAAAACACAGCTTATTATTGAACACTTATAAGAATTATGACACAATGGACTAGATTTTAATTACCTTTCTACCTCTGGGGTTGGTGCAATGATAGACGCTATATATTGGATGCCCAGTCAGAAGGAAGTGCAACCAGAGACTCATGAAATCACCAGAAAACAAAGGCAGGAAAAATGATTTTATTTTCAATTTAGTGATCAAAATGTGTTAGTTTTGAGAATTTATATCTGCTAACTATATTTTGCACTATATTTATCTATTTTTCTATAGCTGTTACTGAGGTGACATTGCATATTTTAAAGTCATCTGCCTTGACATCTTTGAAAAAACATGAATATAAATGATAATTAACATTTTCTCTGCATACAGTGTGTTTTGTGTGTTTTTTTTTTTTGTGGTTCCATTATGTATTAATAAGATTATTTTTTGTGTATATGAAAAATGGATAGAAGAAATTGCATTACAATTATTATTATTATTATTATGGGGGTGGAGTCAGGGGTGGAGTTTGGGCAGGGGTACTTGGTTGGTATTTGTTAGGCATAGGGGGTACTTGGCTTGAAAAGGTTGAGAAACACTGTTCTAGAGGAACAGCACCGGAGAAACACCGGTCTGCTTTTAGCGACCAATGCATAACACTAACAGCATGCAAATTATATGTTGTTGAGCACTGGTTACTAAAGGCTTTGGAACTTCATTGGGCATGCCTACAAGAGCTGTGTGGTAGGTGCAACTTTTGTGTGCATATCAAGGGAACCCTGATACCACCCTACCAAAAAAACAAACAAACCCCAGGTGGTCCTTTTCCCCTCTCGACCTGATCCAAGAACCCCCAAAATAGCCATAGTGGTCCAATGGCTGGGTTGAGAAGGGCTAGGCTTCTTAGCTGGATGGCTCTCTTCATCCTCCCCTTTCCCCCAAGCCCAAACAAATGCCTAGGGTCCAGGCCAGCTGGACAACCATCCTCCCTACTCCCCCCCAGCCCAAACAGGGGTCCTGGGTTTAGGCCTCCCAGATGGACGACTCTCCCCCCTCCACCACCATATCTTTTCCATAGCATGGCAGGAGGGATGCCTACTCTTCAAAATGGTGGTGTCCCAACCCTGCCCACTGCATCCTGGGATTTATTATGAGGGGCCTATACACCATATAAAAAATGCTTGAGTACCTGAATAAATTAATGTAAACCGTTCTGAGCTCCCTTGGGAGAACGGTATAGAAAACTGAATAAATAAATAAATAAGGACCCACACATGAATTTAGGGCAGCTCCAAAACTATTCCTCAACACAGAATATAGCCAACTTGATAACTTGGTTTTTAATTTCTATAACTCCTCAAGACCTCTCCCAGCCTACCAAAAAAAGAAAGCAGCAGACTACAGCCCCAGAGAACCAGAAAGCAGCAGTCCACCTCAAGGCAACAAACTAAGGCAGAGGCCCTCTAGCTCTCCAAAGAGACCGCCGCCTCCACCCACTTACCATCACCGGCCCTCTAGCTCTCCAAAGAGACCGCCGCCTCCACCCACTTACCATCACCGGCCCTCTAGCTCTCCAAAGAGACCGCCGCCTCCACCCACTTACCATCACCGGCCCTCTAGCTCTCCAAAGAGACCGCCGCCTCCACCCACTTACCATCACCGGCCCTCTAGCTCTCCAAAGAGACCGCCGCCTCCACCCACTTACCATCACCGGCCCTCTAGCTCTCCAAAGAGACTGCCGCCGCAAAGTGGCGGCGCCGGCGACTCCGCCCACTTACCATCACCGGTAGCTTCACCTACTTATTTGCCTGCTTTGCGGCGCACGCCAAAGGAGCGCACCTAAGGAGCAGGTCCTGTTCCTTTATGCGCTCCTTCATGCAGCTACTTCTTGCCCTACTTCACCTCCTTTTAAATACTACCCGTTTAAAAACATTACACAATCTTTGCCCTCTTCTTGGAGTCCCATTTCTGTTACATTATTCCATATCTTCCCCTCCTCTACCCTATACTGCCTTCCATAATAATCTTACCACTCCTCAATACTCTGACCCTAAACCAATGGCCTCTATCCCCACCTTATGGGGCCATAGACCCCCCCTAAGAAAAATTCCTATTCTGCCCAAACAGAAAATCACCCAAGATCTTATATCCCTATTTCTACCTGTCCTACTTCAATTTATCATTCCATTCCTAACGATCCTTCAACTAAACTTAATATAGGCCTGGTAAACGTCCGATCCTTAAAAAATAAATACCATTTGATTCATGACACCATTACACAACATTATCTTCAAATTCTATGCCTTACCGAAATATGGTTAACCGAGGGAGAGGAAGCATACATAACCCAAGCCTGCCCTCTCAATTACAAGGCAATTTTCCAACCCCGTCTAAATAAAAAAGGAGGAGGCATAGCAGTCATTTATCACAATTCCGTTTCCCTCCAACCAAATCCCTTCAACCTAACCTCCTACGCTCCCTCTGAAATTCTGCAATTTTCCATAAAACATTCTCTTCCCCTTAATTTTCTTCTTATCTATCTCCCCCCTCCAGTAACAAAATCATCACTCGCATCTCTCGTTTCCACTATATCAGACTTTAACATTACGTACCCTGACTCCATATTCCTTGGAGATTTTAACATTCATTTCAATTCTCCTAACAATCCCAATATATCTGAACTCTTAACGTTAATTTCTGATCTAGCATTAACCCCCCTCATTTCAACACCTACCCACTCTGCAGGAAATACCCTAGACATGGTTCTCTGTCCCACATCAATTACACATCTCTTTCAAAACTTCCAATTCTATACCTTACCATGGTCCGATCATACTCTAATTACATGGCAACAAGATTTCCCAGCACCAATCAGTCAAACACATCAAAAGAATAAATATTACATCCGTAAGACCAATGATTTAACCCTGTCTGCAATTCAAACCTCTTTTAATTTAAACCTTAAATACTTCTCTTCTCTCTCTATCTCAGAACAGTCCTCACTCTGGGAAACTTCAACCAAATCTCTACTAGACTCTTTGGCACCTCAAGTAGAAAAACATACTTCTTCGAAACAAACCCAAAAAAAACAACAACCCTGGTTCAACCAAAATCTGGCTTTACTCCGCAAACAACTACGTTCTATCGAACATAAATGGCGCAAAACACGACTCTATAACTTTCTCATTATGTATAAGGAAAAAGCTTCTCATTATAAAAAAACCATCCAACAAACAAAAAAAGAATATTATTCAAAACTCATTACCTCCACTCATAATTCTTCCATTCTCTTTAATATAGCCCAGTCACTCTCTAAATATTCTAAGAAAAAAAACCTACCCCCTTCTACCCAGCCTCACGCAGACGAATTATCACATTTCTTCGATACTAAAATTAAAAATATCAGATCAAATCTCAGATCACTACTCCCTGATCCCTCTTCTCAAAACCTTAACGACTCATTACAACTTTCATTCAGCACTCTTTCAAACTTCAAAATGCCCTCATTAGCCAACCTTCATCTTATCTTACAATCATTAAACATATCCAACAATCCCTCGGAAAGTATCCCTCCTTCCATTCTCAATAAATTTTTCTCTTTCTTTGGCCCATTCATCTCAGAAATGATATCTAAATCTCTCTCTGACTGTATCATACCCAATGCCTGGAAAACAGCCCTTATTTTCCCCAAACTCAAACAACCCAACCTAGATCCCTCTTTACCTAAAAATTACTGCCCCATCGCTAATCTACCCACGATTTCCAAATTAACCGAAAAAATCATCCACGCCCAACTTACCGACTTTATCGAAAAAACCAACGCCCTACATCCTTGCCAAACCGGATTTCGTTCATCTCATTCAACAGAATTATCACTATTAGGTCTTATCTCAACCATTCAATATTAACACGACCATCAAAAATCTGTCGTTCTTATTTCCCTTGACCTAGCGGCAGCCTTTGATACCATCGATCACTCTCTTCTCATCAACAGACTCAAAGACTGCGGTATCATAGGCCCAGCTCTTTTATGGTTTACGTCCTTCTTTAACGAACGCTACAACATTGTTCGCGTAAACAATGTTACTTCCGCAGATACAACACAATCCTACGGAGTCCCTCAAGGCTCAATCCTATCCCCTCTACTATTTAATATCTTTCTATCTCCTCTCCTTACATTAGCCCAATCCATTGGATTTACTGTCTTCGCATACGCCGACGATATACAACTTCTCCACCCGATCAACACATCAAACAATTCTGATATAAAAGACATAAATAATAAATTGGACATTATATATGATTGGTTGTTCACAAACAAACTCTCCCTCAATTTAGATAAATCTCGAAGCCTCCTACTTCCAATCAAAACTACAGAATTCTTACTGGAAAATATTTCAATCAAATCTACTTCAATTCAAATGAACACTAAAATAAAACTATTAGGTGTCATCATTGATAGGGATCTCACCTTCCACGACCATATAAGTTCAGTTGTTAAAACTTGCTTTTTCAAATTACTTATCATCCGATCTTTTAGAAGTCAAGTCAATCACTATTCTGATACACTCATTAGTTATCTCTCATCTAGACTATTGCAACTCTCTTCTCAATGGTCTTCCTCAAAAAGAAATTTGTCGTCTACAACTAATACAAAACACTGCAATAAAACTTATATATAAAATAGGCAAATACGATCATGTCACTCCTCTTCTAAAAAAAGAACATTGGCTCCCCATCACCCACCGTATCACCTATAAAATCATCTTACTTTCTTTCAAAATAAAACTTTCTCACCTGCCATCATTCCTCGATAAACTTCTCATTCCCCAATGTTCCCCACGCACATTAAGATCAACTGATCAAAAACTTCTTTTCATCCCTCCATACAAGATTTTTTCTATACACGAAAAGTAAACTTCGCCGTAACTGCTCCAACCCTCTGGAACTCCCTACCACAGCAACTCCGCGATGAACAACGACTAGATAAATTTAAGACAGGCCTAAAAACTTTCCTATTCCGCGATGCTTTTGCTAACGTTTAGACTCATTATTTCTCTTCTTCTTACCAGCAACAAACCGCTTTGATAAAGCGACCCCACCCCTTATGTCCTATCAAAACCCCACTATCTCCTTTTTCTTCTCAAATATGTAACTTTTCCCCTCCTCTCCCCTCTACCCTCACTCTCCAGTTTGTCCTGTAATGTCATTCATGTTCACATTATACTATTAATACACCTATTTTATTTTAGTCTTTCTATCTTTTAAATTTATTGTTAACCGGCCAGATATTAATTTGATGGTCGGTATATTAAAATTAATAAAACTTGAAACTTAATAATAAAACTTGAAACTCTCAGTCTGCATGACAATACCTTTCCCTTTCCACCATAAAACAGCATTCTGAGGCCTGCTTTTGCTCCCCGGTGGTCCTAATGGGGGTGTTGAGGGAAGAAGCAAAGCCCCCTGCCCCTTGGGGCTGCCTGCAGAAAATAGCTTTTGCTTATATAGTATTGCAAGGCTGCCACAAGAAGTTCCAGAGTATGTAGTTTACGCCAGACATTCACTCCTCAATAGAAATCAATTAAAAAAAAACAACATTGTTGATCATGTAGGAGATATATGTTCTTTTCACCAGCTTCATTTGGCAAGATAAAACACCTCATATTGCAATGCCTAAACTGCAGCAGTCTAAGCTCTATGGAGGTGTTAATTTTCCTAATCTTTTACCATATAGCCTTTGTACTCTGAAAGGGCAAGTATTGTATACAATCTTCACCCATTCTTTTGACGCCTAGTTGGCTTAGGCTAGAGAAAGACATGCTTTCTCTAATTACAGCTTGTAGTGAGTATAAAGTTCCCACAGCCCTGTCAATGTAACCTGATCTTTCCCTCAACTGTGCGGGTATTGGAACTAGTAGACAGCAAACTCCAACACAGAAGGCAGGATTCTGCCCTTTGGTTTATCTGGAACAATCACAATTTGCAAATCAAAATATGTCTGTTCATATGGATGCACAAAGGTAATCTTTGCCTTGCATAATGTTATGACTGAGTCCTGTTTTTTTTTTTTTTTTTTTTTCTTTCAAATCTTCATTTTAAAACCAGCATAAAGTGCAGCATATTATCAATCAATTAACTCAATAGACAGCACTCAATTCCTTCTAATGATACAATAAATACATAACCCCCTCCCCATCCCCACCCATCCTTCCTAAAAGTGTAAAAACATTTAATATAATGCAAATGAACAAGATAAACAACCTTGCAATCCAATAATAAATTAATTACATACCCCCCTCCCACCCACCCATCCTGGATGCATATAATCAAAGGGCTAAATCCAATAATTAATCTTTACAAAATTTGTCAATGGGTCCCAAGCATCCTTGAATTTTTTATAATGTCCCAATTGTATTGCTCTCATATGTTCAAGTTTATAAGTTTGGCACAAGGATTCCCACTGAAAACTATAGTTTAATCTATCCCAATTTTTCCAGTTTTTCAGAATAAGTTGTATAGCGACTCCCGTCATGATGAAAAGTAATTTGTTGTTATAATAATAACTTTATTCTTATATACTGCCCCATCACTGGGAAGTTATTGGACTCTAACGTGCCAAACAGGACTGTATCATATGTCAATGCCACTGGATTTTCCAGTATTCTATTGATTTGGCTCCAAATGGATTGCCAAAATTTAAGTATCAAGGGACAAAACAAAAGCAGATGATCCAGTGTCCCTATATCGAGATGACAGTGCCAGCATCTATTTGACTTAGAACTATCTAATTTTTGTAATCTAACAGGGGTCCAAAAACTTCTATGCAACAAAAAAACCCCATGTTTGTCTCAAGATGCTGACGCTGTACATCTCATCCTCCAAGTCCAAATTCATGGCCATTGAGACGCAGAAATCTGCTGCTTAATCTCAATGCTCCAAATATCTTTTAAGCCCGTTTTTGGTTTCTTATTCAAATATTCTGATATTAATTTGTACCACTTGGCGGTCTGATGCTGCCAAGTGGCATCAGATCTGTCTGGAAGCAAAGGCCCAGCAAGCTATACTGAGTTTTCAAGTTTCGCCAATCAGGGAACCCCTTCTGAATGGCCTGCTTCAACTGCAACCACTTATATTTTTGAGGCTTTGCAATGCCAAATGATAGTTGCAGTTGTGAAAATGCAAGCAGTCTCCCATTTGATAACACATCATCCAGTGTACGTATACCTGCCTGCATCCAATGCTTCCAGATAATCTTAAACCTGCCAATTTGAATCTTAAAGCTCAACCATAAGGACTGACACATGGATTGATGAATCGGAATAAGTGTTAGGTTATTAATAAATTTTAATGTTTGCCTTGTGGAAACTAAAATTCTATTGTCTTTATAAAGCCTAGGTAACTTGATACTTAAAACATGACACAAACGCAATGGAGACATGAGTTGCTATTCCAAGTAAAGCCAGTCTGGAAGATGCTCCATGAACTCAGGAAGGATCCAATACATACCCTGACGCAGTATATAGGCCTGATGGTACCTAAAAGTTTGGGAAATTTACCCTACCCGCCACAATTGGTTTTTGTAAAAATACTAAAGCAATTCTAGCAGTTTTACCCAGCCAAATAAATTTAGTGAGAATACTATTCAATTTTTTATAAAAGGACCCCTGAAAATAAACTAGCAATATACACATTTGGTAGCAAACCACAGGCAAAATCATCATTTTAACCGTTTGAACTCTCCCCCACCAAGACAGATGTAAGGGGTTCCATTGCTCACACATATCTGAGACCTTTAGCAATAAAGATTTTTCATTTACTTTCATCATGTCTTCCAATGTTTTTTGAATCCAAATGCCTAAATATTTTATACCATCTTCTTTCCAAAGAAAAGGGAATGAGTCAAATAATCCTTTTGGACAGTGTACATTTAGCAGAAGAACCTCCAATTTATTCCAATTTATTTTATATTCAGAAAATTTGCTAAATCGGTCAATCAAATCCAGTAAATGTGTGATGGTAGATCCAGGATTCTTCAAATAAAGCAAAATGTCATCTGCATAAGCAGAGACCTTATATTCCTGACCTGCATAAGGAATACCCTGAATCTCCCTTGGCAGTTGAAAAGCCAATAACAAGGGTTCCAAAACAATATCAAAAAGCAAAGGAGATAATGGACATCCTTGTCTAACTCCCCTCTCCAGTCAAAAACGTTCTGAAAAAGTATTATTAATATATAATCTGGCAGAAGGGGAACTATACAAGGTTTGAATCATTTATATAAATCCTGAACTAATACCAAACCAATCCATTGCTTGATACATAAAAGTCCATTCCACACGATCAAAGGCTCTCCTGGAGGCTGTCATAGGGGAAAACACCCTTCAGGAATTCAAGACATAGTTAGACAAGTTCCTACTGAACAAGGACGTATGCTGGTAGGGCCAGTCTCAGTTAGGGCACTGGGCTTTGACCAAAAGGGCCGCCACATGAGCGGACTGCTGGGCATGATGGACCACTGGTCTGATCCAGCAGCGGCATCTTTTATGTTCTGCATCCAAAGATACAAAGAAGGCCGGATCTTTTGTTAAATTTAACATATGAAAAGCCAGTCTGGTATTGTTTGATGAATGTCTTTGAGCAACAAAACCCGTTTGGTGCATACCAATAATTTAAGGGAGAGCCTTGGCTAAGCATCTAATATAATAAAATGGTAGACGCGCATGCGCACTAAAAAAAACGTGTTCCCTGAGATGTCCCGAAAATACGAGTGCGCATGCGCGCCTACAACGTCACCACAGCCTGCTCTCCGTCTCCACCTCGCGCCGCTGCAGGCCCCACACTCGCAACTCACACATCCGCTGCAGCCTAGCAACTCCGACCACAACCTTCCACCCTCAACCGCCTATGCCGGCTCAGGCTGGCGCGTTGAGGAGTCGGAATGCAGACCCGGAAGAGCGAAGGAAGCCTCACACTGAGCAACTGTATTTACACTGTGCAACGAGCCTCTGCCACGGTCCCGGGTTCCTCTCAGCCTACCCTTCTCGCGGTCTGGCCGGCTACCTTAGTCCTTTGCCGCCGCCGCCACCCCCTTCCCTTCCCTACCCGCGATCGACAAAACTCTTGCCTCCAGCAGCCGACGCAGCACTGTAAACACGCTGCTTCGCGGCCTCTACTGCCTTCATTTGCTCTTCCGTTTCTCTGATGACGTCATCAGGGACATGGAAGAGCAAATCGGGGCAGTAGAGGCCGCGAAGCAACGTGTTTACAGTGCTGCAGCGGCTACTGGAGGCAAGAGGTTTGTCGACCGCGGGAAAGGAAGGGGGTGGCGGCGGTGGCAAGGGACTAGGGGAGCTGGCCAGACCGCGAGAAGAGAAAATCGCGTGGGCCACGAAGAGACAGGGAGGAACTGGAGCTGGAGAGGGAAAGGGGCCTGCTTTGGGGAAGGGCTGTGCTTGGAGGCAGACAGCTTTGCTTGGGGGGGAGACAGAAGGGGGGGCCACGGAGACACAGGGAGGAACTGGAGGGCCAGAGGGAAAGGGGTCTGCTTTGGGGGAGGGGTGTGCTGGGAGGTAGATAGCTTTGCTTGGGGGGGAGAAAAAATGGGGGGCCACGGAGAGACAGTCAGGGAGGAATTGGAGGGGTAGAGGGAAAGGGGTCTGCTTTGGGGGGGAGGGGTGTGCTGGGAGGCAGACAGCTTTGCTTGGGAGGGGAGACAGAAGGGAGACACTGTCAGGGAGGAACTGGAGGGGGAGAGGGAAAGGGGGCTGCTTTCTAGCACCCGTTAATGTAACGGGCTTAAAGACTAGTAAAGCCAATAATTAGCCAGAAGTTTTCTGAAGGTACCTTTTAGGATAAGGCCCTCCGTTAGTAGTGCAGAGACTTGAGCCAGAGACTGAAGAGATTTAAAAAAAAAGGCTTTTATTAAACAAGCATATATGCTGGACTTCTGGGCAGAACTGGCTGCATAAACAGAAGACCCCGAGAATTTCGGACACAAAGGTTATATAGGGTCCTAACCAGTCCAAACCAGCTCTGACCAAAAGGTAAGAGCAGAGAGAAAAACAAAACCATAAATCCATCCTATAATCTATACATCAATGGCTATCTAACATCAACATCCTGTTGCCTCCTGGCCGTGCCAGGCACTAAGACAGATACATAGAACAGGCCTGTATGTATACGTGATTTCTCAGAGCAATAAAATGGAGTCACAGGTTGTTCTTTGTACTAATTATGACCCACTGATCTAAAATGGAGTTTCTTCATCTACACCGTGACCCAGCTATGTCAGCTAGCTAGGGATCCTTCATTTTCCATCTACATTAATCAAAGAAATTAAGTTTGAGAATTTTCCCCTCAGAGATTTAACAGTTTTTAAGACTGTACACTGCTTAGACTATGGGCTCCTTTTATGAAGCCGCGTTAGCGGCTTTATCTCATGCACCTTTTTAGCACGCACTAACCCTGCGCTAGGCGAAAAACTACTGCAGCTTCGTAAAAGGAGACCTATGTTCAGAACAAAAGTTTGATTTTTTTTTTTTTTTTTTTGGAGTAAGCACAAAAATATTCACAGAAACAAAAACAAAAGACAGAAACCTCTGAACAGTAAGGATTAGCCAGATAGAAAAATGAAAGAATGCAAATATTTAGCTTAACTCAACACAATGAGGGTGTTTAAAAGAAACCATGGCTTTTGTCAGTACAATGGACACACCTCTGCTTGCAATGGAACCTCCCTTACCAGATTAGGATTTGATTGCTTTAACTATGGATAGAGAAAAGGTGGGGGAGAAACAGGAAGCTAGTTCAAGATACTTTAAAAGAAATAAAGTTAAATAGAAGGAGAAGTAAGGGTTTGGAGGGCTGGGTGGGGGGGTTTCTGTCTCTCTGTAGTGGGGTTTAAGGGTGATTTTAAAAAATCTGAGAAGCGGGCTTGCTAACTGTGTACATATCTTCTATATCTCGATCTTTTCTTTCATGAGTTAGTTGCTTTACGGCTGGCACCTTGTTGGGTTTTGTTGGGTTTCAATCTTCCCCCCCCCTTTTTACTCAGGTGGGGCTTCTACGGTTGGATGTGCTGGTCCCCTTTCTCTGCTCTCGTGCACTCTCTGTGCTTTGAGATTTGCATTGTGTCCTGTTTTGTTGTTGTAAGGGCATAGAGAAAGTGAATAAGGACAGATTTTTCAAACTGTGGGGAGCCACAAGCACTAGGGGTCACTCAGAGAAACTGAAAGGGGACAGGTTTAAAACAAATGCTAGGAAGTTCTTTTTTACCCAGAGGGTGGTGGACACATGGAACGCGCTTCCAGAGAATGTGATAGGCCAGAACTCTGTACAGGGGTTCAAGGAGGGTTTGGATAGGTTCCTGGAGGATAAGGAGATAGAGGGGTACAGATAGAACTAGAGGTAGTTTATAGAAATAGGCAGAAACCACTTCACAGGTCGCGGACCTGATGGGCCGCCGCGGGAGCGGACCGCTGGGCGAGATGGACCTCGGTCTGACCCAGTGGAGGCAACTTCTTATGTTCTTATGTTCCCCCCCTCAAAAAAAGGGCCACTGATAAATATTTAATTTCCATCAAGACCAGTAGTAACCAATCAGAGATTTAAATTTTTAATATGTTCTGAGCTTTGTGCACTGGACAGGAAAGTTATTCCAAAGCTCAGTAATTTTAAAGTAAAGATATTTCCCTAGTTTTCCAATATAGATAATGCCTTTTAACGAGGAGAAAGCTTTTGGAAAGATCTGGTAATATCAGGTCTCACTGAGCTCCAGGATAGAGGAATTAAAGGAAGAAAAGTGCCATGCAAGATCTTAAATGTGAGGTGCGCTAGCGTTTTTAGCGCACGCACGATATTACCGCGCATTACACCGCACGGTACATTTCTAGAATAATGCCAGCTCAATGTTGGCATTAGGGTCTAGCGTGCACGGCAATTTAGCGCGCGCTACTCTGCGTGTTAAGGCCCTAACGCACCTTAGTAAAAGGAGCCCTTAAAGTAAACCCTAGAGATTACCGTGAGCCAGTGAAGTTTTAACAAAAGCGGGGAAACATGATCATATTTGCATTTTGCAAAGATCAGCCTAGCTGCAGTATTCTGGATCTGTTGAAGTCTTTGAAGACTTTTCTTGGTTAGACTTAGATAGACCGAATTACAATAGTCCAACCTCGAAAGAATGATTGATTGAACAAGGACAGCAAAATGTTGTTGGTGGAAGCAGGATTTTACTTTCCTCAGCATATGGAGACTAAAGAAGCATTTTTTTACCAGAAAATTAAAATGGTCATTGAATGAAAGTGTTGAGTGTATGACACCCAGAACTTTACTTGAGAATTCAATCTGCAGTGAAGATCCAGATGGCAATGAAATGGACAAAGGTAGTTGATCTGGTTTTGGGCCAAGCCACAGTAGTTTGGTTTTGGACTCATTCAGCTTCATTTGCACAGTAAGGGTCCAAGATTGAAGTTTCATTATGCATGCTATTATATTCTCAGCGAGGTTTGTGAGATACGAATCTATCTCAAGAAGGACAAAGATGTCATCTGCATATGTATATAATGTTTCAAAGGGAGACAGATGGAAACGTTTTAAAGTAGACATATAGATGTTGAAAAGAATAGGGGACAGAGGTGATATCTGTGGGACTCTGCATAGTGGCTTCCAAGAAGATGACATGGTGCCATTCATATTGACAGTATATGAGCGAGATTGTAGGAATTTCGAGAACTAGTCTAAGACTGTAGAATCAATGCCTATCTCAGAAAGTTGGTAGATCAAGATATCGTGGTGAACAACGTCAAAGGCCGCAGATAGATCAAATTGTAATAGGATTGCAAGTTATTACTTGAATGTAGTTGCTGAACCCTTTGAAATTAGTGAGACCAATAGAGATTTGGTACTGAAGTTGGGTCTGAAAACATATTGGCAAGGTAGAAGAATGGAGAATCTCTCTAAGTATGATGACGGCTGAGCAGATATGATAAAATTTTGGTCAGGAGAGGAATATTCGCTATAGGTCGATAACTAGACGGTGAGGATGGGTCTAGATCAGCTTTGTTCAGTAGTGGGGTCAGAGCAATGTGACCCATCTCTGCAGTAAATAGACCTGATAGTAAGGCAGAATTTATAAGTCTGGTAAGAGATGAAATAGCCTGGGTGGGAATTTTCTCATATATGTATGAAGGAAATGGATCCAAGGCACATTTACAAGATCGCAGTTTGAAACCTGAGCCTCAAAGACTGTCCAGGTTCTGTCTACTGGGAAAAGATTAGTGTCGCTGGAAAAGAGTTTCTTATAGCAGCGACCTTTTCATTAAAATTTTTGCTAGATTGTCTGCTGCTGGAGAGGAAGGATGTATAGCTGAATCATTATTAGAAATTATGGTGCGCCAGATGTTGAACAGAGTACTGCTTTGATTATTGGATCTGATAATTTTATCACCGTAAAAATTTTTCCTAGCTTTTTTAATGCTGTATTATAGAACCTAATACTGTCCCTCCAAGACTGTCTATCCGCAGGAGATTTAGATTTTTTCCATTTACGCTCCAATACTTGGCATTTCTGCTTCAGTTCTCTATGATAAGGAAGATACCAGAGGGCCTTACGGGAGTAGGAAACAGTCTTAGTAGATAGAGGAGCAAGAGAACAGTAGGTAGTCTCAGAGAGGTTTACCCAATTATGCCAGTTGACTTCTGAGGTATCAGGCTAGGGACAGAAAGTGAGCTGATTAAGAAATTGGGTCCAGAACTGTTCACTTGTAATTTTATTGCAAAAGGTAATAGATTTTGAGGCACGGGATTGAACCCCAAGGTGAGACATGAAGATAGGAAGACAGAAGGCACCTAAAAAGTGGTCGGACCAAGGGACTTGTTCCCAACGAATATCTTCGACTAAGGTATTATAGTCAGTAAGGTCAAGAAAACTAATGATATGAAGAGTGCCCCTTCATGGGTTGGAGAGGTCTTAAGAGAGGGGCAACCCAGAGAGGTGAGAAAACTGATGAATTCAGTCACGTCCTTGCTAGTGTTATCTAGATGGAGATTGATATCACCAGTAATCAGCAATCTTTGAAATTAAAGGAGAGCGCTTGTTATGATCTCAAAACCAAGTTCAGAGGATTTATTCCAGGGAATTGGAAGACGGTATGATAACAAAATACCCAATGGGTGACGATGGAGCTCATCGCTGACAGTAGCTAGCATATATTCTAATGATGTATCACTACCCTTTTCGAGAAGCTGAACATCGAAAAATGATTTAAAGAGAAGTGCCAGGCCACCTCCTTTCCAGCAATTTCTGGAAGAGAAAAGACCTTGGGAACCATGGGAACAGAGCTCATTTTGTATATAAATCATCTTTTGCAATCCAAGATTCAATAATGCACAAGAATCCAGGATCAAGATCCCCCTAGTAAATCACTGACACCAAACCCTACACGACCACTAACAACAACCCAACCCCCTCAGCCACCCTCCTAGCAGACTATTTCAAGAACAAAATCACTAACGCCAGAGCCACCCTCAACTTTACCCCATCCCACCTAAACGAAATCACAACTCAACCCACGGATAAAGAATCTACTGCAGCGGACAGAACATGGTCTCAATTCCCCAACATTCAATGGTCCGAATTCAATAAACTCTACAAAAAATACAGCCACGCCTCCTGTGACCTCAACCACTGCCCAGCATATCTCCTTACCACCTCCAGTGTAAAATTCCGTACTCTACTTCTGCAATGGATACAAACAACACTCACAGATGGCTTTTTCCCTACTGACCTCAGCGAAATTATCATCACCCCAATTCAAAAAGACCCAAAAGGACCAACGGACCAACCATCCAACTTCAGACCCATTGCCTCTATACTGCTATATGTCAAAATTACAGAAGGCCTAGTATCCAAACTCCTCACAAACTATCTAGATGACCATAACCTACTCCACCCCATGCAATCAGGATTCAGAACCAACTTCAGCACAGAGACACTCCTGGGCTCCCTTATGGACACAGCCAGACAACACCTCAGCACAGGAAAAAAAATGCTTCTCATACAACTGGACCTGACTGCAGCATTCGACCTAGTTGATCATAACATCCTTCTCCAAATCTTGGATGCAATAGGTATCTCAGATACAGTATATTTTTGGTTTGAAGGCTTCCTAAAATCCAGAACCTACAGAGTAAAATCAAACAAAGAAAAATCAGATCCTTGGTCAAACCCTTGCGGCATACCACAGGGATCCCCACTATCCCCTACTCTCTTCAACCTATACACTGCCTCTCTCAGGGCATACCTGGATAACCTAGGCATTACCACCTATAGTTATGCGGATGACATCACCATCCTCATACCATATGATCAGCCAAAGACCACCATGACAAACATAATACACCAAACAATAGAAACAGTTACGACCTGGATGAAAGAACACAAACTAAAACTCAACCAAGATAAAACTAAATTCATCCTCCTCGAAAATGACAAAGTCCCAACTATAACCAATTTAGAACTTAACTCAATCAACTATCCAATCCAAACCACCATAAAACTACTAGGAGTGACAATAGACAGATGCTGTACTATGCAACTGCAAATAAATAAAACCATACAGAAATCCTTTGCAATAATGAGAAACCTGAGACAAGTCCGGAAATTCTTTGAAAGAACACAATTCCAGCTCATAGTGCAATCCCTAATCCTAGGATTGCTAGACTACTGCAACATCCTCTACCTCCCCTGCCCTGCCACGATGACCAAGCAACTACAAACAATCCAAAATACTGCTCTGAGACTCATCTACTCACTGAGGAAACATGATCATATCACAGAGGCCTACATCAACTCACACTGGCTACCAATCCAAGAAAGAATATTATTTAAATTCTACTGCATGATATTCAAAACCCTAAACGGAAACAGCCCAGCCTACCTAAACAATCGCCTCATCCAAGCAACCTCAACCAGACATAGAAAAACGCACTCCCCTTTCACACCTCCCCCGATCAAGGAAGTAAAACGGTCAAAACAATACGATGGCCTCCTAGCCACTCGAGCTGCAAAACTGGATAACCAAATCTCCAACCTACTGTTAACCACCCCAGACTACAAGATTTTCAGAAAAGAAATAAAAACTATACTCTTCAAGAAAGCCCTGAAACAGTCCTAACCACACCTACTCTTAAAATCTCTTACTCTTAACAACACTTTTATCTATCAAATGTTATCTAAAACCCATAATTTCACCATATTCTTACCTCCTAAAGACCTCCACTTCCCTTTGGTAACTCTTTATCCAATGTTTATTACCTTAAAAAATTCTATGTCATCGCTTATTCTATTCCTTTTAATTTGTATGTAATTCTTGTTTTTAGTTTGAATGTAATCCGCCTTGAACCGCAAGGTAATGGCGGAATAGAAATCACTAATGTAATGTAATGTAATTTAATTCTTGAGTCTTGTTGCATGCCGATCTAACATTGCAATATAATATTGGGACTGGAATGAGCGAGTCAGAGGCAAGACTGGGCATGTTGGTAGTTGGTACAGGCTTTAGAGAAGCGTAATTAACAACTCAAGGGTTTTTTTTAGAAGGATAATTTCTGGTGCGCACCAGTATAGGGATTCCAAGACCAGGGCAGGTCTCACAATCACTAGTAAAGCCAGATACATTGGGGGAAAGAGATTTCGTACAATGAGTAGTATTGAAAACTGAACAGAGTAAGAGAAAAAGGAACCACAATGATGAAAATCGATGGAAGCCAAATGGACTAGTCTGGAACTGCTAGATAAAAAAAAACTATAAGATAGCTGAGTTTGACAGTTCCAGAGGCACAGTAAAACATCACTACAAGTAAAAGTAGGATAGAAGGCACCAGCAAAGAAGAAACCGTTAGGCGCAAACTTTTTAAAAAGCTTGATGCTGCACACAAGGGACAAGTTGGAGCAGGCTCTCACGCCGAAGTGAGATGTAGATGTTGGCTAGTGCGGAGTCAGCTGGAGAGCTTGGCATCAAGCTTTTAAGGTACGCTAACCAATTTAGCGCGTGCTAAATGCGCACCTTAATAAAAGGACCCCTTAGTCTTAGTAGAAATATAGCTAAAATAATAGATTTACTGTTATAAAAGTTTAATAACCTATAACAAAAAAAAAAAAAAATTCAAAGTTAGTCTAGAGCACTAGTGCTATTACTTGTATAACAAAAAAAATAAAAATGTGGTTAAGAACCTGACCCACGTGGTGGCCTCTAGGGCCGCCACCAAAAAATGCAGTTACACCAGCCATAGACCGCAGTCACATAAGTGCAGAAGGGACACACCTAACTCCAAGTCACACATTTAACTGGGAGTTTCACTCATCTTCCACTCCTCCCCGCTCCATGTTACACACCTCCCTTGCATTTATGCATTATTACATTACATTACAGATTTCTATTCCGCCATTACCTTTTGGTTCAAAGCGGATTACAAAAAGAGTTATAGAAGAAGGGTTACAACGTTAGATCAGAGAAGGTTTCCAAGAGAGGGAAAAGTAGGATCTGGGGTAAGAGGGGGGTTAAGCTTTATCATGGTATTAAGCTTTATTAAGGGATTTCTTGAAGAGTATAGTTTTTATTTCCTTTCTGAACATCTTGTAGTCTGGGGTTGTTGTCAATAGGTTGGAGACTTGGTTGACTATCTTCGCTGCCTGAGTGGCCAATAGTCCGTTGTATAGTTTTTTTCCGTTTTACTTCTTTGATTGGGGGGGTAAGTGAATGGGGTGTGTGTTTTTCTATGCCTGTTAGAGGTGGTTTGGATGAAGTTATTGTTAGTGGTCAAATAGGGTATGGTGTTAGTTAGATCTTTTAATATTTGGAATAGTTTTTTGGTGTCTTGGGTTTCCGTGCCTATTAGGTTGGTGTAATGTTTTTTTCTCTTTTCCTTTAATAGAAGTTTGTATTGTTTGTTAATTTTTTTCCAGGCAGTTTTCGTGTGATCTTGGTTGGTTTTTCTCCATTTTCTTTCCAGACGTCTACATTGTCTCTTGAGTAGGAGTAATTCTTCGTTGAACCATTGGTCTGATCGTCTGCATGTTCTGGTTTTGGTTCAAAGTGGGGCCTGTTCATCAAGGATGTTGTTGCTCAAATAGCCCCAGTGTGAAATGAAGTCTTTGGGGTTATCTTCTTGGATTTTTTCGTCTACTTTTGACCAGAAAATGGTGGGTTCGATGCGTTTGCGTGATGTGTAGGTTACTATTTTGGATATTGGTTTGGATTTGTTTTTGGTCCAGATGATGTTGAAGGTGTAAGTGTAGTGGTCTGACCAGAGGGATGGGGACCAGGTTCCATTAGATGTTTGAATTTCTGAAGTAGATGTTTGATGGGTCATGAAGGCTGCAATGTCCAGTTGGTGTCCTTTCTCATGAGTAGTTTGTGGGTTTAAAATTTGGAAGGATAGGGCATTGAGGAAAGAAAGTAGATTGTCTACTGGCTTGGATGAATGGTCTTCAAGATGAAGGTTTAAGTCTCCTAGGATAAGATTGTGTGCTGCTGTAAGTGAGTTTTGGTATATGAAGTTTTACATTACATTACATTACATTAGTGATTTCTATTCCGCTTGTGCCTTGCGGTTCTAAGCGGATTACAAATTAGAAGACTGGACATTTCCAGTAGCATTGCAGTACATAGAATCAAGAATGTGTCAAGTTACAATTGTTAGTCTGGACATTTCCAGGAGAAATTGAAAGCAAATAGTAGATAGTGATAGATTGTTTTGATGAATAGAAATAATACAGTCAGGATTCAGAAGTGTTGCTATGGTGGTAGTGGTGGTGGTGGTCGTGAGAGTATTTTCTAATACTATTGTGAGGTTATTATGATGGGAAGTGTTTTTTGAAGAGATGAGTTTTGATTTCTTTTCGGAATACTTTAATGTCTATTGATTTGATCAGTAGATTGGAGATGGTAGTATCGATCTTTGCTGCCTGTGTCGATAAAAGGCTGTTGTATAGTTTTTTTCGTCGTGTTCCATTGAGAGGGGGGTAAATGAATAGGCTCTGAGTTCTCCTTAATCTGTGTGAGAGGTTACGGTGTAGTCTGTTGTTTATGTAGCTGGGTGCTGTTCCATGTATTACTTTGTATAGTAGACAATAGAATTTGAACTGGGATCTTGCTTTTATTGGTAGCCGGTGTGAGTCTAGGTATGCGTTGGTGATGTGGTCATATTTGCCGAGGGAGTAGATGAGTCTGAGGGCCGTGTTCTGAACAGTCTGTAGTTGTTTTATCATGTAGTTTGGGCATGATAGGTAGAGGCTGTTGCAGTAATCTACAATACTTAGTACTAGGGATTGTACTAATATCTTGTATTGATCTTTGTTGAAGAATTTTCTTATTTTTCTTAGGTTACGCAATGTGAAGAATGCTCTTTGGATGATTTTGTGGATTTGAGACTGCATTGTGCAGTTTCTGTCTAGTTGTATTCCCAGGATCTTGAGTGTACTTTGCATTGGGTACTTGATTGTATTTAGTTCTAGTTCTGTGAGAGATGGTTTTTTTTTCCTTCTCTAGTAGTAGGAATTTAGTTTTTTCCGAGTTCAGTTTTAGTTTATGACTTGACATCCATTTTTCTACCGTTTCCATTGTTATTTTCAAGTGGTTTGTGGATAAGGGGTCTTGAATGTTAAAGGGGAGGAGGATAGTTATATCATCCGCGTAGCTGAATGATACTGTGTTTAGGGCGTCTAGGGTTATGCCGAGGGATGCTATGAAGAGGTTGAATAATATGGGTGATAATGGTGATCCTTGTGGTACTCCACAAGGGTTTGACCATGGGTCGGATATGTGCTCTTTTGACTTGACTTTGTATGTTCGTGTTTTGAGGAAGCTTTGGAACCATTTGTGAACATTACCTGAGATTCCTATTGCGTCTAATATCTGGAGTAGTGTGTGATGGTCAACTAGGTCGAATGCCGCAGAAAGATCGAGCTGAATGAGAAGCAGCTTGTTTCCTTTGCTGAGGTGTTGTCGGACTATGTCTAATAGAGATACCAGTAGAGTTTCTGTGCTATGGTTGGATCTGAATCCAGATTGTGATGGATGTAGTATGTGATGGTCTTCAAGGTAGTTGGAGAGGTGTTGTGCGACGAGACCTTCTGTTATTTTAATGTATAGTGGGATTGAAGCGATTGGTCTATAGTTTGCAGGATTGTCTATAGGACCTTTGGGATCTTTTAGGATAGGTGTAATTATGATTTCTCCTAATTCCGGTGGGAAATGACCTTCACTTAGTGTTGTTTGAAGCCATAGTGTGAGGCTAGCTTTAAATTTGGTGGAAGCTGTTGCTAGTAAGTATGAGGGACAGTTGTTCAAGTCACATGAGGATTTGCTGTATTTTTTGTAAAGCCTGTCCAAGTCTGACTATTGTATCTTTGGGAAGTTTGTCCATATCCTGTCTGCTGGGATTGCTTCATCTGTTTTGGGATTGATTCGTATTTCTTCTATGTTGATTCTTGAATTGTTGAATGTGGATCTGGTTGTGATGATTTTGTGTTTGAAATGATCCGCTAATTGGGTGGCTGTGGGAGTTTGGTTTCCTTGGGTGGCGAGAAAAGGTTTAGTATCAGTGAGATTTCTTACGATGTCAAAAAGTTTTCTTGTGTCTGGTTTTCCGATGCCGATGAGTTTGGAGTAGTAGTTTTTTCGTTTTTCCTTCAGTTTGGTATTGTATTGTTTGATTAGGATTTTCCATTCATCTTTGGTGTGATTGTGTTTATGTTTTTTCCATGTCCTTTCTATTTGTCTGCATTTTCTTTTTAGGTGTAGAAGTTCGTCGTCGAACCATTTGTTAGATGGTCTGTCTATTTTGGATTTGTTTTTTATTGGAGCTAGTTCGTTTAGTGTAGATTCACTGAGGGTCCGCCAATTGTTTATGAATTCTTTGGGGTTGTTGGGGTCGATTTCGGGGTCTACTGTGTTCCAGAATGTGAGAGGTTCGATTTTCGGTCTGATCTTGATGTGTGATTTCTTTGGGATGGGTTTGTTGTTATTTTGAGCCCAATTGATGGTGAATGAATATTTGAAATGGTCTGACCAGAGAGTAGGGTGCCAGGACCCGTTTGAGATGTAAATGTTTTGTGTGTTTTGATTTGGAAATGAATAAGCTGCTATATCCACTTTCGGGCCCCTCTTCCAGCACCAGCAGGAGTTCCAGAGGAGAGGTCGCGTGGGAGCCCTGCTCCGCCCCTCTCCCCGACCAGCGGCGGACCCAGCACATAATCACAGCGCCAACGGCGCACGACCACTTTCGGGCCCCCCTTCCAGCACCAACAGGAGTTCCAGAGGAGAGGTCGCGTGGGAGCCCTGCTCCGCCCCTCTCCCCGACCAGCGGCGGACCCAGCACATAATCACAGCGCCAACGGTGCACGACCACTTTCGGGCACCCCTTCCAGCACCAGCAGGAGTTCCAGAGGAGAGGTCGCGTGGGAGCCCTGCTCCGCCCCTCTCCCCGACCAGCGGCGGACCCAGCACATAATCACAGCGCCAACGGCGCACAACCACTTTTGGGCCCCCCTTCCAGCACCAGCAGGAGTTCCAGAGGAGAGGTCGCGTGGGAGCCCTGCTCCGCCCCTCTCCCCGACCAGCGGCGGACCCAGCCCATAAACACAGTGCCAACGGCGCACAACCACTTTCGGGCCCCCCTTCCAGCACCAGCAGGAGTTCCAGAGGAGAGGTCGCGTGGGAGCCCTGCTCCGCCCCTCTCCCCGACCAGCGGCGGACCCAGCACATAAACACAGCGCCAACGGCGCAAGCCGTTCGGCGCAGCCTGCAGGAAGTCACAGGACAACTAAAAACGCTCACAGCTCAGGCACCAAAGATCCTGTCCGAAATCCACCAACAACAGTCAACAAAGTGGTGAGAAAAGCAACTCTAAACCCTCTACCTTGATCTGGAAGCAGCCAGAACTCTAAGCTCAACCCATACATCCACTCTAACAATCAACTCAAATAGTTACTAAACCGCAGACTTCACAAATTAAAAAAAAAATAAAAAATGGCACTGCGTACACCCAACCTCATCCTTGCCCTCATACTAATTGCCACATTTATAGCAAAATGGAAAACCACAGGCTACCAAATACACACCATCCCTATCCTAACAACAACACACAGACCTGTTCAACATACCAGAAAACTGCATACCACTAGAACGCTAATTACATGTCCAGAGCATGCAGTTTAGTGAGTTTTTCAGTGCGGTAGAAGAGATTTGACATGCTAAAAGGTCCATGTAAGGGGTGGAAGTTTTTTCCAATATGTTTAAGGTTAGGGAGTCTTTGAGTAAGATCGCTAATCCACCTCATCTTTTTTTCTCTCTGCAGGTCACTGTAATTTTGTATCCTTGAGGGCAGACTTCTGTAATTCTTGGGTTTGTGTCCGATGTTAGCCAGGTTTCTGTGAGGAAGAGGCAGTCTAGGTTTTCATTTTTTATCCTGGTTTTTATAAGTTCTGTTTTTGGACCTAGGGCTCTGACGTTTAAGTAGGCACAGTTAAGGGTGGTGGTTTCTGTTTGGTCATTATGTCATGTATATATCACATTAGACACCCTGCTAGCACTTTCACAGTTATGTGTATACTTGGCACATAAATGCTAACATTCTGTAAATTTATCAGATTTACTTAGTAGAGCAGAATATGTACAGTAATGAAGGTATTTACCTTAGATTTCTTCTCAGACAATGCACAATTCATTTCACTGATGGTATGAAAACATTTGATCATTCTAGTGTTACACTGACCAAGCCTTTATTCTGCCAAATAATTGTTTGGAAAATGCTGAGATTTCACAGTCTTACAATTACATTTGGAACCAAAGAAAAAAAACCTCTTTAAAAAGGCAAGAACAGTAAATCCTGACGGCAGAAAATGGCTCCAGCTAAGTTTCAGTTTCTTTTCTTTTCCTGCAATCTGGCCGGGGCTCGACGTAACATGATACAAATGGGAGGGAGTGCAGGGAAGGCTGTAGCCAATCAGCGCTCACCCATTCCAATAAGTCACCGCCCCAGTGCCGAAAGGCAGCTTGTCCCCGAGCACTCACAGCAGCTTCAAAGGATGTCCGGGACTAGTTTGATTTGCACAGTAATGAAAATTTAGCAGAACAGGAGAGCATAATCGTTATAACATTCCTTGTAAGCTTTTTCTTAAAGTCAGACATGAGGAAGCTCAATTTGTGGCACTTGTACCAGTGGGCCAGCTTAAATGCAAATTTGAAATTGTCTGGCGAGCTAAATTTTATGTAAAAACAGGACAGAGAACGCACGGGTATAAAACAGTACAAAAGGAAGTGAGAACGGACAATGAACACTCCACTGAAGATCACTGATGTAAAACCAACTTGTTTATTTCAGAAAAGGACACAAGCAGAAGCTGTGGACCCGACACAGCACTGTGTTTCGGTGTCTGAGGAACGCCTGTATCAGGGGTCACTGTGGTGTATATGTTCGCAGATGACAGGTCTTGGATAAAACAAAGCTCGGTCCAACTAACATGCCAGATTAACCAAAATCTTGTCAGCCTTTGATATGGCAACAAGAGTCTTGTCTGCTGATCCAATCTTCTGCAATGCCCCTCCAGGAATCCCTTATGACTGTCCTCAAGTTACTGTAGTGCCCAGCCTTGCAATTCAAACCATAAAACAGGTGAAGCACACTTGCTGGAGAGCTGGGGAGAAAGATGTTAATAATGAAAGAGTTCTAAAATCTTTACAGACTATTCACAATGTGAAAAGTACAACAATCAAGATGTCCAAACTTAAATATGTCTAAACTACGAGGGGCTGCAATTTTCAGCCCACTAACCCCCCCTTTTAGTAAGCCACAGTAGAGGTTTCTACTGTGGCTCAGAGTGTTAAATGCTCCGATGCTGCTCTGTCACTCATAGAATTCCTATGAGTGAGAGCATTTAGAGCCTGATTCTGTATAGGACGTCCAGTCTCAGCAGCTGCCTAAGCAGCTTTTGAGAATCGCATCATATACAGAATCATGTCCATCCTAGTGGCGGACGCCTAACTCCGCCTAACTACCCTGATTCTCTAACTGGCATCCATGTCTCAGGCGCCGTTCAGAGAATCACGTTACCGCTGAGCTGCTCACAGAAAGGAAATCTCCCTGCTGCGATCAGCTGAGCAGCAGCAGCAGGGCGCCCTCGAACCCCACTGCAAGTCGGCCAGCAGGAGGGATGCCCACTCCCTCCTGCCGCCACCCCTAAACCTCCCCCCACACTGTCTGCGGCAGGAGGGATGCTCACTTCCTCCTGCCACAAAACCCAAAACAACCCCCGGCAGGAAGGATGTCATCTCCATCCTGCTAGCACCCCTCCGAACACATGACTCTTCACCCCGCCCCCTCAAGCCCCCTTAGAATCCCCCCCCCAGTACCTTTATCTGCAAGGCTGGCCGGAGGGATGCCTACTCCCTCTGGCCGGCATGCCTACCTCTTCAGAATGGTGGGCCTTCACTGTCCTGGTGCATCCTGGGATGCACCTGGGAGGGGCCTATGGCCTTAATTGGCCCAGGCACCTAAGGTCCCACCTATAGGAGGGGCTTTAGGCACCTAGGCCAAACAGAGTCTTAGGCCTCCTACCAAGTGCATTCTGGGATGCACTGCCCAGATCCCTAAGGCAGTTTTTTTGTTATATTTCTAATTGCATATTATATTTTATAGAACAAAACTAATGTAAGCATTGGTCGGCATATGAACATTTCTCTTGACGAAGCCAATTTACATTGGTGAAACGGAGGCAGTCCCCGTCGGGAAGTCAAGCTAAGTGCCTTTTATTTTTGTGTCTTGCAACAAGTTAAGATTTCAGGTTTGCATATAACTCAAAAAAAGAGAGTTTTATAAGAGACTAGTGATTGAAATATGACCCATTAAAGCAAGACATTATGCCTTGCAAGGAGGTCAGATATACTTTTTGAGTTCCTGAAGTCTCTTTTTTTCTCTCTTATTTTTTATTAGAATTGTTTATGCGTGCCAGCGCATAAGTCAAAAGTACTTGCAATAGTTTGTGTTTAGAGCTGATGCAGAAAGGCTCACAGCAGATGCCTTACCCTACGGCTTCTACTGTGAGCTAAATCAATCAATTGGAAGACAGCACAACAGTCATCATATATCGCACAAAAAATAATAATAATAAACCTGATAGAATTTAACAAAATAAGGCCCTCTTATACTAAGCTGAGAAAAAGGTTTCTACCACAGCCCAGGGGAATTCTATGAGTGTCAGGGCAGCCTTGTAGTATTTAGGGGTAAATTCTATATGAAGCGCCCAAAAGTTAGATGCCGCTAAGCGCGATTCACAAAACAATGGCCACTGAACTGAGCGAATCGCAAAGCGCCTATTTGAAATAAGCGTGCTTAAGCAGCTATTTTCAAGATGCTCTGGTTATGAGCGCGCTTTACTGAATCTCCTAGATAGGCGCTCTGCAGAGTGCCTAGTGACATCAGCGCACATGCACTCTGCAATTTATGGACTGCACACACTTAGGATCTGGATTTGTGTGAGAGCAATTTATGGACTGGAGTGATTTGAATGCACTTATATGTCTGTCTTTCTGTCTTTTTTTTTTTTTTAAAGTCTTTGTTATATTTTAAATGGACATGTATTTTTGGAAATATGTAAATGAACCTTTATTTCTATTGAAAATAACTGTGTGCAGCACTGGGGTCAGGGAGGGGGGAGAGGCGATTCACAAAACATCTACAGTAACCATTATCTTTTCTTCTCCCTAAGAGATCCCACGTGCCTATCCCACGCTTTCTTGAATTCAGACACAGTCTCCGTCTCCACCACCTCTTCCGGGAGACTGTTCCACGCATCTACCACCCTTTCTATAAAAAAGTATTTCTGTAGATTACTCCTGAGCCTATCACCTCTTAACTTCATCCTAAGCACTCAAATTTCAGAGCATCCTTTCAAATGAAAGACTCACTTCATGCGCATTTATGCCATGTAGGAATCACATCTCCTCTCTCCCACCTTTTCTCCAAAGTATACATATTGAGATCTTTGAGTCTATCCCCATACAACTTAGTTTGATAGCATCTTTCTAGCTTTTGCTCTCACCCCACCCTCCCCTCTTGGTACACCAGTGCAGCTTGCACTGCATCTCTCAATGAAGTAGTTGTGCTAGTTTAAAGCTGTGCAGGGTATTAACCAAACTCATTGGATATGCAGCCACACATATAAAGACTGTCCAAACCTTTGCTAATCTACAATGTTGGCACACATTCCAAAACACAGCCTTCAGTTAGCTCTGTAGCTCGTATAGATTTTAAAAAGCCCCACTGTAATATAGAAAGGGGTCAAATGACAACAGGTTACTACCCAGAAATATTTTACTAACACAATACCTCTGTGACACACAGAAAAGAACATTGCTACCTACAAACCGTACACAGATGTAATGGAAACCCCAAAAAGGCAATCATTGCATGTAGTATAATACCATATATGTGGAAAGAGATGCACTTCTTCCTCCACTGTGCAAAATCAAGAGAGGACGTAGTGTTAGGAGTTCCAACTTGCATTATTACTCTTTGACCCCCCTGGCCAGAGCCATGGTGAAGCCTGCTGGAAGCTGAGTGTAGGTGAAGCCTGATAGTCATCTTTTGGGGACACTTCTAAAATGTATTGGCCAGTCATGTCTCACACCAGCTCAAGCAGAATACATATTCACTATAATGCTATATTTTATTTTCCCTTCCCCCCAAAAATATATAGCATGCTTAAGAGCACTGATTCTGTAAGAAGGCGCCTAACATAAAGCCAAGCCCACGCCTAATATGCATAGCACCTATTTTATTGAAGACCGCCTAAATTTTTGGAGGCGCCTTCTTACATAATCGCTATTTCTTAATAGGCATCTAACTTTCAGTTATTGGTAATTAAAAAGCTTAATTGACCTTATTATTCAATTTAGACAGGTGCGTATCTAGTTGCCTGCCTCCAGAATAGGCGCCTAACTTTAGGCGCCAATTACAGAATTTGGGCCTTAGTGTTCCGGGCCACAGGAGAAACCGCTACCACACCTTAGTAAAAGTGTTTGTGTGTGTGTGTGTGTGTGGGGGGGGGGGGGGGTGAGGGGTAAGTGATGAAAAGTGCTCAGTATAAACCTTCAAACCACCCAAACTCACTGGTGATTGAAGCTTGGTTAACCATCACAGCACCAAGATTAACTCTTTTGTCACCATTTTAATAATAGTCAAATAGAATGCACTATCACAAAAATATCTCAAAGAGTGTCTCAAAAAATATTAATAATAGTATTTAACTTGGCAGATTGTCTTCAATGATGGAGATAAATTGAAAAAAATTCTGAATAAACTTCACCAGGATCTGTTCAATACACTCATACAGATCCAAGATGGCCGCTGCATCTCTGCTGCAGTGAGGACGCCGTCGAGATTTACTTACAATAATGCCGAAGAGACGGGGCAGGAACGTCGGAGGAGCCTCCCGGCGACCCTTAACCCCTGCGGTTACCATTGTCGATTTTCTTCGGCGCCTACAGCAGGAGCAGGAAGAGTCGGGTGCCAGCTCGCTAGGGACACCGCCGGAGAGTAGCGCGGTGGTGAGATCCTCTGGACTTGATGTTACCCTTAGCCCCGACGTCAGGACGCCACCCCTTCAACCGACGCCGCAAGCAGCTAGCTCTCCACGGGACCAGAATGCACCCGAGGAGGTAGCTTCTTTGTTTCCAGAGGCTATCATGGAGGGCTCGCCGCACAGAACAACGCAGAGTGACATGCTCTCTCTGCTAGGACCTGTGACCGGGACAACAGAGGTTGGGGGAATACAAGACTTCACTGAGGTAAAACTAACTTCAGTACAGTCATACACTACACCATTACAACTTTTTTCTCCTACTAAACCCCCCCAAGTTACACTCGAAGCATTATGGGACTTGATAGTGAATTTGGGGAATTCCTTTGGGGAATTTGGGGAATCCTCAAATAAAAAGTTTGGACAAAGAATTAAAAGAACAGAAAGAAGAAATAAAAGTGTTAAAACAGGATATATCTCAATTAAAAACAGAGACACAAAATACAAGTAAGGAGCTAATATCCTTAAAACAAAATCAAGATTTGTTGGTTAAAGATAATATAATACTTAGGAGGACGTTGGAAGCTCAGGAGAATAATGGTCGAGCTAACAATTTGAGATTTATAAATTTTCCAAAGATCTTGTCAACTTCTCCTAGAGAAATGGTGAAAAGGTATTTTATGGAAATATTGGAAATTCCTGAAAGCTCTTTACCTCCACTTACAAGAGTGTATTATCTTCCTGCCAAGCCCCAATCCAAAGAAGAAGAAAAAATCGAGGAATCCCGGGATAGTCCATTGAACATTTCCGCAATTTTGGAACAATCGGATAGAGAATTGGCTGTTTCAGCCACTCTCTTGCTGTCTGTGGCCTTGGCTCCAGACAAGGATTGGATATTAAAACTTTTCTTTAAAAATAGGTCCAAGGACTTCCTGGGATATCATATTCAGATTTTTCCTGATGTCTCTAGAGAGACTCAAAAGAGAAGAAAAGAATTTCTACTTCTGAAACCTGGAGTGATTCAAATAGGGGGTATTTTCTTTTTGAGATATCCATGTAAATGTGTAGTTAGATATTTATCTTTGAAGTATATTTTTATAGAGCCATCTCATCTGATAAGTTTTCTCTCAGCGAAACGTCTTGAGAAAGGAATAACAGCGCCCATGGAAGGTTAGCTCCCTGCACTGTAGTAAGACATGGTTTTCCTCATAACCTATCTTGATTTTATTTGTTCTACTCTTTAAATCTTGGATCCAATACATTTATTACTTCATTTATGTATCTTTATTTTCAAATTGAATTATGTATTATGGTATATCTCAATTTTGGAAACTCAGTTTATTATGTTATTGATCTCACTTTACTGTACAAGATGTATATGCTTGGTAACATTATAAAATTCTATAAATAAATAATAAAAAAAAAATACACTCATACAATTATAATGAAGCTATCCAATCCACAACGAAAATCAGCCACAAAGTTCCTCAGAAAATTGGCGTTCCTTTCCGAGACGTGAATCTGTGTTTCACAAATTGCTTCTTCTACTGCAAATGCAATACTGTACCATGCAGAATGCTAATGGCACATTAAAGTTTGTTAATTTTTTTTAAATTGAAAGCTAATGGCCCCAAATTTTATACATGGAAAACACATGGCTAATGGAGGTTGAGCATTCCAGATACATGTGTGCAGAAATCTTGTGATTAGCACAGCTCTGGTGCACTGTTATGCTGTTAACAAAATTGTAAGCTTTATGTTGAATTGTACTTACTGTACACAGCCTTGAGTGAATCTTTTCATAAAGGCAGTTAACAAATCCCAATAAATAAAATTAGGAAGTGAAAGCACACATCACTGCTTATTCGTCTGTGCCTAAATTTGAGCCCCACAAAAATTTTTTTACGCATACTGTAAATTGTTGAAAGTCTCATATTTAGGCATAGAAGTACTGATGTGTATTTTCACTTTCGGTTTTGTTCAGACACTCATAGGTTTGTTATCGCCTTTGAAACTTGTGTGAAATTCTTGCCGCAAACTCATGCATGTTACCCTGGACCTGACCAAGAAATCCCATGGTAACTGTGCGTCAACAGCACCTGTTTACCTTTCTGCATGCCATGGAGCACTTAATCCGCCCAATATTTAACAGTATTTAGCTGGCTGGGAATGGCTCCCGGCCAGCTAATCATCAGTAATCAATGGGAAATAGCCAACTATCTCTCGCTGATGGTCGGTGGATTGGCCAATGGCTGTATTAGCATTCCTTTTTATATAATGTGTATCATCTGCATTCAGTTCTTCTCTGCATTGCTCAGCATGTAAAACCCAGCTACAGCCCATAATAACTATGCAGTTAGGCCTATGGTACCTTTATGCATTGGCTCCTCTATGTTTGAATCCTGCTTCCACCTATCCCAGATTCATTCTTTGATTTGTGGAGGGGTATTTTCAATAGGATGTTTAAGTTCTACTTTGGACGTTTCCTGCAAGATGTCCAAATTTTGTTTTTGAAAATGACCTATTTGGATGTTTTGGCTGTCAGGATATCCAACCTTAGGACCCTATCTTTTTTTTCACCATTTTTGACCACAAAAACATCCCAAGTACAAATTGTCCAGATCCAGACCATTTGAATGTGGGAGGGGCCACCATTGTAATGGACTGGCCACACAGACATGCCAACAGAACAGTGGGGCACCTTAGATAGTACTGCTTTGAACTTCACATAAAGCCCTCCAAAACTCCCACCAAACCTACAATACCCATCTGTCTACCATCTCAATAGATCTTATGGCTGCAGGTGGTACCTATATGGCAGGTTTTTGGTGGGATTTAGTAGCCTTATACTTTTCACCATAAATGTAGTGGTTAGAGTGGCTTATGGGCCTGGGTCCTCATCTCTATGGTTCACTAGCCCACTTATCAGGCTACTAAAGACACCTGTGTGCTACTGTACCAGCCATTCCCATACCAGGTTCTGCTGTTCTAGAGACAGGTATATACTGTTTCATTCAGATTTTGGGGGTGGATGGGAGGGGTTAGTGACCTCTGGGGGAACATAAGAATAGCTTTACTGTACACAGTCTCATATTTAGGCACAGAAGAACAAGTGCTGATGTGTATTTTCACTTTCTAGCCCAGTATCCTGTCTAAATGGAGGCCAATCCAAGTTACAAGCACCCAAAACCACTTGATCTGCAGTCAAGTGCTGTACAACTGAACGTGTGTGTGTCAAGGGGGGAGGATTATTACTTAATATCTCCAGTTATCATTTGGTCAGTTTGGGTACCTTTTTGGCATTTAGATGCTTTTAAAACAGGTTTAGCTTCAGACATCTAAATTCTGTCCTGGACATCTTAGGAAATGTTCAGTTATTGCCGCAAGACGTCCAAGTGCTAAGCACGCCCATAACACCATGTAAAACTTGGCCTAAGTCACAAAAACCCACCTAAAGTCACCAGAAAAGCACTGCAAACACATAAAACAGACCCCCACACACTACCCCAGTGATCACCAACCCCCCCCCCACATAAAAATTTTAATCATAACTTTAAAATTCAGCCTCCAGACCATCATCACCTGGCCGCCTGGCATAGGAAAGCCTAGTTGTCCAACACAGAGGCAGCTTAAGTCATCTTGGGGGTGGGTTAGGGACTTATGGAGAGGAGGACCCATGCTCATAAGCCCCTGTAATCACTGCATTGATACTTCAACATGTGCACTCCACTATACACCCCCAAACCCCTTTTATACTGGCATATAAGTGGCTCCTGCAGCCATAAGGGCTATTGGGGTGGTAGATAAGTGGGTCTTGGGGATTCTGGAGGTGGTTTGGGGGGGCTCACCGTAACCTATAAGGGAGCTGTAGGGAGGAGAAGACATGGCACCCTTTTTGTGAAGTTCACAGCAGTGCCCTGTAAGGTACCCCATTATTTAGGTAGCATGTCTGGGTGTGCAGTCCATCACTTTGCAGACCACTCCCACGTCCAACAAGGCTTGTTCTAGGCATTTTGGACTTGGACGGAAAGTTGGACGATAATATGGTATAAAGATAGACAATTTAGTGACTTGGATGATCAGATCAGCAGAACATATAATTAGACGATTTTTGAAACGAAAAAAAAAGTTGGACGTATCTTTTGAAAATGTGTCTTAAGCTGTTTTTTTTACTTTGGACGACTTGCGAGATGGATGTAAACGGACTTGGACGTCCCTTTCAATTATGCCCCTCCAAGCATATAACTTGTACAGAAAGCAATTAAACCCTAAGAAATTTTTCCATCAATATACAATAAAAATAAAGAATACAATTATATTGGCTTAATTCGACTCAAGTCCTCTAAATTAAGATCCAAGGTAGTAAAAAAATGGCGAGTCCGGTTGGATTTTTATCACAGTATTTTTTATCATTGTACTTTTTTAATTGAATTTTCATGGTTTTATATGTCAGTGTTTAATAAATTATCTCCAGAACATCTGTATCCACAGTTTTTGTTTTTGTTATAAAGAAAAAGATACAGAAAGAACAAAAAGCTAATAGGACTGAGATAGAGTAACAAATTTTTAAACTAAAGAGCTCATGATCTTTCATTTCCCACATGTATTAATGACAGAAAAGATGTTAATTGGAAGAGTTCAAAGAAAACATGTTTTAACGAATAAAAAACCACAATGCACTTGCAAGGATATCTTAAGTAAAAAGTCGCTCCCAAAGCAATGATACCAGACTTTAAAAGAAGAAAATTATGTCGGCGCCTTTGCATCTCAAGTGATAAGTTGGGAAACATTTGTATTTTATGTCCCAAAACATCTTTTTGTCTATTGAAAAGTCTCAAATTCCAATCTTTGTCAGGTGAAAGAGCCACTGTTAATATTAAAGTAGCTTCTCCTCTATCTGATAATTCCAATACAGCTGAGATATTCAATTGGTCAGATGGAATAATCTTTTTCTGGTTTTGGGCTTTTTCTGAAAGAAACATAGAAACATAGAAAATGACGGCAGAAAAGGGCCACGGCCCATCAAGTCTGCCCACTCTAATGACCTACCCCCTAACTTCCTCCATGAAGAGATCCCACATGCCTATTCCATTTTTTCTTAAAATCTGGCACGCTGCTGGCCTCAATTACCTGTAGTGGAAGATCATTCCAGTGATCAACCACCCTTTCAGTGAAGAAGTACTTCCTGGTGTCGCCATGAAATTTCCCACCCCTGATTTTCAACAGATGCCTTCTTGTTGCCGTGGGTCCTATAAGAGAAAAGATATTTTCTTCCACTTCGTCACGGCCCGTGACATATTTAATCGTCTCAATCATATCTCTCCTCTCTCTGCGTTCCTCGAGTGAGTAAAACTGCAGCTTACCCAGTCATTCCTCATACGGAAGATCCTTGAGTCCTGAGACCATACTGGTGGCCATTCGCTGAACCGAATCAACTCTCAGCACATCTTTTTGGCAATGTGGCCTCCAGAATTGTACACAATATTCCAGATGAGGTCTCACCATGGATCTGTACAACGGCATTATGACTTCGGGCTTTCGGCTGACGAAACTTCCACAGATACAACCCATGATTTGTCTAGCCTTGGATGAAGCTTTCTCCACTTGATTGGCAGCCTTCATGTCTTCACTATTGATCACTCCCAAGTCTCATTCTGCTGCAGTCCTTGCTAAGGTCTCACCATTTAGGGTATAAGTTCTGCATGGATTTCTGCTGCCAAGGTGCATGACCTTACATTTGGCATTGAAACTTAGTTGCCAAGTTTTTGACCAATGTTCCAGTAAGAGTAGGTCCTGCGTCATACTGTCGGGCACTGTGCTTTTGCCTACTATGTTGCATAGCTTGGCATCATCGGTGAATAATGTAATTTTACCTCGAAGCCCCTGAGCTAGGTCCCTTACGAAGATGTTAAATAGGATCGGGCCCAAGAACGAGCCCTGCGGCACTCCACTGATCACCTCCGACGTTTCAGAGAGGGTACCGTTCACCACCACCCTCTGAAGTCTACCTCTAAGCCAGTCTTTATCCCATGCAGTTAATGTTTCACCTAATCCCATTGAACTCATCTTGGTTAATAATCTGCGGTGTGGGACGCTATCAAACGCTTTACTGAAGTCCAAGTACACGATGTCCAGGGACTCCCCCATAACCAGCTTTCTTGTTACCCAGTCAAAGAAGCTGATTAGATTGGATTGGCAGGACCTTCCCTTTATAAATCCATGTTGGTGGGGATCTCTTAGATTCTCCTCGTTTAGGATCGTATCCAATTTGTGTTTGATTAGCATTTCCATGAGTTTACTCACTATCGATGTGAGACTCACCGGTCTGTAATTCGCAGCCTCCGTCCTGCATCCCTTTTTGTGGAGTAGAATGACGTTAGCCGTTTTCCAGTCCAACGGGACTCTTCCTGTACTCAGGGAAAGATTGAAAAGCGCGGATAACGGTTCCGCCAGGATGTCACTCAACTCCCTAAGCACCCTGGGGTGTAGTTTGTCTGGTACCAAGGCTTTGTTCACTTTGAGTCTTCATAGTACATAGTAGACACTGCTGGGCATAAACTCGAAATTTCGAAACGGGTCTTCCGAGCGTACCCTTGTCTGCAACTGTGGGCCAGATCCCGGTGCCTCGCAGGTGAAGACTGAGCAGAAGTACTCATTTAATAGTTCGGCTTTATCGGAGTCCAATTCTACATAATTCCCGTCTGGTTTCTTAAGGCGTACTATCCCATCTGTGTTTCTATTTCTGTCACTAATATACATGATAGATAATAAACTTTTGAGAATGGAGGTATAGATTCTTCAGGAACTTCAAGAATTTCTAATAAGTATCTAAATAACACATTTTAATAGTTATGGTTATCATTATTTCTTATACCGCTTTTCCTCCGCAGATATCAAGATTTTTTTTTTTTTTTTACAATACATTGAATAGTAAACAGATACTCTAAGGGCTCCTTTTATGAAGGTGCGCTAGTGTTTTTAGCGCATGCACAAAATTACCTGAAAATCTACTGCCTGCTGAAAAGGAGGCGGTAGCAGCTAGCGCGCTCGGGAATTTAACACGCTATTGCGCGCGTTAAGGCCCTAGCGCACCTTCGTAAAAGGAGCCTTAAGTAATTTCCCTATCTATCCCAGTGGGGCAATGGGGGGTTAAGTGACTTGTCAAAAGGTCACAAGGAGCAGTGCTGGATTTGAACTTGCAACCTCACATCTCTAACCCCTAGACCACTCCTCCACTCCAATGGTAGCCATGGTGATAACCCCCCCCCCCAAAAAAAAATAATTTCACAAAAACTTTATTCTAGCTTCTTTGCACTTAATTTAAATAGCTAAACTTCTCACCAGTGTTTCAACATATGTAAGCAAACGGCAAATCTCACCCTGTTGATACCAGACAAAAACTCCAAACAGTGTGCAATGATGAGAACAGTAATCAGCCCCAGAGCTGAGCAAGCTTTATAGCGGTAGAATTAATGACCACGGGAATGTTACCTTACCTTGGAGGGAAGCATTCAGAGCAGAAGTCACTGCAATGTTCCAATTTACAGGATTGGATTGTGGCAGATTGGTTTCTTAGCTTCTAGATTAGATTCAAACAGTTTTTATTGATGCAAACATCATCAAATACAACAAATACAACATAAAAAATGCATCAACTATAATCTATAATAATAAAACGCTAAGCGCGCATGCGCACTCGCGCCGCGTGTTCCCTGAGATCTGATCTGTCGGGATGTGGCGGCACGAGTGCGCATGCACGCTTCCAGGACGCGTGGAGTGGCGGCTGCCGGGAGGAGGGCTGTCAGCGGAGGGCAGATGCCGAAAAGGGCTAAGACCGGTGGGAGCAGCAGGGTCGAGGCACAGTCAGCAGTGCACGGCTGTGGAGAGCGCGCGGTCTGCTGGCCCACGAGTGCACAGTCTGCTCAGGCCCATGTGGCAGCCGGCGCCTCCGTGCGACATGCAGCGGCGCCATGGAGCACGGGTCGAGTATCAGTCAGCGGTGCGAGGCAGAGGGAGTGTGTGGTTCCTTGGCAGCCAGGGTCTGCGTCCCTCCTGGCGGTGCATGGCGGCAGTACTTGGTTTGGGAAGCTGTTAGAGGAAGTGGCGCACTGGGCAAGGTTGCAGCTGCCAGCCGTGAGCTCAGTTCGCGCATGGAAGGTAAGGCAGAGAGAGATATAATTAATAGAAGCAGTAGTAGTAGAGAGGCAGATGGAGGGGAGAAAAAAATGGGTGAGAAGCAACACAACCTAAAACCTAGCCAGGCACCATCTTGAAAAAAAACAACAAATCTCCCAAACTACACAGAGAAATGGAGGGGGAGGGAATGCTGCTGCTGCTGCATAGGGGTAGGGAGAGAGAGATATATAAAGAAAGACAGACAGCGGGAGGGAGACAGAAAGAAAGGAAGAAATACACAGTGGCAGGGAGACAGACAGAAAGAAAACAGGAGGGAGAGAAACAAAAATAAAAAGACAGGGATAGGGAGAGAGACAGAAATAAAGACAGACAGACATATATTCTAGCACCTGTTAATGTAACGGGCAAAAGACTAGTAATATAATATACATAATAAAAGACAAATTCCAATTTCCATAATCCCCCACTTTATCTATATGTGTTTGAACCTTTACCATCCCTCTCCACACCCACCCCTCCCCACCCAATACTACTCTCTTCCCAATGATACTCTCTTCATTTAACTAAATAAAAGCCCAATTAAGAGATCCAACTTAAAATCGCACTACGGCCCTTAGGATGCAAATCCTGCAAATATGAATCCCAGGTTTGTATAAATAACATCTTTGCTTTCTTATAATTCCAGCATCTCTAGCTTCCCAAATGGCCAACTGATGTAATTGGTTCCGCCAATGCCAAAACCTCGGAGGATCAGGGATTGTCCAATATTGAAGTATACATTTTCTATCCAAGAGACTCATTTTCCTACACAACGCCCTATTTCCTTTAGGTAAATGGCCAAAAGCTTCTGGCAAATCCAAAATAAAGAAAGAAGGAGAACAGCGCAAAGATCTTCCAATTATTTTTGACATATAATTTATTATTCGCTTCCAAAAGTGCTGAATTATGGGGCAAAACCAAAATGCATGACCTAATGTATGACTCTCCCTCCCACATTTATGACACAAAGGTGTAGGAAGACCTCCACTATAAAACAATTGTGTTCGTGTTTAATAGGTACGTAATGTAACCCTATAATACGTTTCTCTTAACCATGAACATGATGTCACCCCAGGTGTTGCTCTTAAAGTACGGGCAACATCCCAATGTCTCAAATTAAGCTGCAAATCTTTTTCCCATTTATCCCGAATTTTCTGATAGTCCTTGTCTGGTTGTAATTTTTGCAAAATAGAATGAATACAAGACACTGAAAGAGACATCCCCTCCTCCTGAGCAAACAACTCTCTCAATCTAGCACCCAAATGCAAACTCAACTGTACTCTGTCAAGGGATCTCACATAATGTTCCACTTGTATACATGCAAATTGCGCTCCCCAAGTCTCCCCCACCTTAGCCAACAATTCAGTACGAGTCAATAGCTCCCCCTCATTTCCCAGTATATGTTCCAATCTTAAAATTCCTCTTGCACCCCATAATCTGTATTTCCTAGAGTCTAGATTAATGCAGCCTCAAGCTTGCTCCATGAGTTTTAAGAGTCTGGGTTTGGTTGACTGGCTTTCACTCTTGAAATCTTGTGCTTTTATTTCACAACTCGACTATTGGTAATTACTATATGTAGGTGGTCTCTCTGCAAAAATTTTTAATGCTATAGCTGTCATTCAATTATTAGGCAAACTAATGACAAACCTCTGCACTTATTACAGTTATGAAATAACACATCATTTATGCCAGGCTTTTAATTTACCTGCAGCTTCCAGAAGAAAAACATTACATTGAAGAAAGTGTGCAAACCATTAGTCTATGTCAGGGGTCTGCAACCTTTAAGACATAAAGAGCCACTTGGACCCGTTTTCGAAAAGAAAAAAAAACTTGGAGCCGCAAAACCATTATAAAACAAATCTAACACTGCATATATTGTTTCTTATCTTAATGCTATATACAGGATCACTAAATTGAAAATAAAATCATTTTTCCTACCTTTGCTATTTGGTGATTTCATGAGTCTCTGGTTGCACTTTCTTCTTCTGACTGTGCATCCAATCTTTCTTCCTTTCTTTCAGCCTCCTGTATGTTTCCTCTCCTCCAGACCTCATTCTCTCCCCCAACTTTTTCTTTCTGTCTCCCTGTTCCCCCTTCTTTCTGTCTCCGTGCCGTCCCCCAAGCCACTCGGTTTGCTGCCACCACAATCGGGGAACAGCCCCCAAGCCACCGCCGTCCCAAGCTTTCCCTGCAGAAGTGTTGCGCTGACCAGCATTCCGCTCCCTGACGTCAATTCTGACGTAGGAGAGGAAGTTCCGGGCCAACAAGGCATTTCTCCTCATTCCATCCAGCCTGAGCCCCATCTCTCCTTGATCCAGCATTTCCCTTCTGTGTCTGTCAGAATTACCATTCCACCTATTTTCCAGCATCCCCCTTCTTTGTGTCCATCTCACCTATATCCCTATCTCACCACTTTTTCAGAATCTTCATTTGTCTCTGTCCTTGTCTTTACCCCATGTTCACCATTTGCCCTTTCAATGTCTTTATCTCCCCCCCCCACACACACACTTTTTCAGTATTACTTCTATGTCTCTATTTCACCTCCTCTTCATGTCCCCTCTGTATCTCTATCCTTATTCAGTAGGTCCTGCTTACCCTTTCTCTTCTTTGTGTCACTATCTCCATTTTCAGCTTTCCCCCCTTTTCCATTGTTAATAGAAACATAGAAACATAGAAACATAGAAAGATGACGGCAGATAAGGGCCATAGCCCATCAAGTCTGCCCACACTATTTACCCACCCTCTTAAATTTACTGACCCCCTAAAGAATAATTGTAATTATACTGTCACTCTACTGACCCGCTCATTCAGTCCTAGTGACCCTATCCCTTGTAATTATACTGTCACTCTACTGACCCGCTCATTCAGTCCGAGTGACCCTATCCCTTGGCATGACCTCGTAGGGATCCCACATAGGTATCCCATTTGTTCTTGAAGTCTGAGATGCTGCGTGCCTCGACCACCTGCACTGGAAGCTCGTTCCAATGCTCAATCACTCTCTCCGTGAAGAAGTATTTCCTGGTGTCTCCACGAAACTTCCCTCCCCTGAGCTTGAGCGGATGTCCTCTTGTGGTCGAGGGTCCCCTGAGAAGAAAGATATCATCTTCCACCTCTATGCACCCTGTAGCCAGAATCTTTCCACCCTCCCTCCACTCCGGCCCAGCCCAGTATGAAATATTTCCTTTTGTTTCCCTCCCCTCTCTCTTTCTCTCTCTCTTCTCCTCCCTCACCCACGAGTCCTGCATCTGGCCCTCTCCCTTCTACCTGCACCTGGCAACACCCCCCTGCTCCGCGGCTCTCTTAAGCAACTCGTCAGCAGCGGTGATCAAGACAAGCTGCCGACATCGAGGCCTTCCCTCTACGAGTCCCGCCTTTGTGGAAACAGGAAGTTGAAACAAGCGGGACTCGCAGAGGGTAGGCCCCGACGTCAGAAGCTTGTGTCGATCGCTGCTGCTGAGTTGCCGAAGAGAGCCGCGGAGCAGGGGATGTGGCCGGAAGCAGGTAGAAGGGAGAGGGAGATAGGAAGGCTGTAGATCTCTGGAGCATAACACCGACCCCGGCCAGGATGACTTCTTTTTCAGGCACCTTACAAGTCCAGCGTCGCGGGGGAAATAGCCATGCTGAGCAGTGAGCTCAGCACTACACAGATGAAAGCCTTGCTTGCTGATTGGTCCGGCGGGGCGGGGCCGCCGGACCAATCAGCAAGCAAGGCTTTCATCTGTGTATGTGCTGAGCTCACTGCTCAGCATGGCTATTTCCCGCCGCGACGCCGGACTTAAGCTGCATGCCTGCGTGACACACTACCGGAGCCGCAGCAAAGGTGGAAAAGAGCCGCATGCGGCTCTGGAGCCGCAGGTTGCCGACCCCCGGTCTATGTGATACTGTGGGACTGGAACATTCCTGTCTTCCTGATTAAGGGTAAGGGTAGTGCATTTGACATACCACCTTTCTGAGAAAGAGCAAATGTGGTTTATAGTATATGAGTATACTCATACAGATACTTTCTCTGTCTCTAGTGGACTCACAAGTTGCTGCTATCACTAAACACAGAAACACGATGGCAGATAAAAGCCAAATGGCCCATCTAGTCTGCCCACCCACAGTAACCATTATCTTTTCTCCGTGAGATCCCACATGCCTATCCCAAGCCCTCTTGAATTCAGACACATAATAACATAGTAACGGCAGATAAAGACCCGAATGGTCCATCCAGTCTGCCCTACCTGATTCAATTAAAATTTTTAAATTTTTTCTTCTTAGCTATTTCTGGGCAAGAATCCAAAGCTTTACCCTGTACTGTGCTTGGTTTCCAACTGCCGAAATCTCTGTTAAGACTTACTCCAGCCCATCTACACCCTCCCAGCCATTGAAGCCCTCCCCAGCCCATCCTCCACCAAACGGCCATATACAGACCGTGCAAGTCTGCCCAGTACTGGCCTTAGTTCAATATTTAATCTTATTTTCTGATTCTAGATCCTTTGAGTTTATCCCACGCTTCTTTGAACTCAGTCACAGTTTTACTCTCCACCATCTCTCTCGGGAGCACATTCCAGGCATCCACCACCCTCTCCGTAAAGTAGAATTTCCTAACATTGCCTTTGAATCTACCACCCCTCAACTAATCTCTGTCTCCACCACCTCTTCCGGGAGACTGTTTCACGCATCTACCACCCTTTCTGTAAAAAAGTGCTGATGGTGCTAATTGTATTAAGCAGAGTATAAGGGGGGGGGGGGGGGGGGGCTCCATAACTGACATGTATTAGATACAACTTTAGTTAAGACCTTAAAAGACACTAATATTATATGAACAGATGTAGCTGAATAATAGAAATGCTTCAGAGATTGTGACACAGCATAGTACAGACAGCACAGTATGCAGAGTACATATTGTTCTGTTATAGAACACAATATTTTGGTTTAATATCTGGAACAAGATGCTAAAGCCATAACATAATTGTTACCTGAAAATAAACTAAGAGTCACGCTAACATATTTGTAACTTGTAGAGTTAGGGGAAATCATGTGAAAGTAACCATGTGATTGTAGCCTAAAAAAGTGTATTGTCTTGCAAATGAGAACAATTTTGTAAACTAGATGTTCGCAATACTCCGGAGCCTATCACCTCTTAACTGCATCCTATGCCCTCTCATTCCAGAGCTTCATTTCAAATGAGACTTGACTCATGCACATTTACATCACGTAGGTATTTAAACGTCTCTATCATATCTCCCCTTTTTCGCCTTTCCTCCAAAGTATACAGATTGAGATCTTTAAATCTGTCCCCATACCCCTTATGACGAAGACCACACACCATTTTAGTAGCCTTTCTCTAGACAGACTTTATCCATTTTATATATTTTTTAAGGTGTGGCCTCCAGAATTGTACACAATATTCTAAATGAGGTCTCACCAAAGTCTTATACAGGGGCATCAATACCTCTTTTTTTCTTCTGGCCATACCTCTTCCTATGCACCCTAGCATCCTTCTAGCTTTTGCTGTCATCTGTTCAACCTGTTTGGCCACCTTAAGATCATATGTTCTTTACCCCCTAAACTGTACCGTTCCCTCGGGTTTTTGCAGCTCAAATGCATGCATGATATTTTTTACCTATGGGCACTCTAAGATAGTATTACTATCTAGCGGGAGATATTAGGTCAACTGCTGGATGAACTGGAACAATTTATTAACACAAATATCACAGCTTACTACTTAAAATGTTAAAATTGTTAAATAAGTAAAGTGCTCAGACCTCATAACCCATAGTGAGATGATGACATCAAACTGCGGTTATTATAGGGACCATCATCGTCTTTACTGTCCCTTACCAACCAATAACAGAATAGTATAACAAACACTTATCTGTAAGCTTGTACAGGTTGGTTTCTTCTCAATAACCACAGTCCATCATGCCATCCTCTTCCAAACTCAGAGTCAAAGGCAGAGAAAAAGGAGGTAAGGACGGCCTCCACTTGCTTTCTCTCCACTCCTTCAGCAGAAGAAGTCAGGGAACAGGGTTCATTTCTTGCTGCTGTCTGCTCTATAGTATAGGGCAGAGGCTCTTAAACCTGTCCTGGGGGATCCCCTGTCAGTTGGGTTTTCAAGATATTCCTAATGAATATATTTGAACGAGATTTGCCTATAAAGCAGGTAGCAGGTAGTAGACATGCAACTTTTGCTCATGCATATTTATAGGTATAGAGAGTCGATGTTCCTTGCATAGAAGAAGTGAAACTCTTATCATATTTTTTGCTCTAACTGATAGCTAAATACAGATGTTCTGAATAAGCTGCAATCTCTTGCAGAGGCTTGTTTTATTCTTTACTACATCGACAATGTAGACTCTCACTTTTCCCACTCAGTTTCAGGTCTCACTCACACCCTGTCTGGGCTCTTCACTGGTTCACATGCTGTGGCTCTAGTATTTCTCTGACTCAGCCTCTGAGGGATTTTTTCACTGGCCCAGATTCTCAAAACTTTAATGCCGTTGCTAAACTGTTTACCAACGATTTAGCCTGTACGCATTTTAGTGGCGGATTATCAAAATGGATTATCTCTGGCAATACCGAGCTTTCTAGCAGTCTGTGACAATGACAAGCAAATGGGCTCTTCAACATTGAAATGAGCCCTCCGGTGGATTCTTAAAACATGCCGAGCCATTTTCGAAAAGCAGCGTCAGATTTTGGCGACAAAAATAAGCGATCGATCCAGGGGTGCTGGTACAGGCATAACAGCGTCAGAGACTACCAGAAATCCGTGTTGTAATGCAGGGAGAGAGATGCTCATTCTCTCCCCTTGCATCACAACACCCCTCCCTTGCAGCTCTGGTGAACCCCCCTCCCCCCAGCAGCAGGAAAGATGTCTATTCTCTCCTGCTGTCAAGAAATGCCTACCGCCACCTGGTCGGGTGCACCTCTCTGCAGCGGGAGAGATGCCCAATCTCTCCCACTACCAAGTGACCTCATCACCATACAACACCTCCCTTCTTCCTTCTGATGCCTCCTCACCCTTACCTCTAAATAGATGGCCTGAGAGAGACAGATTCCCTCCTCCCAGTTGACCTGCGTCATCCAAATAGGCCTTCCCCTTCCTGGTGCATCCCAAGCAGTGAGGACGTGGAGATGACCGAGGACTACCTCAGCTCAACCCCAGCTGCTGCTGAGCAGACAGAGGCTAAGGATGTCTCTGAACCACTGCTGGAAGCTGGCTATTTCCCCACTGACATGGAGGTTAGTTGCTAAAGGGAATGAAGCAAGGCTGTGCTTGTGCTGGCTCCAAACCCAGCTGACAGTAATTAGAGGGAGAGCAGGAAAATCTCCGTGTTACTCTGTGTGACTGCCCGGAGGGCATTGTTTGTTCAAGGAACTTTACTTATGTGGGTGTGAAAGCTCCTTGTGAAAACCTAAGTAAAGTTCACAGCTTATCTAATGCCATGCTGTATTCCGACGGCTAGGAAGCCCAGCTGATAGTAACGAGCTGTGAAGCCTGCTCTGCAAAACCTATCCGTGTCTCAGCTAGGTAAGCTGGAACGTTTAAGGAATTCATTGCCAAGTTTGGGAACTGCAATTACTCTGTCTGTTTTCACAAGGTGTTTGCAAAGTTTGAAAGTTTATTTTCCTGATATTTGCATTTACTTTAACCCCCTGGTGAAGAGGACTGTATTTAGACTGGAAAAGTCCAGGGTATTGAACTGCATGTGGCTGGTGTAGCAAGCCATTCTGACAACTGCAAGCTATTTTGTGTTTTATGTTTTTCCATGACATGCAGGTGGTTGATGGTATTCAGACCCCCGGGTTCAATAAAGTACAAGAATATTCTTTTGGAACAAACTTACCTGTGTGGTCTTCTCTTTGCGAGCTACTCTCAGTGTGGCCTGGCAGACTAGGCAAGCGCCTAGGGCTGTTATAACCTGAAAAGCCTTTTTTTTACCTGAGGAGGCTACGCCAACAGGCCAGAACTCAACACAACTAATCCCTCTGCCTGTTAGAGCAAGGGATAAGTGTGTCACAGGTCTGATTGGCTTGGATGCCCCATAGGAGGGGCCTTAGGTGTCCAGGCCAATCAGAGCCTTAGGCCCCTTCACAGTGCATCTGGGGAGGGGCCTTAGGCTCTGATTGGCCAAGGTTGTATAAGTCTCCTCCCATGGGAGGGGCCTTAAACAATTTGGGCCAATTCGAGCCTTAGGCCCTTCCCCGATGCATCTCAAGATGCACTAGGGAGGAGAAGGCCCATTTTGGACAACACAGGCCAGCTGGGAGGAGGGAATCCATGTCCCTCAGGCCATCTATTTATAGGTAAGGGTGAGGGGGTGTCAGAGGCAGGGGAGGGGGCATCAGAGACAGAGGGGAGGTGTTGTATGGCGAGGGGGTCACTTGGTTGTGGAAGAGAGTGAGCATCTCTCCCGCTGTGGGGAGCGTATGTGGCAGGGCGGTGGCAGGCATTTCTTGGTAGCAGGAGAGAATTGGCATATCTCCCGCTGTGGAGGGTACGTGCGGCATGGGCATGTCTTTGTTTTCCCGGATGCCTGATAACCCTATTCTTTCTCTTCCTATGCCTATAATTATTCCTTGCACTGCATCTGCCACTTTGCTTGTGCCAAGGCAGCCTCTCTCTGCAGCAGCCTTTCTCTGCAGCAGCCTTGGTCTCTAGCTGGATTTTTTTTACAGTCACTAATGGAGAGGGAAAACACCAAGAGGAAATGCCACAGTAGGAAAGCACAAGGATGGCCATGGAATAAACTAAAGAGGCACAGGAAGTAGGCTTGAAAGACCACGCCACCGTTTATTGACTCTAATAACATTAAAACATGGAAATAATATTAGTGAGATAATCTAGATGTAGCATTTACATGATTTTGGAGAGGATAAAAACATGTACCAAACTATTCTTACTTGAACTGCATCTGTGCTGCCAAAAACATGTGAGCTATACAGGAATGCCAACAATACAAATTCTTGCACATTGCTTCACAAGTTTTAGGGATTTATACAAAATAAGTAAACATCATCTGCAATTGCTGAGTCAAATTGTTCTCATCAGTCCAGAGAAACCAAAAAGAGGGGTGTTTGAAGCTCATATAACATGAGTAAACCAGTTTACCATGTTTTAAAACACGAAAAGGTGGATCCATTAAGAATATATTTGCAATTATTATCAAAATAATTCCACCATTAATACCTAGTATAAAAATAAAGAGGGTGCTTATTAAAGATGAAAATGGAACTTCTCTAAGTGAAATAATGGATTGCATTATTAAAAATCCTATAACACTTTAAAACTTATGGTTTTTTGCCTGAAAAACAGCTCAGAGCATTTCAGTAAACTACTCTAATAAACAAACTGTGCATGCTTACACTCTCTTTATAACCAATTTCCTGTGCTCCAGCATGCAAGAGAAAAAATAAAAAATGGAGTATAAACAAGTTAGTAGGTCATAATGAATGTAGCAATGTTATTAACGGTGAAAAAAGGTGCTGCATCTTAGTTCCAGTCTGGTAAGGTAGGCATAAGGGGAAGAAGAGAGAGAAGTCTGTTTAAACAAAAGTGTGCACACATGTTAAAAGTAACTTATCTGCTAAAGTTTTGAGTACACTTCCCCCTCCCTATTCGCGGTTTCAGTGTTCAAGGTTTCAACTATTCGTGATTTTTTTTTTCCCGACCCCCCCCCTAGAGAATCGCTTGGTTAATGTTTGAATTAGTGCCTCCCAGGATAGGTTGTTGTTGAATATATTCTCTAGGATTCTCAGTTCTGATTCCAGTTTCAGTGGAGCGTTATATAGTGTTATTTGAGTGTCATCATCGGTGATTCTGGGTGGGTTTATCAGTAAAAATTTTGGGGGGGTTTCTTTATAGGCAGTCCCCAGGTTAAGAACGAGTTCTGTTTTTTAAAAACCATTCTTAAGTTGAATTTGTATGTAACTCGGATCCTGTACAGTACACAGTGTATAAGAACATTAAAGAAACAATCCTCAAAATAAAGTTCTGTAGTTTAAATAGAAAGAAAAGATAGGAGGTTTATACTTACTTTTGTTCTTCATTCGTCCCACTGTTCCCTCTCCACCACCACATCCAACATTTCTCCCTCTCATCTCTCTCTTCCCCATGCATCTGTACCTCACGCCTTTCCCACCACCATGCTCAATATTTCTTTCTCCCTCCCTATTCCTAACAATTCACTGCTTTCTTTATTTTTCCATGTGCATCATCTCTCTTTCCCTCTCACTTAGACACCTATGCCCAACAATTCTCCCTTTCTATTCTTTCCCCACCTCAGCATCTCTTTCTTTCTCTCCCTCCATTGTTCCATCCTATGTCCCAAGTTCATGCTCCTCTCCCTCCCTCCATTCTGTGTCCCAAGTTCATGCTCCTCTCCCTCCCTCCATTCTGTGTCCTAAGTTCATGCTCCCTCTCTCCTTTCTTCCTTCCATCCTTTGTCCGAAGTTTGTGCTCTCTCCCTTCCTTGTGTCCCAACGCAACCATGTTTATCCTTTCCTATGCCAACACGCCCCCTCTTCCTCCCTTCCTGTCCCAACATGACCCTCCTCCTCCCTTCCATGTCCCAACACACCCCTCATTGTCCTTCCCTCTGTTCTGCATCGCAAATTCATGTCTCCCTCCGGCAGGTGTTTACCTCTTCTGGCCAGCTACCTCCTCCCAGCTGCAGCCATGGTTCTTACATGTGGCCCGCGGCTGACCTGGAAGTCTTCCCACTGACGTAAGAGGAAAAGCTTAAGAATCAGCCATGGGCTATGTGTGTGTTCTGATCTCTAGACATCAGGGCACTGAGTAGTGTTTCAGTGCTATAGTGCTTTCTGAAACCTGAGAGTGTGGTATCTAATACTTTATGGTGTTCTAGGTACTTAGGCCTAGATTCACTAAGCCCACCGATCCTACCCAATCCATGGGCGATCCATGGCAGGCCAACTGATTCTCAATGCGTCCTCATGCAAATGAGGGCAATCGGAGGCACAGCCCTCACTGACCACAAGGATCGCTACAGAGCGATCTTGATGCAAATGCATACCATCTTCTTTGCCTGTAGATGGACTGCACATGCTTACAGAGCTGGAAACTTTTTTTACTTTTACTTCGCGAGCCCGTGGTTTTAACCCGCTTTAAACCCGTGGGTTAAAACCATGGGCTCGCACTTTGGGGAAGGGCGATCAGGAAAGTCGGGGCAGAGAGTGGTGCGGCAAGAGTAGGAGAGTCGGGGCAGAGAGCAGGAGAATCGGGGCAGAGAGCAGGAGATACAGTTTACTGAAGTCGGCAGAGAGCATGGCAGCAGAGAGCAGGAGAATCGGAGCAGAGTGCAGGAGATGCAGTTTACTGAAGTCAGCAGAGAGAAGGGCAGCAAGAGCGGGAGAGTCAGGGCAGAGAGCAGGGCAGTTGGAAAGGACATGAGCGACTGGTCCCCAGCAGTCACTTCTTTGTTGATCGGCCAGCCCAGTCAGTGTTCCTGATTTTGGTTAGTGAATCGTTGCCTTCCTACTTTGCTGCCATTTCCCCTCATTTGCATGCGTGGATCGGATCGGAGGATGATCGTCACAGTGGTTAGTAAATCAGGTCGGAGGAAAATTGGGTCGGTACACAATCGCAAACACTAGCCCTTTGTGATTTTATTTGTTACCTTGCTTTCTAGTAGCTTAACATGAAGTGGGATTGAAGCTACTGGCCTATAATTCTTGACATCCTTCATTTATCCATTTTAATCTTTTGAAATGGGTGTTAGAATTCTTTTTCCTAGGTGTTTGGAGAATATTCCTTTTTCTAGTGAGTCATTCAGCCAGTCTAATGGATAGTTGTAGTGCATTTTTGATGGATATTTTTGTAGGAAAATTGGGGAGACATCTAATGAGCATTGAGATTTGGTATATTTAGGTAGTAATCTTTTTAACTCTGTTTCTGTGATTGGGGAGAATTTATCCCAGTACCTATCTGCTTGACATTTTGTTTGTGGAGGGTCTTCTCTCTCTTTTGATTTTGAGCTGTTTCCTAGTACTTCTATGGAGTTTGATTTAAGTGTTTGATGCTTGTGCAGATGAGGGCAGAGCTTGTAGGGATGGAACAGGGACAGAACTCGCAGGGAAGGGACAGGGATGGAGACAGATGCTGCAGGGATGGGGACAAAGTTGTCTCGCTCAGAATTCCAGCTATAGCGCCATCTTGCAGAAGCTTTTCTACCAGTGGCTCCATACATAATACAAAATGGGTAAGAGATAAAGGACAGCCTTGTCTTATACCCTTCCGGATCTCAAAGGGCAGTGACAAAATTTAATTAAAACCTGTGCTCACCGATCATAATAAAGAAGGAGTATCATCTTCAAAATCGGGCCTTCCAAATCAAAACATATTTGAACTTCCCACAGATATGTCCAGGAAACAATATTGAATGCCCTTTTCAATGTCAAAGGGGACTATGAAGCTATGAGAGCTGTGGTGAAAAAGAAACTCAAAAATCGCTCAAAATGGATGGAAACCGTAGAGAAAGCATGGTCCATATTCAAGGACACGGTGCTGGAAGCACAAAACCTGTACATTCCCAGGTTTAGGAAAGGGTGCAAAAAAAATCGAACAAAAGACCCGGTATGGATAACGACAGAAGTAAAGAGGGCGATAGGAGATAAAAGAAAATCGTTCCGAAAATGGAAAAAGGACCAAACCGAGGAAAACCGGAAAGAACACAAAAATTACCAGAAAGAATGTCACCGAGTGGTTAGGAAAGCAAAGAGAGAATACGAGGAGAAGCTGGCTGAGAAATCCAGAGACTTCAAATCGTTCTTCAGATACGTCAAGGGGAAACAACCGGCGAGGGAGGAAGTTGGACCGTTGGATGATGGGGACAGAAAGGGGGTGGTAAAAGAGGAAAAAGAGGTAGCCGACAGGTTAAACAAGTTCTTCTCGTCGGTCTTCACGAGCGAGGACCCATCGAATGTACCAGAACCAGAAGAGATCATAAGTGGAGATCAAGAGGAAAAACTGGTGCATATAGAGATAAGCCATGAGGAGGTTCTCAAACAGATAGACAGACTAAAATGCGACAAATCACTGGGCCCGGACGGAATCCACCCAAGGGTTCTAAAAGAGCTAAGGAACGAAATAGCGGAAACTCTCCGACAAATTTGCAACTTGTCCTTGAAAACTGGAGAGATCCCGGAAGACTGGAAAATAGCAAATATCACACCTATCTTTAAAAAGGGATCGAGGGGTGACCCGGGAAACTACAGGCCAGTGAGCTTGACTTCAGTCCCAGGCAAGATGATGGAGGCACTAATAAAGGACACCATCTGCGAACACATAGAAAAAAATGGACAACTAAAAGTGAGCCAGCACGGCTTCTGCAAGGGAAGATCGTGCCAAACGAACCTACTGCACTTTTTTGAAGGGATAAACAGCCAGATGGACAAAGGAGAACCCATAGACATCATCTATCTCAACTTCCAAAAGGCCTTTGACACGGTGCCCCATGAGCGGCTTCTTAGGAAGCTGTGGAGCCACGGGGTGGAAGGGGACGTACACAGATGGATTAAACACTGGTTGGCAGACAGAAAGCAACGGGTCGGAGTGAAGGGACACTACTCGGACTGGCGGAAGGTCACGAGCGGTGTTCCCCAGGGGTCGGTGCTCGGACCGCTGTTGTTTAATGTATTCATAAACGACCTAGAAGCAGGGACGAAGTGTGAAGTTATAAAATTTGCGGATGACACCAAACTCTGCAGCAGGGTTAGAACCACGGAAGAATGTGAAGACCTACAAGGGGACCTAAACAAACTGGAGGAGTGGGCAAGCAAATGGCAAATGCGTTTTAATATAGAGAAATGCAAGGTCATGCATTTAGGAAAAAAAAACCTGATGTTCAGCTACAAAATGGGGGGGTCAGTGCTAGGGGATAGTAATCTTGAAAAAGACTTGGGTGTACTGGTAGATACTACAATGAAACCAACGGCACAATGTGCAGCGGCCTCCAAGAAAGCAAACAGAATGTTGGGTATTATTAAGAAGGGCATTACGACCAGGAAGAAGGAAGTCATCATGCCACTGTATCGTGCGATGGTTCGTCCGCATCTGGAGTACTGTGTCCAGTACTGGTCACCGTACCTCAAGAAGGACATGGCGATACTTGAAAGGGTCCAGAGAAGAGCGACGAAAATGATAACAGGTATGGAAAACCTTTCATACACAGACAGGTTGGGAAGGCTGGGGCTCTTCTCCCTTGAAAAGAGGAGACTCAGAGGAGACATGATAGAGACTTTCAAGATCATGAAGGGCATAGAGAGGGTGGAAAGGGACAGATTCTTCAGATTATTGGGAACCACAAGCACCAGGGGGCACTCAGAGAAGCTGAAAGGGGACAATTTTAGAACCAATGCTAGGAAGTTCTTCTTTACACAGAGGGTGGTGGACACCTGGAATACGCTTCCGGAGGTTGTGATAGGACAGAGTACACTACGGGGGTTCAAGGAAGGTTTGGATAAATTCCTGAACGATAGGGGGATTGAAGGATACAAATAGGGGTAAAGATAGGTTTTAGACAGAGTATAGATAGAAGGATAAAAGGGATCAGAGAAGGATCACATTACAGGTCATGGGCCTGATGGGCCGCCGCGGGTGCGGACTGCTGGGCACGATGGACCTCGTGTCTGACCCAGCGGAGGCAACTTCTTATGTTCTTATGTTAATAAGGATTCTAACTGATGGGTCTGAATGTATTCCATAGCGTTTAAAAGACTGCATATATTTGCTGCAGCATTATGCTCCTTAACAAAACTCACTTTGTGGAACTCCACTAATCGAGGAACAGTTTCGAACAATCAGGTGGCTAATAGCTTAGCATTTAGGAGCACTGTTCTCTCTAAGGCAGTGTTCTCAAACTCGCAGCCCGGGGGTTACATGTGGCCTTCCAGGAACTATTTTGAGGCCCTCGGTATCTACTATAATAAAACGCTAAGCGCGCATGCGCACTCCTACCTGTGTGTTCCGTGATCCGTATGTCCGTGGCAGTCAGGAGTGCGCATGCGCGCTTACAACGGCCCCACACAGTACTCCAATGAGCGAAATGCCCTGGCAGCTGAATCCAAAGTGAATCGCGGCCCCACACAGTACTCCCGCGCTTACAACGACCTCACAAAGTACTCCAACGAACCCATCCGATCCTCCCATCCCATGGTCTGGTCGGTTCCCGTAGTCCCTTGCCGCACTCCGCCCTTTCCCTTCCTGCGGACCTGACAAACCTCCCGACTCCAGTTGCGGACGCAGCACTCTAAACACGCTGATTCGTGGTCTTCTACTGCCCTTATTTGCTCTTCCGCATCTCTGATGATGTCATCAGGGATGTGCCAGAGTACATCAGGGCAGTAGAAGGCCGCGAAGCAGCGTGTTTAGAGTGCTGCGGCCGCTGCTGGAGTTGGGAGGTTTGTCGGGACTGCAGGAAGGGAAAGAGGGTAGGGGAAAATGCTGCAGCAGCACAGTGACGTGGAGGGGAAGTGAAATGCCGCTGCAGCTGCTGCACAAAGAAGTGCAGGGGGAGGGAAATACTGCTGCTGTTGCTGCACAGTGAAGTGGTGTGGGGGAGGGAAATGGACGGGGAGGGAATGCTGCTGTGGCTGCTGTTCTAAAGGGAAGTGGGGTGATGGAAATGCTGTTGCTGCTGCACAGGGAAGTGGGGTGGGGTAGGGAAATGCAGCTGCACATACAAATGGAGGGGGAGGGAATGCTGCTGCTATGGCAGCTGCACAGGGAAGTGGGGGGGAGGGAAATGCTGCTGCACAGGGAAATGGAGGGGGAGGGAATGCTGCTGCAGTTGCTGCACAGGGAAGTTGGGGGAGGGAAATGCTGCTGCTGCTGCGGAAGAAAGACATATGGCCTTGGGGAAGGACAAAGGGGACCTGAAGGGAAAAGATGGCAAAAGGAGTGAAACAGGGTCAGAGAGAGATGGTAGAGGTGTGAGAGAGGGAAAGGGCTTGATGAGGGTCTAAAGGGTACAGAGGACTAAGGAAATGGTGAAAGGTGAGGTGGTGGGACTATTCTAGCACCTATTACTGTAACAAATGTAATGGGCTTAAACACTAGTGTTTATCATAATCACAAAAGTAAAATAAAAGTTTCTTGATCATATGTCTCTGTAGCTATAAATTACAATATTATTATTATTATTATTATTAAGACTTTTCCAAAAGGAAAGATTTATAAACTATAAAAAGTTTTACCTCATGCAAAATTGTCATTTCTTTAATAAGACATTAACTATTTTTTCTGAGGCCCTCCAAGTACCTATAAATTCAAAATGTGGCCCTGCAAAGGGTTTGAGTTTGAGACCACTGCTCTAAGGTGAGTGAGAATCATCCAACTGCATTGCTACCAGTGTGTGGGTGGGTGTCTGGGGGAAGGGAGGATGGCTGCTGGAGGAAGATTCTTGGGCCTCACTTCGCTTCAAGAAGTTTCTTAGTGCCCTCTTCCTTAGCTTGCGTGCCCGTGGAGACAGGCGAGCACGGTGCAAGCAAACACTGTTCCTCGTGCACTGGGCCCAAGCAGCAAACGTACAGATCGTGAGGATCCAGTGTACTCATCCTTTTCCTGCAGCCCGGACATTTCTTAGATGTTTCTGGCATCTTCAAGATGGTAAGTAGAAAAAGTCTTGATTGTAGACAAAATGGTGATGGAGAGCTGTGGAAAAATCCGACCGATGGGAACGGGCAGAAACTAAAGACTGGGGATTAGGGGGAAGCAGGGGGAAATGGATAGGGCTCGGGCATGCCCAGTGGAGCCCAGGCACTGCACGTGCTCAGAGAAAAAAAATCAAAAATCTCTCTGAGCTATTGGAGAGCTTATCCGCAAATTGGGAGCTGTTGGGACAACACCCATATGTGGCTGACTCATCCTGCTTGTCCTAGGAGAAGTACTTCTCCCTCCGTATTCACGGTTTCAGCATTCATGGTTTCAATTATTCACGGTTTTTAGCTTGCTGGCTCCTCCCCCAAAATTACATCAGCTTGCATAGAAAAATCACTGATTCCAAGCATTTACAGAGAAAATTGCCGATTCCCAGTACTTTCTTCACCGTATTTTGCCTTTCCTTCAGGAACAGGCCAGGTCTCCCACCATGTTATTTGTGGTTTTTCACCACATTCATGAAGGTTGTAAATAGAAAACAGAGAATAATATATGAAAAAGTTATTTGCGGTTTTTCTGTATTTGCGGTTCTATTAATCCCCTATCACAGTGAATACGGAGGGAGAAGTGTAGTGTTTTCAGTTATTACAGACAAGCAGGTTCCTGGAGTCTTGCAGAGCTTGCCTGTCCTGCACTATTGAAAATGTGATAGTGAAACAATGCTCCCTACCAGCAGGACTATAACTGGAGGACTCCTGCTCAGCTTAGAGGGAACAGTGTCTAGGAGTGATATTGATTTATGAATAAATGTTTTCTATTCAAACCATAAAAAATAAGATAACAGAATGGAGCACAGCTGCATTATAAGCTGGCAAATAATGTCACTCCACATGTTACAGAAAAAGTACGCCTTGAACATTTCAAAATTAACTCTTAGCTTACAAATCACCCCTCCCCCCAAAACAATAGCTATGTCAGTGCTCAATGTAGACAAAAATGCAGAAACATACTATAGGAGACAACATTTTTTTACATAGTTCCTTTAACGAGATATTGCACAGCACTGATATGGCCTTGGAAGGTTTTCCACAGCGCTCCCTATTGGAGTAAGGTCAATATCCTCCTTGTTGACGAGAGGCTGGAAAGTGAAGTTCTGCAGGAGGGTGGTCAGGAACAAGAAAATTTCCATCCGAGCCAAACTTTCTCCAGGACACATCCGTTTGCCTACAGGGAGAAGGGAAAGAGGATTGAAAAAGTGGTAATGGATTAAAAAAAATTATAGATTACTATGTAGAGAGTAGTGGCATATCAAGCAAATTTGACAACCGGGACGAATCACTTTTTAACACCCCCTTTTCTATTTAAACAATATTTTTAGTAATAATCATGAAATGAAACAAATGATCAGAAAGAAACACAGTGAAGCCAGTGCGACAGTGAAGACAGTGGAGACAACAAAATACCTACTATACTTGTAACAGAATATAACTCGCATTGAGTTATTGCTGAGAAAGGTGTGATATCCAAATCCCAAATCCAGTACTAGGCATTTTATTAATTAATACAAAACACAACAAATATCATTCATGACCAACAGAGCAATTTTACCACGCCATAAGCAGTAACTTCTACGAGTCACACAAGAGTGTACCTAGGAAAAGGAACCTCCTAAACACTACAGTGAGCAAAATAACATCAATACACCTACTGTAAAACTGAACATAAGAATACAGTGATATCTCGGAATCAGAATGCCCCAGAACTTGAACGTTTTGGAATCCAAACTTTTTTTTGTAGTAAATTTTGTCTTGGAATCCAAACGCCCTGCACATTGTGGCCCTGATTCTGCAAAGTGCTCCCGATTGTAGGTGCCTAGACCAAACAGGCCCTAGGATCCTGGGGTTAGGCAGTGGAGGGGCGGGCCCACTTCATTTGGACGGAGGTGGGCCTGCTGGCCGGACGGTGCAAGGAGCCATCCGGCCAACTGGGAAGTAAGCCCAAGGGGTGAGGGTTCTGGGGTGGTGGGTTTTGTTGGGGGGAGGGGGTCCGGCAGGAGGGGTTGGGTACCCTCCTGCCGGCGATCTTAAGGGGGGCCATTTGGGAATCCAGAAGGAGGGGTTGGGCACCCTCCTGCCAGTGATCTTCGGGGGGGGGGCCTTTGGGGGGTCCTTCAGGAGGGGTTGGGTACCCTCCTGCCGGCGATCTTTGGGGAGGCGGGTTCTGTCAGCAGGAAGGGTTGAGCACATTCCTGCCAGTGATCGCGGGTTTTGTCGGCAGGAGGGGTTGGGTACCTTCCTGCCGGCGATCTTCGAGGGGGCCATTGGGGGAGGGGTCCGGGGAGGGGGTTGGGGCATTTAAAACCCTATTCTGTAACCAGCGTCTGCAACATGGACATTGGTTACAGAATCGGGTTAACTTTGGCGGGTATGTGTGTGTTTCTGTCCCTAAAATCCAGTGTATTTCTTGTTAAAATTTGAGTTTGTGGGACCCAGGAATGGATTAATCCAGTTTCCATTATTTTCAATGGGAAAAATTGTCTTGGAACTCGAATGTTTTGGAACTCGAATGGAGTTCTGGAATGGATTAAGTTCGGATTCCAAGGTACCACTGTATAAGAATTGCCATACTGAGACAGACCGAAGGTCCATCAAGCCTTGTATCCTGTTTCCAACAGTAGCCAATCCAAGATACCAAGGAGTAAAACAGATTTTATGCTACTTATTCTAGGAATAAGCAGTGGATTTCCCCAAGCCATCTCAATAATGGCTTATGGACTTTTGCCCCTCTTTTTCCTTTCCATCAGCATCTGCCTTTCTATCTCTACCCTTCCATCCAGTGTCTTTGCTTGCCCCACCCCATGGTCTGACATCTCTGTCGACATTGTATATCTGGATTTTCAGAAGGCGTTTGACAAGGTTCCTCATGAATGACTACTTCGGAAAATTGCGAGCCATGGAATCGAGGGTAAAATACTCATGTGGATTAAAAACTGGCTGGATCATAGGAAACAGAGAGTGGGGGTAAATGGACAATACTCGGACTGGAGGAGCATCACCAATGGGGTGCCACAGGGCTTGGTGCTCTTCAACATCTTTATAAACGATCTAGACATTGGTACGACGAGTGATTTGGCATCTCGTGATCTGGCATCTCTCTCGCCTCTCCTCTCCCATCCCTTTCCTTTTATTCTCTTCTCTGGATTTCCTTTTTCCTTCCTCCTTCCCAATTTGGTGGCTTTCTCCTTTACCCCTCCCTCCTCCCAATCGGGTGTGACATTTTCTCCCCTCCCCGTGGGATGCATTACTCTCTTTCTCTTTTCTCATCCAGGCTGTAGTTTTTGGGCCACCAACACCGTCATTCAGCTGAACACACTCCCTTTGGCAACCCCAGAAGCTTTCCCTCTGCTTCAACTTCCTGTCCCCACAGAGGCAGGATGCTGCAGAGGGAAAGTTTCAAGGCCACTGAACACAGCATGTTCAGCTGACTGATGCAGGCTGCAGCATGGGGAAGAGACCAGAATACTCCCCTGGTATGCCACCAGTAGAGAATAAACTGTTTGGTAATCATAAGAAAGTTGGATTAGATCAGTGTCCGCAAACTTTGTCGAGCTGCAACTCACTAAACGTAGTAGCCACGGTTCAAGGCATCCGGAAGTGCGCAGACGTCGACACAATAACATCACTTGCATGCATGATGTCATCGAGTCGACGCCCGTGCATGTGCGAAGGCCCTGAGCTGCTAGTGGGGGGTGCCGTCAGGGAAGATGCGCGGAGAGAAGGAGAGGTGCTGGCGCTGGCTGATTGCCTACAGGATGTGTCTCTCGCTGCGAGAGGCACGTCCTGTAGGCAGTCAGCTGGTGCTTCCAATTCTCCCCAGTGTCTCGCGGCATACCTGAAATCTCAGGAGGCACACTAGTGTGATGTGGCACACAGTTTGCGATACACTGGATTAGATGGACCTCTTGCCTTCTCTCAACCAAACCTACTTTCACAAATTTTGTACAACTGTCCAGCTGGGAAATACATTTTAAATTAAATTAAATAAGCATACATATTGAGACTATAGGCTGTTTCTCTTTTTCTGCAAACTGACTGGTTAGATAACCTGTTCAAGTTTTAAAATATTATTTATTGGCATATTATTTTACCTAAGGTTTCATTGGAAGCAATGGCTTTGCATACTTCTAGGATACAAAAGCTTCACCCTTGTATGCCTAAACAGTGATTCTCAACCAGGTCTCTGTGGAAAGCCCAATGAGCCTGGCTGTCAGGATAGCTGCCATGAATATACCTAACATGCATATTATTTACAATATAACATGTACTTTTTCATAGAGATGGTGGTAGATGTCTGGCATGCCCTCCTGTGAGATGTGGTAGAAATGAAAATGGTAACAGAATTTTTTAAAAATGTGTGGGATAAACATTAAAGAATCCTGTATGGAATGCATGGAACCAAACAAGCTTAGAGGCAATTAGATGGCAACGCTAGTAATTGAGATGCAAAGCCAGTGCTCAACAGACTTCTACTATCTTTGCCCTGATAGTTGCTGAACACATAGACCAATGCCAGGCAGATTTCTACAATCTGTGCACTGATCATGGCTAGGGCTACTAGATTTCTTCTTTAAAAAAAAAAGAGGACACCTGGCCCCACCCCATTCTACCCCAGCCCCTCCCCCCTTCATACCTGCTGCCTCCTTCCCTGAAGTCTGGAGGGCCTCTGTGCATGCACGGATGTTGGCACGATGATGTCATGTGCATGCTTATGATGTCATTGCGTCGACGTTCACACATGCGCAGAGGGCCTCCAGATGTGGCCCTGAGCTGGGGACTTCCAAAGCCCAAACAAACTGCCAGGTTTTGTAAATCCCTCCCGGTTTCCCGGACTTCTGGTAACCCTAATCATGGCTGAACAAATAGACCAGTGCTGGGCAGAGTTCTATGTCCTGAAAATGGCAAGGACAAATCAAGTATGTATATGTAGTATCACATTGCATGTTATGAGTTTATCTTGTTGGGAAGACTGAATGAATTGGATAGATCTTTATCTGCCGTCATTTAATATGTTAATATGTACACATCTACCCCCAAATTCTATATATGGCGCCTTATGTTATGCATGCAAATCAGAGTGCACAGCTAATTTGCATGCATAATGAAGATGCCTATTTGGCGCCGATAATTGGCCATTAACACCTTATACTTGACGTTAATTAACATCAGTTGAAAGTTACATGTGCAACTTGGGATGTACACTGCCAAAATGTTACGCATCAGATTGCATGTGCAAATCTTGAAAAGGGGTGGGGTTAGGGGGTGGATCATGGGAATTCTTTTAAGTTATGCGCAAGTTTTAACTTATGTGCCAATGCGCGCACAACTTAGCCACAGGCATTTAGGCCAGATTTTGCTTGGCCTAAATGGGCATGCCTAAAAATTATGATGCGCAACAGGTGCAAAGGGTGAGTCTATAAGTTGTGCCTAACCTTTATAGAATCATGTTTAGTGCCACACTAGTCAGCGCTGATTTTTTTAGGCATGATATATAGAATCAATCCCCTCATGCATAATCTTTGGACATATCCTGTAAACCATATTAGCTGGGTGGCCCTGAGGAACACATGGAGAACGGATCTAGTACATGTAAGGTTACCACTGCTTACCCTGTATCGGTAGCATGGAATATTGCTACTCCTTGGGTTTTGACCAGGTACTAGTGATCTGGATTGGCCACCGTGAGAACGGGCTCCTGGGTTTGATGGACCATTGGTCTGACCCAGTAAGGCTATTCTTATGTTCTTACCAGTTGTCCAAATTTCCCTAGACATGTCCTCTTTTGTAAGGACTGTTTCGGGAGTCCAGGTGGCTTTTTAATTTTGCAACTTTTGTCCGGGGAAACCAGATGTCTAGTAACCCTATAGTATCTCGGGCACCTATACGGAGTCCTTCCTCCCTCACCCCCACCTCGCGGGATCTGGTGCTTGCTCACCCAGCATTGCTGTAACTCTTTGGGCCATTGGCAGCATGACTGATGTAAACATGTTATCTTTTGCGACCCAGAAGCTCCTTCTCTGCTACTGCTTCCTGCCCCGCTTAGGCGGAAAGCAAAGCAGTAGCGGAAAGAAAGCTTCTGGGTTGCCAAAGGCAGTGTATTTATTTCAGTCACGTTGTTTTTAGATTTGTTCATCGCTTTTTATTACAATTAAGCGATCCATCAAATTTTATTAAAACTTGAACCTTGCCGATGGCCCAAAGAGTTACTGCAGTGCCGGATGAACAAGTATTCGGATCCCATGGGGAGAGGGTGCAGGTAGCTGAACTGTGGGGATGGGAAGAAAAGGGAAGGAAAGATGCCAGACCTCCAGGGGAGAGGAGGGAAGGGGTAGATAAAGATGCCAGGCCATGGAAGAGGGGAAAGGGAAAGAGAGAGGTGTCAGACCACTGGATGGGGAAGAAGAGAGAGATGTCAGACCATGGAAATGAAGGAAGAGGGAAGGATTCTAGACTAAGGTCGAGGGCTATTAAGAAGGTTTCCAATGTAAGCACAAGATGATATTTTACCAGCAGAAAATACCATCACGGCATCAGTTTTCTTTACACAGCCATTTTGATCCAGGAAATTTGCAGGGTTGAAAACTTCTGGTTTCTCATATTGTGCTGGGTCATAATGAACTGAACTTATCACAGGAATCACAGGGAGGCCCTGGAAAACAGGAAGTGAGGTCACTGTAATGTAACAGGAAAATATTCAGCAGATTGACTGTTGCATAAAGATAAACAGATACTTAGTCAACTAAATGCCCAACTTTTGCCAGCCACTCCCTCTAAGTAGGATCAGTGGACAAGTTATCCAATTAGTTAGACCAATTATTTTTGTTGTCCTATTGAAATAGAAATACGGTACATTTTCAATAGGACAGCTGCTTGACTATGAAGTAGATATCCATTTAAATTTATGTGGATTTTTAGCAGTGCCATCAGTCCAAGTTACACTGATGAAAATCTGTGTATAACTCTGATGGATAAATTTTATACTTGCTATTTATCCACTTAAAGTTATACCAGCTGAATACCACCATATAAACAGATAGCTTTCCGCCTAGTCCAAGATAGCTTCTTTCTAAACCACTAACTTTGGTTGTTTAGCTGATTTACATAAGCAAAGTACTATTTTTTGTGAATATATTGAATAAGCTTTGAAAAAATTAGTTTAGTGATGCAAAGAGTAGACTATTGACTTTGATCTGACTGAGATGTGAAGTTTCAACATAAATCTTTTTCAATTGTGAGTCCACTGACACTTTAAAAATTAAGAAATGGAAAAACTGGAAAAAAAAGCACCCCTCTTTAAAAAGCCTTTGAGCCTGTGTACCATCAGATTGGGAAACTGTGTTATATTGTTTAATGAAGTAAGCAACAGGATTTGCAAACTACTATAGAAAAACACATATATGTTACATGTGACACTGAAGGTTTCTCTTATTTGTCTGCTATCTCAAAGTTATACATAAACATATGGGACTCTTTTAACCCAATAACAGAGGAGGGCCATAACAAAATCCTAACAGACCTCTGGCCAACTACCTGCTTTCTCAATTCCTCTCCATGAAAGATAGTGCAGAAGGCAAGCAGGGGCCTCAGTCATCCTGTTTAGTCCATGAGTATGAGCAGCTCAAAGGCTGCTTACCACCACAGGCTGAATATTGGGCAGTAAATGATTGACACTAGTGTGGACTGCATAAGTGCTTTTGAATAGCGACCAGATAGGTCAGCAGTATCTGCTAAACCACTGGCCCCCAACCTTCAGAATGTCTGCTCACTCTTTGTTCCTTAACCACATAGAAAGTTATGTTTAACTAGTCTTATAGACCATTACATTAATGGGTGCTAGAATATATGTGTGTGTCTCTCTTTATTTCTTTCTCTCTCTCTCCTTAGTCGCTTTCTTTCTTTCTGTCTTTCTTTTTCCTTGGCTGTCCATCATCACCCCTTGCCTGCTCCCCCTGTCCATTCTCCCTTCCTTTTACCTCCCCTGTGTCCACCACCACCCCTTCACAGCTCTCCTTATGCAGCAGCAGCCCTTCTCCCTTTGTTTTAGCCCCCCCCTGTCCAGCAGCACCTTCCTTCTCCCCCTGTCCAGCAGTAGGCGTCCCTTCCTTTTTCTCCCCCCTCCTCCTTCTTATCCCTATGATACACTTACCTTGCTCTTCCCCTGATCAGAGGCTCCCGACAGCCGCCCAGTTGCACCCATTGGAAAAGTTCCCTCTGCGGCATCCCGCACCCCTCCTGACGCAACTCCCACTGTCTTTCTTTCTGTCTTTCTCTGTCCCTGGCCCCCTTTGTCTGTTTGTCTTTCTGTATATCTCCCTGCCCCTGTGTCTTTATTCTTTTCTTTCTGTCTCCCTTCCTCCCTCTGTCTGTCTGTCCGAAGCAGCATTCCCTCCCCTTCCATTTCCCTCCCCCCACACCAGTTCCCTGTGCACCTGCCCCTGTGTCTTTCTTCTTGTCTTTCTGTCTCCCTTCCTCCCTCTGTCTGTCTGTGCAAAGCAGCATTCCCTCTCCCTTCCATTTCCCTCCCCCCACACCAGTTCCCTGTGCAGCAGCATTAGCGTTTCCTCTACCCCCTTTCCCTTCCCACAGTCGCGACTACAAACGAGGGCCCCCCTTCCCTTCCCGCGGGCCCGACTACACATGGCGATTCAAGCAGCGTGTGCAGCAGTCTTCACACGCTGCTTCGGAGCAAATCAGGGCAGTAGAAAGGCTCGAAGCAGCGTGTGAAGACAGCTGCACACACTGCTTAAATCGCCAGTCGGGCCTGAGGTAAGGGAAGAGGGGGGGCGGCAAATGAGTCGGGTCCCGGGCAGCGGAAAGTTGCTGGGCTCCTCGGTGGGGGCACTGAGTGGCCATGATCCCTCTCCTCCCAGACCCCCCCCGGAGGAACGTAGATCGAGTTGCCGCCATTTTGAAGATCGTTCTGCCCTGCTCCTTGCCTTAGTATATTTTTAAGTTGAAAGACACGGTGGCGGCGGCTCCTCTCAAGATCCCCGACTGCATTGGACTTCCGACGCAGGTGGGGATCCTGAGAGGAGCCGCTGTCTCGTCTTTCAACTTAAAAATATAGTAAGGCAAGGAGCAGGGCAGAGTGAAGAACAGCAGAGTCGGATCGTGAAAGGAGCCGCTGTTACAGGGAACCATTGCGGCGGCGGCGGCGGCAAAGTTACTTTAAGGGGAGGTAGGAAACAGGTTTTTATTGAAGAAGCACAAACAGGGAATGGCGACAGCGAAGGAAGAGGGGGAGAGAGTAGTGTAGGGGCATGCGGCTCCTACCTGCGGGTCCCTACATCGCGGCGACGGCAAAGTTACTACTTTAAGGGGAGGTAGGAAGCAGGTTTTTATTAAAGAAGCACAAACAGGGAACGGCGGTGGCGAAGGAAGAGAGGGAGAGAGTACTGTAGGGGCATGCGGCTCCTAGGGAGAGGTCACCACGCATGCGCACTTCCTATGTGTCGCTACAGCTCACGGAAAACCGGCGCACGCATAGGAAGTGCGCATGAGCGGCCTAGCGTTTTATTATATTAGATGGGTGATCCCTGGATTTTCAGCAGCATATAAGTGGACAATGCCAAAGGAAATCCAGGGAGTCTGCTGCGACACTATCCAGTATTCAGTGATGGTACCTAGATAGCTACCTGGCTAACTTAGAACAGTAATACATCTGTTCTAAGTTAGCTGGGTAGCTATTTGAATATTGTCTCTGAATATCTTTAGTACCAGGGTAATTCCCAGGGTCCGGCACAAATATCCAGGCACAATTCAGCTGAAGGCCGCCAGTGTTTTAACAAGCACTTATCATCCCTGGCTAAATATCACCCCTATAATTTTTGGCTGAAATATCAAAATATCCAGTCAAAAAATATATTGTGGCCCCATATTTAAAAACAAAAGTCATTCAATTAACTTGTATGTTAACTGTAAATATCCTTTTGAAAATTAACCTCTTACAAGTGTAATGAACCAACAATTAAACATCCTGCCTGCTATCAAAATAGTAGCTTCTAACCCTAGTTGACTTTAAAAAAAAGTACCTGTGGTATCTTGTAGCCTTGCAACTGTGTATCCTGCATTACGAGGTGTGGTAAAGACAGTGGACCAATGTCAGTGAATCGCTGGAGTTCCTGAATCACAGCATCAGTGTATGGCATCTTCTTTCTGTCTTCAGTATCTGGAGGTCGGTTTTGACCAATAACCTGGTTGATCTCATCTTGAACTTTTTCTGGAAAGAACATGTTCCATACGAATGTTTCATGAGTATCTTAAGTAGCCATATATACTATAATATAAACCCATCCAAATATAAACCGAGGTAAAATTTTTCCCCCAAAAAAGGGGGAAAAAAGGTTGACTCGAATATTTGTATACTGAACTAACATCAGTCTTGCAAGGTTAGTGTGGGAGTGAATAACCTAGAGATTAGAGCTGATGTCTCAGCACCCTGTGGTTGTGAGTTCAATCACAACCTGCTCCTTCTGACTCTGGGTAAGTCAGTTAATCCCTCCATTGCCCCAGGTACCACAATTAGATTGTGAGCCTGCAGGGACAGATAGGGAAAATACTTGAGTACCTAATTATTATTCAATGTATTGTAACCACTTCATGAAAAGGCAGTAAATAAACAGCAACCACTGTGGGAACCCACATCAGCAATTTTGAGTAGTACGACTGCATGGGGCAGGAGCATATGAAGATTACTTTTGCCTGGCTCACCACTGAATCAGTAGGGCTTAAGGAAGATGTCTGAGAGGGGGAAAGACTCAAATATAAACTGAGACCTTGATTTTTGGGCCATTTTTTGGCCCCCCAAATCTAGGTTTATATTCGAGTATATTCAGTAACTATCCTTCACCTCAGAGGGACAGGGAAACTAAACTAAACTAAACTAAACCTTAGGTTTGTATACCGCATCATCTCAACATTCGCAGAGCTCAACACGGTTAACAAGAATTAGGGTGGAAAGGAACTCCAGTGGAGGGAAAGATGAAGAGGAAATTTAGAGGACTAGAGTAAACAGAGAGGGAGGAAGAGTTACATTTTTGAGAATAACCAGGTTTTCAGATGTTTATGGAAGAGTTGGAGGGAGCTCAGATTCCTAAGTGGGGAGGTAAAGTTGTTCCAGAGCTCAGTGATTCTAAAAGGGAGGTAGGAACCTAGTTTTCCTACAAGGGAGACGCCTTTTAGAGAGGGAAAGGAAAGTTTCAGTTTTTGGGTGGATCTGGTGGAATTGGGGTGAGAGGAGTTCCAAGAAAGAGGAATAAAGGGGGTAGGATGCCGTGTAGGATCTTGAAAGTAAGGCAGGCACATTTGAAGTGGACTCTGGAGATTATCAGAAGCCAGTGGAGCTTGGACAAAAGCAGTGAGACGTGGTCGAATTTGCTTTTTGCGAAGATGAGCTTAGCAGCGGCATTCTGAATCCGCTGGAGTCTTTGAAGGTTTTTCTTTGTTAGGTTTAGGTAGATAGAGTTGCAATAGTCCAGTCTGGAAAGGATGGTGGATTGGACAAGGACGGCAAAGTGTTTTTGATGGAAACAGGTTCTCACTTTCCTCAGCATGTGAAGGCTGAAGAAACATTTTTTTATTAGGGAGTTGAGGTGATCATTGAAGGAAAGTGTAGAGTCAATGATGACTCCCAGAATTTTACTTGAGTATTCAAGATGCAGAGTGGGGCCAGAGGACAGAGGGATGGAGGTGGGCAGTTGGTCCAATTTTGGGCCGAGCCAGAGAAGTTTTGTTTTGGATTCGTTCAGTTTCATCTGCACAGTGTGGGCCCAGGATTGAAGGTTCGAAATACATGAGGATATGTTCGCAGAGAGGTTGGTGAGGTTCCGGTCGATCTCAAGGAGGACAAAGATGTCATCTGCGTAAGTGTAAAGTGTTTCAAGGGGGGGAGAGATGGAGGAGTTTGAGGGAGGACATATAAATGTTGAAAAGGATAGGAGAGAGAGGTGAGCCTTGTGGGACTCCACAGATCGGGTTCCAGGGGGAGGAAGAAATGCCCTTCATGTTGACTGTGTAGGAGTGGGAGCGTAAGAACTTCAAGAACCAGTCAAGGACTGTGGAGTTAATGCCTATCTCGGTGAGTTGGTAAAGTAGGATATCATGATGGACGACATCAAAAGCTGCAGAGAGGGCGAACTTGTTGCGAGAATGGAGATGTTGAACTTTTGAGATTAAGGAGGTCAGAATGGATTCGGTGCTGAAGTTGTGACGGAAGCCATATTGGTAGGGTAGCGGAATGGTGAATTTTTCAAGGTAGGAAGATAGTTGAGTGGATATGATGGATTCTAGCACCTTGGTAAGGAGAGGAATGTTTTCTATTGGATGGTAGCTGGATGGTGTAGAGGGGTCTAGATCAGGTTTTTTCAGTAGTGGGGTTAAGGAGATATGGCCCATTTTTGGGGAGTTTCACTTTTCTTGGGTATGGGGTACAACTTATAAAAGCCTGTTTTTAATTCTAAACTAAAATTACTAATATATTCAAATGAAATCCTAAGATTCAAGACTTTGCATGCAGTACAACCCCAGAGAAAAGGAAACAAATGCATTTCTTCCTGAACAGTGCAAAATATAGACAGCAGATGAAAATTCTCAAAATTGACACAATTCAATCACTAAATTGAATATAAAATCATTCCCCCTACTTTTGTTGTCTCCTTCTCTCCATGTGTCATCCCTTCATCACGGCAGTTGGGTGAGGTTGGGTGTCCTGCCCTCTCTTGTTTACAAACAACGCCTTGAGAAAGCCAGCTGTCTCCCTTGTCTTCCTCCCCCTCTGCAAGAAACATACCAGCGCTCCCACCTGGCCATTTTATGCTGCCTGCGGCCGGCTCCCTCTTCCTCACTGCCTGCAGCTGGCTCCCTCTTCCTCACTGCAGCTCCATGGCCAGAACGTGCCACGGGCTTGAGGAGATCAGTGCACAAAGCCACGTGCGGCGGCTCCTCGCGCGTCCCGCACATCATCCGGAAGCTTTTCCTCTGATGTTGTGATGCCAGAGAGAAGGCTGCCAGTTCAGGCGCAGGACGCGTAAGAGCCACTGCCACCCCCACAGCTTTGTGCACTGATTTTTTCAGGCTCGAGGCACATTCTGACTGTGGACTGGCAGGAAATTTCTGTGGACCAACACTGTTTCGCAGACCGGTGGTTGAAGAACACTGTAATAGACCATGCTGTGCTTGTTTTGTAGCTTCACCGTATAGGTATTACAGGTGTTGAGCGAAAATGGTTTCAATCTTTCTTACAAGGCTGATCCTTTGATATGTCAAAGGTAAATATTTTGTCTAGAAAGTTTTTGTTAGATTACAGAGACCCTTAGTGGACTGCCTTTCTCCTGTTCTTTTTAATATATTTTTAAATTCCACAGCAACCAAAGTTGCAATGTTTCATGCTTTGCATTTCTTTATTATTATTATGTAACTTGTATTTCCTTTCTTCTGTGGTTTATTTTGGTTTTAACATTATATATCGCTTTGACTATCATTTAGAAAGGAGATACTGTATATCAAGCCATTTTTAAACATTAAACACATATGCAGATGACATTCTGCTGGCAACTAGGTTTCATCCAAATAATTTTGATCTAGCCCCTGACAAAATTGTTGGAATTTGATCTGTATTTAGCTGAGGGAAAATGGTGTACTTTTAAATGTTATTCAAAATAGTAAAAGGAATTTTTGGTTAATGGTTTAATCCTGTATTTTTGCATATTTTCTTTGGATTTACTTTTAAATGTGACAAAAGCATCTACTTGTTAGATCTGGGAAGATTGCAGGCCTTTAAGGGGTGAACAGGCTTTTAAGGGGGGTGCAGACCTTTAAGGGGGGTCAGGCCAGGGATGGTGGCATAGGCCTTCAGAGGGAACAGGCAGGCCTTCAAGGGGGGAGGACAGGCCTTCAGGGATGGGGGTACAGGCCTTCAGGGGGGAGTTGCAGGCCTTCTGGGGGGACAAATCTTCAGGGGAAGGGGGCCCTGGTGTATAAGTACACAGAGGGAGGGAAGGGGGGGTTCAAAGAGATGTGCATATGCCGGACTTTGGGGGGTAAGAAATAATGGATCTAAAAATAGAGGAGAGGGAGAGAGATGATGGACAATGGGATTTAGGGAGGGAAGGAACAGAAAGGGAGAGAAGTTGGACACAAGGGGTGGTGTGGAGGGGGGGATAGAGATACTGGATAGGAGGGTAGTTGGGAAAAGAAAAGGAGAGATGGTGGACCCTGGGGTGGTGGGGAAGGAGGGAGAGATGCTGGATGAAAGGGTAGTTAAGAAAAGGTGGATCTGTGGAGGGAGACAAAAAAAAGGAAAGATGCCAGATGTCCGGGGGAGGGAAGGGAAACGTAAGGGGAGGACAGAGATGGCAGATGGATGGTTAGCATGCAGAAAGAAGAAAGAAGGAGACCCTGGCAAGCAAGTTATCAGAAGACAACCAGAGCCTGGGACCAACAAGATTTGAATAATGACCAGGCAACAAAAGGTAGAAAAACTAATTCTATTTTCCATTTTGTGATTACAATATGTCAGATTTGAAACGTGTATCCTGCCAGAGCTGATATTAGACCGCAAACGTGGGCTAGGATTTAAGAGAGAGAGGAAAAGTGTTTTTTGTTTGTTTATTTTGTTTACACCACAGCGCCAGTGTGGTTAGGAGAAGGCAAAGGGTGTGAAGAGGCTATAAAATAAACCCACCAGGATGTTTGAAAAAAACACCCAGTTGGGCAGGAAAATCGAATTGAATCGAAAAACCAATTAAGTAGGTTGAATCGAATCGAATCAAAATTTTTTTCCCTGAATCGGGCAGCACTACCCCGTTCAAGTTCAGAAACGTTAGAGTTTCAAGACAGGTTTTCCCATTGAAAACAATAGAAACAGCATTAATCCATTCTTGTACCTCAGAATCCGAACGTAATCCGTTCCTGAACTCAGTTTGAGTTCCGAAACGTTTGAGTTCAAAGACAGGTTTTCCCATTGAAAACAATAGAAACGGCATTAATCCATTCTGGTACCTCGGAATCCGAACATAATCTGTTCCCGAACTCAGTTCGAGTTCCGAAACGTTCGAGTTCAAAGATAGGTTTTCCCATTGAAAACAATAGAAACGGCATTAATCCGTTCCTGAACTCATTTCAAGTTCCAAGACAATTTTTCCCATTGAAAACAATAGAAACTGCATTTTCAAATAAATATAACACTAAACACACTAGTTTTGTTTTGTAATGTTTTATTCATAACACTCAGATATTAACCAATGATAGTACAGTACAGTAATTTTCAGTACAGTAATATAAAGAAACTAGTCTGTGAAAAAGAAAAGCAAGCAAGTTGGACTTATTTTTCAAAGGCTTCTGTGTTGCCGGTCTTGTCTACTGCTTCTTATTGTTTTAGACACTACAGCGCTGAAACTAGAGACCTGAACGTGGGACATCTACTGTTCTCGCAATTCCAGAGCCCTGAAGAAATGATTATCTTATCATGAAACGTTGGCCAACGTCTAGTTTCAGCGCTGTAGCATACAAAACAATAAGAAGCAGTGGACAAGACCGGCAACACCAAAGCCTCTGTGAAATAAGTCCAGCTTGTTTTGTAATTTTTTATTCATAACACTCTTAAACAATAATACTGTAATACAGTAGAGTAATGTTCAGTACAGGAATTTAAAGTAACCAATGATTACCAATCATGATTTGGAACATGGAACATGAGGTAGATTAGTGGTAGGAAGGCAAGTCACTTTCCAGATTAGCCTCTGGTGGTTCAAGTGGAGATAGAATGTGAAAGCATGTGTTACCTGCTTCTTTTTAGGCTCTTTGACAACGTACCACTTGTAGAGGGCTTGGGATCACCTGTGTTGGCATCAGGTGGATCAGGTGGTTCTGGTGTCTTCATTCTGCTCCTGTTTAGGCTTTTTGACAACGTACCACTTGTAGAGGGCTTGGGATCACCTGTATTGGTATCAGGTGGTTCAAATGGTTCTGGTGTCTCTATTCTGCTCCTTGTTAGGCTCTTTGCCAAGGTACCAGTTGTAGAGGGCTTGAGATCACCTGTGTTGGTATCAGGTGGTTCAGATGGTTCTGGTGTCTGTATTCTGGTGGTGTCTTTTGCGAACCAATGTTCCAAAGTGGTTTGATGATGATGACATTTTTGAACTTTTCTAAAATGTTCAATGATATTATCATTGAACAAGTTAACACACCTGTTAACAAGGGCTTTATCGGGGTGCCACTTCTCTATGACTGCCTGTGTTTTTGACCACATGCTGAGCAGATCCTTGATTTTAGCTGTGGGTATGGTACCTGCATCTCACTCTTCCTCCCCTGAAGAAATTTCTTGGGCTACTTCTTTCTGCTGCTGCTGGTTGAGGTGCTGAAGCTCTTCCGTTGTCAGCTCTGTCTTGTGATCATCCACTAACTCGTTGGCATCCTCTTCACTGACTTCCAAACCCATGGACTTGCCCAGAGATACGATGTCAGGAACAACAGGTGGCTCTTCAAAGCCTTCAATGTTCCTTTCAGCAACACATTCTGGCCAGAGGTTTTTCCAGGCAGAGACCAATGTTCTCAAAGACACTTCCCTCCATGCTTTCTCAGTGATTCTTAGGCAATGGAGGATATTGTAGTGATCCTTCCAGAACTCTTGCAGAGTCAATTCCATTTCATTTGTAACTTAAAAACATCTCTGGAACATAGCCTTGGTGTACAATTTTTTGAAGTGGTATTGGGGGGCAAAAATTTGATCTTGATGAAGCTATATTCGCCCACCAAATTATCCTCCAGCCCTGGTGGATGTGCAGGAGCATTGTCAAGGACAAGGAGAGCCTTGATCAGGAGGTTTTTCTCCTGCAGATAATCCTTTACACAAGGAGCAAACTCCTCGTGTATCCACTTGGTGAAGAACTGCCTGGTATTGGGGTTCAAGAAAGGATTAGATAATTTCCTGAAGGAAAAGGGGATAGAAGGGTATAGATAGAGGATTACAAACAGGTCCTGGACCAGATGGACCGCCGCGTGAGCGGATTGCTGGGCATGATGGACCTCTGGTCTGACCCAGCAGAGGCACTGCTTATGTTCTTATGTTAACCCATGCTTTCACATTCGATCTCCACATAACATTAAGCTTGCTCTTAATGATGTTATTCTTCTTAAAGACCCGTGGGTTTTCTGAATGGTATACAAGGAGAGGTTTGATCTTGCAGTCCCTACTAGCATTACAACACACCAAAAGAGTAAGGTGGTCTTTCATTGACTTATGGCTGGGTACAGACTTTTCTTCCTTTGAGATGTATGTTCGCCTGGGCATCTTTTTCCAAAAGAGGCCAGTTTTGTCACAATTGAACTCTTGGTTCGAAACATAGCCCTCACTGATCACAAACTTCTTAAACTCCTTTACAAACTCTTTAGCTGCTTCAACATTAGAAATGGCTGCCTCCCAATGCATAACAATGCTATGGATCAGCATGGCTTAGTGGCAGAAACAGCAAGATTGGGTCCACCTGGCAGAGGCAGCAAGATTGGGACCCCCTGGCAGAGGCAGCAAGATCAAGTCCCCCATGGCTGAAATAGCAAGATCTGACCCACCTGTCTAAGACTGCAAGATCGAGTCCCCTGTGGCTGAAATAGCAAGATTGGGTCCCCCTGGCTGAGGTTGCAAGATCGAGTCCCCCGTGGCTGAAATAGCAAGATCAGGCCCACCTGTTTGACACAGCAAGATCGAGTCCCCCTGGAAAAAGCAGCAAGATCCGGCCCACCTGTCTGAGGCTGCAAGATCCGGTCCCCCTGGAAGAAGCAGCAAGATCGGTCCTACGTGGCAGAGGCAGCAAGATCCAAGCATACAGAAACTGCAAGCATTGCGCAGCCCAAAGCTTTCCTCCTAGGCAGAAACAGGAAGCTGCATTAGAGGGGAAGCTTTGGGCTGAGCAACGCGGGTTCGGATTCTGAGACAAAATTTACTGAAAAAAAAGTTTGGATTCCAAAACATTCGAGTTCTGTGGCGTTCGGATTCCGAGGTACCACTGTACTTTCTTTACATCTCTGATTTTGTGTCTGCCCAAGTGACCTTTCACATCCGTTATCTGAACTGTGAAAAACTTTTAGTGAACTGCATCTAAACCTTCCAACTACATCATATACATGGGCTATTGATGGAGTTCTACTGATACTTGTTGCCTCTGCCTATTTATTGCTGGTTGCTGCCATCTTGTTATTGTTTGCCAAGGACTAATTTCAGTAAACAGTAGATTCAGAACACCAGCTTGTGAATGGACTAAATTACTGAGTAAGCAGAAATACAGAGTGTGGAATGTAGCTAATGGCCTCCTGGTCCTAAGCTAATAAATATTGTTTCTGCAGTTCTCCATCATCTGGGCACACTATAGACAGTTGCCTAGTAGACTCTGTAATCCCAGATTACATGCCTTTATAAAACCATCCGGAAAAAGTAGGCACACATATATACCTGCTCTGAGGTAGATGTAATTTTGTATATGTCTAATATGTTTAATATGTAATTTTGTATATGTCTAATATGTTTTCACTAATTTTTCCAACACACTAATAACTAATTCTTACTCTTATTTAAAAAAAAAAAAATTTTTTTTTTTTAATTGTTAACCGGTCAGATATTTGTTTTATGATCGGTATATCAAAAACCAATAAACTTGAAACTTGAAACTTGTATGTGTAAGTGCCGGCATCTTTTTAGTTAAGAACATAAGTAATGCCTCTGCTGGGTCAGACCAGAGGTCCATCATGCCTAGCAGTCTGCTCATGCGGCGGCCCATCAGGTCCAGGACCTGTATAGTAATCCTCTATCTATACCCTTCTATCCCCTTTTCCTTCAGGAAGTCATCCAATCCCTTCTTGAACCCCAAAACCGTACTCTGTCCTATCATGCCCTCTGGAAGCGCATTCCAGGTGTCCACCACCCCTGGGTGAAGAAGAACTTCCTAGCATTGGTTTTGAATCTGTCCCCTTTTAATTTTTCTGAATGCCCTCTCGTTCATGTAGTCTTCGAAAGTTTAAGAATCTGTCCCTCTCCACTTTCTCTATGCCCTTTATGATCTTGCAAGACTCTATCATATCCCCTTTAAGTCTCCGCTTCTCCAGGGAAAAGAGCCCCAGTTTCTCCAATCTTTCAGCGTATGAAAGGTTTTCCATACCCTTTATCAAGCATGTCGCTCTCTTCTGAACCCTCTCGAGTATCGCTATATCCTTCTTTAGGTACGGCGACCAATATTGGACGCAGTACTCCAGATACGGGCGCACCATCGCCCGATACAATGGCAGGATAACTTCTTTCGTTCTGGTTATAATACCCTTCTTGATTATACCTAGCATTCTATTTGCTTTCTTATCGGCCGCTGTGCACTGTGCCGACGACTTCATTGTCTTGTCCACTATTACCCCCAAGTCCCTTTCTTGGGTACTCTCACTCAATGACAGCCCTCCCATCGGGTAGCTGTACCTCGGGTTTCTGTTTCCTACGTGCAAGACTTTACATTTCTCTACATTAAACTTAATCTGCCATCTCGTCACCCACTCCCCTAGTTTGTTCAGGTCCCTTTGTAAATCTTCGCTACTTCTTATACCCTTTCCAACAGAGAGAGAGAGAGGAAATCAAAATGGAAAGAAAGAATACAGAAGAAAAAGAGATCTTTATTTTTCTACTCAACTTGCCTTTCTATTCCTTTGAAATGCTGTCATTTTGAATTCTAATGTTCCAAAATTTTCAAAAGTAATCCTCCTTTCCCCCTCCCCTCACCTCACGTATGCATACATAATTCACTTAGAGCTTTGCAAGACTATTGCAGAATTAATACACTCACTTGCTACTTCTGGGAATTTCATCAGAACCAGCAGACTATATCTCAGGAATGTCGTAACGGTGTCTGTCCCACCATAGATCAGGTTTTGCATAGTCATGATTAAAGACTCTATGAAATAATGAGATGTTGGATTGTTCTTTTCCTAGGGAAATATACACAAGTAAATAATAATGAGATAGTAAATAAACAATATATGGGTTATAATCTCTTATGAAATTCTTATAGTATTTTTCATTCTCTCTTTCTAAGACTGTCTATCAAAATCTATTTTAAGTCCTCCTATAGAACCACTTTCAATTCTCATGGAGGATCATGGTTTGCTCCATGTGCTCTTATAAGATCTATTCTATTCCAGTTCCTCTAGGGACAGCCTTTTCTCAAGATCTGCCTGTTGGCTTAATTCAGCTTTAGCATTCTATCTTGGGATCATATATTCTTTATAACCATTCCACAGTATTATTTGTAGCATAGGACCTGTCAGTAATTGAAGGAAAGACATACCTGTCTGTGGCCAAAGTTGTACTAGTGCATCTAACCTCTCAGATCCATGCATGCTCCATAGACTGAGGAACTGAGGAACTTTTGCATTTATTCTTGATGCCATTAGATCCATGAAGGTGAAGACTGACTCTGATAATTCCCATTCCCCTAGAATGTCTACTTAAGGAGTCCTCTTGAATATTCTGAACTCTTGATATATGTGCCACCCAGAGCTCAAGAAGGTGCTCATCTACCCAGCAAAGAAGAAATATCACATTTAAGGTAGACCTGGGGAGGAGGGGGGATTAAGATGTCACAGATACTGAACTCCAAATAGGAGGAGAGAAATGAGCTGCAGACCTGCGAGCAGAACTAGAACATAAGAACATAAGAATTGCCACTGCTGGGTCAGACCAGTAGTCCATCATGCCCAGCAGTCCGCTCACACGGCGGCCCTCTGATCAAAGACCAGCACCCTAACTGAGACTAGCCCTACCAGCGCCCATTCTTCTTCCACAGGAACTTCTCTAACTTTGTCTTGAATCCCTGGAGGGTGTTTTCCCCTATAGCAGCCTCTGGAAGAGTGTTCCAGCTTTCTACCACTCTCTGGGTGAAGAAGAACTTCCTTACGTTTGTACGGAATCTATCCCCATTCAACTTTAGAGAGTGCCCTTTTGTTCTCCCTACCTTGGAGAGGGTGAACAACCTGTCCTTATCTACTAAGTCTACCCCTTCAGTATCTTGAATGTTTCGATCATGTCTCCTCTCAATCTCCTCTGTTCGAGGGAGAAGAGGCCCAGTTTCTCTAATCTTCACTGAACGGCAGCTCCTCTAACCCCTTAACAGTCGCTCTTCTCTGGACCCTTTCGAGTAGTACCATGTCCTTCTTCTTGTACGGCGACCAGTGTTGGACGCAGTACTCCATGGCCCGGAACAGCGGCATGATAACCTTCTCTGATCTGTTCGTGATCCCCTTCTGGAGGGGAGAGGGAGGCTGCTGGTGGAAACTATAGCCAAGCAAATTCTTTCACCATCACTGCCATCCTCCCTTAACTCCAGATTAGTGCTGCCCGATTCAGGAAAAAAAAATTCAATTCGATTCAGCCTATTGAATCGATTTTTCGATTCGATTCGATTTTCCTGCCCAATTGGGTGTTTTTTTAAACATCCTGGTGGGTTTATTTTATAGCATCTTCTCCCCTTTTATAGCCTTTTCACCCCCTTTGATTTCTTCTAACCACACTGGCGCTGTGGTGTAAACAAAATAAACAAACAAAAAATACTTTTCCTCTCTCTGTTAAATCCTAGCTCACGTTTGCAGTCTAACACCAGCTCTGGCAGGATACACTTTTCAAATCTGACATATAGTAATCACAAAACAGAAAATAAAATTAGTTTTTCTACCTTTTGTTGTCTGGTCATTATTCAAATCTTGTTGGTCCCAGGCTCTGGTTGTCTTCTGATAACTTGCTTGCCAGGGTCTCCTTCTTTCTTCATGCTAACCATCCATCTTCTATCTCTTTCCTCCCCTTCCCTTTCCATCTCCTGGTGGTCTGGCATCTTTCCTTTTTTTCATCACTATCCACAGATCCACCTTTTCTCAACTATCCTTTCATCCAGCATCTCTCCCTCCTTCCCCACCACCCCAGGGACCACCATCTCTCCCTTTCTGTTCCTTTCATCTCTAAATCCCATTGTCCACCATCTCTCTCTCTCTCTCTCTCTCTCTCCTCTGTTTTTGGCCCCTTATTTCTTTCCCCCCAAAGTCCGGCATATTCACATCTATTTGAAACCCCCCTTCCCTCCCTCCGTGTACTTCTACACCAGGACCCCCTCCCCTGAAGGTCTGTCCCCCCCTGAAGATCTGTTCCCCCATGAAAGGCCTGCACCTCCCTGAAGGCCTACACCCCACCCCTGAAGGCCTGCCTGTCCCCCCTGAAGGCCTGCACCCCACCCCTGAAGGCCTGCACCCCCCCGAAGGCCTACACCCCACCCCTGAAGGCATGCCTGCCCTCCCTGAAGGCCTACACCCCACCCCTGAAGGCCTACACCTCATCCCTGGTCCTGCACCTCCCTGAAGGCCTACACCCCACCCCTGAAGGCCTGCACTCCACTCCTGAAGGCCTGCCTGTCCTCCCTGAAGGCCTGCGTGTTCCCCCTAGCCTCCCGGCATCAATTTACTTAATTTCAGCAGCCTGCATAAGATCTGATGTCAGAGGAGGGGTGGGACCGCGGCAGAGAGAAGACAGCTCGGAAGACCTATGGCAGCTTGCAAAGATCGCTAGCATTAGCGATCTTATGCAGGCTGTTGAAATTAGGTAAATTAATGCAGGGAGGCCAGTGGGGCAGCCGGACACCAGCACTTCCTGACTGACCCACTCTCAATGGCAGGATGCGATGCTGGCTGGGGGACAGTGGGGCTTCCTGACTGTGCAGGAATCAGGGGGAAGTATCCCCGTGCTTCAGGACTGTGATCTGTGGTGGTGGCCGGTAGGTGACCTGAGCTCTAATCCTTGCTGGGGGCTTCACCCTGCAGGCCCTACAAACTTCAGTATTAGCTGACAGTGCTGGCCAGAATGGGACGATTCAGGGGGGGGAGGGGGGTGCTGACCCACTCGCTCTCTAAAGCAAGAGCGGCAGCGGCCGGCCATCAAGAGGCAGCGCTGCCAATTCTGTTTTAGGGAGTGAGGGGGGAAGGTTAGTCGCCGAATTGGAAGGCCGATTTTTTTTGTTTTTGAATTGATTCGAACCGATTCACCCAAAATGAATCGGTGAATCGATTCGAATCGTGAATTGGGCAGCACTACTCCAGATCTTCTCTTCTTCTCACACCAAAATCCCCCAAGCTGACTGGGCCTGACTGACTGATGTGATTTAATGAGAATTGAATATCGAGAATCCCTTCCTGTAGGGCTGTGTCAGTGACTCAGCTGCAGTGCTATGTGTTGTCTTATGAAGGACCTGGGTTTGAGTCCCAAGCTAAGACTCTGCATCCTGGACTGGAATGTCACAGATGGAATGTTCACAGCCCATAAGTTAAGGAAAACTGTCATCCATTACATACCAGCAGCACCTGTTGGCAAGACTTGGACACTTAACTTGCATACTCTAAAGCAGAGGTTCTTAACCCAATGCTCAGGACACACCTAGTCAGTCAGGTTTTCAGAATATCCACAATGAATATGCATGAGATAAATTGCATGCCCTACTTCCATTCTATGCAAATCTGTCTCATGCATATTTAGTGTGAATTTCCTAAAAACCTGACTGGCAAGTTGTGTCCAGAGCACTGGTTGAGAATCCCTGCTCTAAATGGAGTCATGGTGCATATTCCCTGTTGAGAACAGTAATAATAATAATAATAATAATAATTTTATTTCTTATATACCGCTATACCATAAGTTCGAAGCGGTTTACAAAGAGGGTCGTGCCGGGAGAGGGTGCAGTGTTTACAGCAGGAGACATATGTTTACAACAAGATACATATGTTTGGAACAGGAAATAAGCTAGGTATTGGAACCAGGGATTTGAGATACATAAGCTTTGTGGAAGAGTGTGCATAATAAGTCGGAATTACAATGAATAATATACAGGGAAATTACAATGTGCATGAGATAATGGGGGAAGTTTACAGTAAGAAGAGGATATTACAAAGTGAGCAGGAACAGGAGATGATTACAATGCGATACAGGTTAATACAAAGTGAACAGGATATTACAAAGTGAACAGGAACAGGAGAAGTTTACAATACGATACAGGTTAATACAAAGTTTACCATAAGATAAAGTAAATTACAGAGTGGACCGGTACAGGATGTTTACAGTAAGATACAGGATATTACAATTTGAACAGGATACAAGAGTAGCCACAATGATTGGCTTAGTAGAGAAAGAGGGATATAAAAAATAAGGGTAATTTGTGAAAGAAAGCTATTTCCCATTATCTATTCTGATTTTTAAACCCTAAGAATAAAAACGAAGGAGAAAAGAACTAGGCAAAGAAAAAAAAAATCAGCTCTTACCAAAGCAACAGTGTTTATATTAAGGGCTCCTTTTACGAAGTCGCATTAGTGGCTTTATCGCACGGCGACTTTTTATCACGCACTAACCCCCGCGCTAGCCCAAAAACTACCGCCTGCTCAAGAGGCGGCGGTAGCGGCTAGCGCAGCCGGCACATTAGCGCACGTAAAGCCGCTAAATTGGCTTCGTAAACGGAGCCCTAAGCGTCACAGTTCCCTAAATCTTACTTGTTCCATTTTGATGAGGAAAACATCAATGTAATCACGGGGACAGTTTGGGTCCAGGGTCTCCTGATGAGCCTTGATTGCATCCTGAAGAATGACCCTCAGCATTTCATAATTTGAAAACAGCTTTTTGTGTGGTCCTGGCAAATAGTCCATGATTTCTGAGTAGATATTGTACAACTGGAAAGAACAGAATAGAGGAGTGACATATTTGTATGGAAGATCAAAATAAGGATGTTCACAAGTATGGCCTTAGTTTATTTCTCATTTCTTCTTATTAATCCATCCTTAGAGACTTAAAACAACAGTTGGTCTTAGTGTTAAAATAGCTTTCCTTCCCAAAAGCACTAAAAATATTTTATGTTGCCTTCTTCTCTACTTTTTTATTTATGTATTTAAAAAATCTGTAGCCCTTGCTAACTTACAATTCTAGGCAGAGAGCAATAAAAATATACAGACATTGCATACAAATAAAAGAAAATCCTGTATATGGGGCATACTTTGCTCTTAGGTTTATTTATTTTTATATTCAATTTTCTATACTGTTCTCCCAGGGGAGCTCAGAACGGTTTACATTAATGTATTCAGGTACTCAAGTTTTTTTCCCTGTCTGTCCCTGAGGGCTCACAATCTACCTAATGTACCTGGGGCAATGGGGAAATTAAGTGACTTGCCCAGGGTCACCAGGAGCAGTGTGGGTTTGAACCCACAACCCCAGGGTGCTGAGGCTGTAGCTTTAACCACTGCGCCACACACTCCCCATTTTGGTACTAAAATATTAGAGACATATATGGGACTCTATAAGAGAGGCCTCCGTGACATAGCTTAGGAGATCCCTAGTGTTATAACAAAGGTATTCTGAGCATGTTTAGTATATTGAATGGGACAGTGAGTTCTGACCCAAAGAGTAAAGAAGCAGGGTCATTGTATGAAGTTGCTGTAATACGAGTAAATCAGAGAAAGCAGATGTTACTGAGCAAGTGAATAACATCTAGCTGGACATCCTTTGCTCCTAGGAGCATTCCCTTGAAGAAGACTTTTCCTGAGTCAGATCCTAGAGGCATGAGCATCACTGTTCCCTCTAAGCCAGAGATCTCAGGAGTCTTTAAAAATCGCAAATGATAACATGCAGATTTGACCAAGAACCAATCAAAATGGAGTGTCATCGAACACATAATAAATCCTGCAGAGTATTACTTACACCGCGTATGATATGAGCGCTGTGAACTGATCCTGTGCATCATTTGCGATTTTTAAGACTCCTGAGGCAGGCCTGACGGCCGAAACATGTACATGTCGAGTCATTGAGTTGGTGAATGCATCATTTTGATGTTTGAACAATAAAGATTGTCATAATATCAGACGGATTGGAGGACACTTTTTTGTTGCACATCATTCTTCTGGTTGCATTTCTAAATTCTACCTATATAATGACTAGAAACACTGACCGTTCCCCAGGAGGAGCTCATTATCTTAAAGTTCTCATTGGTTGTACTGACGATGGTCTGAAAGTTTTTATCTTCATAGTCAAAACGGTTCGCAAAGAGGACAGAACAGATGACATTGGAGACTGAGCGGCAAATGATTATCGTAGGATCAAAAGGCAACTCTATGAGAAAACACAATGGGGATAGCAATATTTGTATCCATATTAATAAATATAATAGTAGTTTTGGTTTGAATTTCATTATATCCTACTGGTAAAATCAAAACTCAGTGCATGTTGCACTGGTTTACATGAATTTATTCAGGTACTCAAGCATTTTCCCTGTCTGTGGGCTCACACTCTATCTAATGTACCTGGGACAATGGGGGATTACGTGACTTGCCCAGGGTCCAGGGTCACAAGGAGCAGTGTGGGTTTGAACCCACAACCTCAGGGTGCTGAGGCTGTAGCTTTAACCACTGTGCCACACACTCCCATAAACAGGTTATCATAACACATTAAATATAGAACAATGGATTATGCAACACATAACAGTAGCATATTAAAAGAAGGGCTAGATTTAGGGGGGGAATTCATCAAGGTGTAGTAAACATTTGCCTGCCCAACCCCACAAGAACAGGGCCCCCACTCCCCCACCTTTATATGTCATTGGTGGTTTGGGGATAGGTAGGAATGGGTCTTTCTGGGGTACAGAGAGGGGTCTTCCTGGAGTCTGGGGAGGCCTTTGGGCAGGATCAATGCCCAGTCGCTCCTGCCCAGTCCTGAACCTACTTCAAAATGGCTTTCTTGGTTGCAGTCTCATGCAACTATTGCTAGGGGACATATTTCCATATGACTCCCAAAGGTTGGGGTTATTTTACAGTGATTTAAGAACATAAGCAATGCCTCTGCCGGGTCAGACCCGAGGTCCATCGTGCCCAGCAGTCCGCTCACGCGGCGGCCCAACAGGTCCAGGACCTGTGCAGTAATCCTCTATCTATACCCCTCTATCCCCTTTTCCAACAGGAAATTGTCCAATCCTTTCTTAAACCCCAGTACCGTACTCTGCCCTATTACGTCCTCTGGAAGCGCATTCCAGGTATCCACCACCCGCTGAGTAAAGAAAAACTTCCTAGCATTTGTTTTGAATCTATCCCCTTCCAATTTTTCCGAATGCCCTCTTGTTCTTTTATGTTTTGAAAATTTGAAGAATCTATCTCTCTCTACTTTCTCTATGCCCTTCATGATCTTGTAGGTTTCTATCATGTCTCCTCTGAGTCTCCGCTTTTCCAGGGAGAAGAGCTCCAGCCTCTCCAATCTTTCAGTGTATGAAAGGTTTTCCATGCCCTTAATCATTCGTGTCGCTCTCCTCTGGACCCTCTCAAGTATTGCCATATCCTTCTTAAGGTACGGTGACCAATACTGAACACAGTACTCCAGGTGCGGGCGCACCATTGCCCGATACAACGGCAGGATGACTTCTTTTGTTCTGGTCGTAATACCATTTTTAATAATACCCAACATTCTGTTTGCCTTCTTCGCGGCTGCTGCGCATTGCGCCGTTGACTTCATTGTTGTATCCACCAGTACACCCAAATCTCTTTCAAGGTTACTTTCCTCTAATACTAATCCCCCCATTTGGTAGCTGAACATCGGGTTTTTTCTCCCTATATGCATGACTTTGCATTTCCCTACATTGAATTTCATCTGCCATTTATTCGCCCACTCCTCCAGTTTGTTTAGGTCCCTTTGTAGGTCCTCACACTCTTCCGTAGTTCTAACCCTTCTACAGAGTTTAGTGTCGTCCGCAAATTTTATAACTTCACAATTTGTCCCCGTTTCCAGGTCATTTATAAATATATTGAACAGCAGCGGTCCAAGTACAGACCCCTGCGGAACTCCGCTCGTGACTTTCCTCCAGCCCGAGTAGTGACCCTTCACTCCAACCCTCTGTCTCCTGCCTGCCAACCAGTGTTTGATCCATCTGTGTACGTCCCCTTCCACCCCGTGGTTCCACAGCTTCCTAAGTAGCCGCTCATGGGGTACCTTGTCAAAGGCCTTTTGGAAGTCAAGGTAAATAATGTCTACAGGTTCCCCTTTGTCCAACTGGCTGTTTACCCCCTCAAAGAAGTGCAGTAAGTTTGTTTGGCACGATCTTCCCTTGCAGAAGCCATGTTGGCTCGCTTTCATCAGCCCATTTTTTTCGATGTGCTCACAGATGCTGTCCTTTATCAGTGCTTCCACCATCTTGCCCGGAACCGATGTCAAACTTACTGGGTCCTAAAGCAATTTGTGGTTTATCACCCCAAGTCACAGTAAGGTATTTGCTAGTAATGAGATGCAAAACATACATTTGCATATTTTGCATCTCATTACACCTAACCCATGGCAACTTAAATATTGTTGAGGTATTTTTGGGCAAACAGCATTAGGGCTCTTTAAGTCATGTTAAGGACTAGCATTACTTGATGAATTCTCAAAGGTATAACCAGTGTTAATACACTTAAACTGTTATTAATGAATAGGCCACATTGACAGTAATGAAACCTGCATTAACTAGCAAGAATGAGCTTTAATGCAATAAATCAAGTTACTAAATCTATCTCTAAGTCATAAAAATACAATTTTCAAAGGGGTCTGCCATTGTTTATTTGCAGAAAAAGAAGCAAGAAAACTTGCCCTCCTCCTCTACAGAATAAAGGCTAGGTTGCATGATTAAATGAAATGCATAGAAAAATACATACGGTTAGTTTTTCTGAGTTCTTTTATGAGGAACTGGACCTCCTCTTGGATCCTCTCCTCGATGCTCCTTTTCCCCACTCCAAAGTTTCTCAAGGTCTGCACAGCAAATTTACGAAGCTCCTTCCATCTTTCTCCATTAGTAAATGCAAAATCTGAAACAAATGAATGGCAAAAGAACTCCGGTTAGTGAAGCCACTAAGAAGTATCCAGAAATGTTGGGCACATTCAGTGTTGGTATTAACAGGCTGTGGTAATGAGAAGAATAGCCATATCCTTTCATACCCAGATATTCTTTAAGATCTGCTTCTTTTTCTTCCTAAATACCTGCACCATGCATTTTAGCAGGCACAGAATGAGGCTGGTGGCCATCTAATCTGTTGCATATCATTCCATTCCCTAGATTTTGTGCTCTTAGAAATCTACAGTTTTGACTCTTTGCATCTAAGAAGGTACTTAGTCACTGGTCATGAAAGTCATCACCTTGGAATACCCAATCTCATCAGGATGTCTCAACCAGGACATTATTCTTGTATCTCTTAATTGGAATGTAAAGTTATTTCTTGCCTCTACAACAGTGTCTCTCAAACTGTGTGCCACTGCATAGTGGTGTGCCCCGAAGAGATTCCAGGTGTGCCACAAGAGATTCCAGAATTATACATTATTTTAAAAAAATTTCCTTCATAAGTATACACTAGAATAGATAACATGTACGTTGAGTACGTAAGAGTCTGTCACTGTTATGAGCGTCTGTATGCACAATGATATAACCACCCAGACAAGCATCGTTTTTGACGTGATTGGTCCTTGAAAACTAACGGCAAGTAATTTTATTTTTATGCAGCAGTTACCCTAACTTCAGCAACAAAGCTTAGATCGTCTTATGTTTGCAAACTTAGATTTCCAGAAATTAACCCACCCTTTTACTAAACTGCGATAGCGTTTTTTAGCGGAGGGAGCCACACTGAATGCTGTGCACTGCTCCCGATGCTTATAGAGTTCCTATGAGCTTTGGGAGCAGTGTGCAGCATTCAGCATGGCTATCGGGGTTTAGTAAAAGGGGGGATACATTTTTTTAAAAAGAGAACTATTGCAGATGGTAGATGATGAAATGCATGTTTGCTTGTCGACTATCGAGCTGTGTTTTGAATTAATTTGCATTCAGAAACAAGCACATCCATTGCATGGATTAGCAATTCTATTCTATCTACTTTATTTTCACCTTTGTTACAATTACCTATACATAGCTTAAATAACTTTAAATAAAAAACGCTCAAATTTCAGTTATAAAGTGCTGCGAAAATGGAGCATTGAGATAAAGCAGCAGATTTCTGCGTCTCAATGGCCACGAATTTGGACTTGGAGGATGAGATGTACAGCGTCAGCATCTATAAGACAAACTTGTTTTTCTTTTTTGTTGCATAGAAGTTTTTGGACCCCTGTTAGATTACAAAAATTAGATAGTTCTAAGTCAAATAGATGCTGGCACTGTCACCCAGACATAGGAACACTGGATCATCTGTTATTCTATTGTCTTTTGATACTTAACTTCTGGAAATCTATTTGAGGACATATTAATTTGATTTTAGAAAACGTGATTCCGTTATCTTAAGACACAGTTATCTGTGGGACATTATTATCCCCTAAGCCACCAATAGATAGGCATAAAAACAGACTGTTAGGAATTATGACTGGGATAGCCATCCAAATGGTCACAAAAAATTGGAAAAACTTTGATCACTTGAATTTTAGTTTTTGGTGGCACTCATTATGGCTTTGTTATAGGATGGAAAAAAATGATTAATGATCAAACGGGTAATACTAAGTTATTTCAACTAACATGGGGTCCGTTGACTGATTTAATTAATAATTGACTGGTTCATTAATTTACTTCTGATTATAACTTACACATCCAAGGGGTGGGTGGGTGGGTTGGGATTTGATTTTTTCAGAGATTAATGTAGGAAAGGTTATTGGAAGAACCTATATATTTATGTTTTTCTTGATTAGTCATCTGGGTGGGTGGGAGGGAGTAAAAATGATTGTTCATGTATTTCTGAATGATGAATGTGCTTTTTCTAACAAAATTATTCTATGTACAATTTTTTTATTGCACTTTGATAGTTTGGAAAATCAATAAAGATTAAAATAAATAAATAAAGTGCTGCAAAAAACATTTGCTCCATTTAGTGTGCTGGAGCTAAAAACATTTGAGAGACACTGCTTTACAAGCTTGTTTTTTTAACTCCCCCCCCCCCCCCCCCGACACACACACATGTAAATGGAGTCCCCAAAGCAGAATACTTCAGATTCATGCCTTATTTGCAGTGGATGGCTATCTGGCAAGCGGCCATGTTCCACGTGCTCTGTGGCGTGTGAGGGGGGCAAAATTTTGTCAGCTCAAGTTCCCTCAGCCCCTGAAGGGGGTCCTACCACTGTTGCTAGCTGGGGACAGCCTAAAAAGGCAAAATTGGGCCCCACAGACAGCGCCCTTGTGTCCCCGACTAAATGCAGCCGCGATTCGGTGCCTAAAGTGCACAAGCTCTAAGGCTCTAAGGGTGACTCCCTGGAGGTGGCTCTGCCTCAGATGATGGGTTTTCCCTGGAATTTATTTACTTGCTTTATCAGTCTTATTTGGCAAAGAAAAAGGCACTTTCTCTGCTTCCTTTGGCATCCTTGCTGGCTATGGGGGTATCCCCTTCTCAGGACATGGGTATTTTGCCCAATCTTTTAATGCAACTACGTTTTGACTGCACCCCTTGTTGAGCACTGGAAGGAGAAAAATCATACAGTAGATGATTCAAAATTCCTTGTTTTGAAGACCATAAAATCTGGCATAATGGGTGGAGATATTGGCCCTAAAGGGTGCATAACGCTGAGTGGGACTTAAGCATCCAAACTAAGTTGTTAATGAGCCATTTAAGAGTCTTAATGAGCAATAATTGGCACATGGATGCCCATTTTGACCCTGTTTTACCAGCCTTTACAGTACTTCTTTTGAATTTACATTCTTTTAGAGAGGTGTTCATAAGAACATAAGAATTGCCGCTGCTGGGTCAGACCAGTGGTCCACCATGACCAGCAGTCCGCTCACGCGGCGGTCCTTAGGTCAAAAGCCAGTGCTCTAAATGAGTCCAGCCTCACCTGCATATGTTCCAGTTTAGCAGGAATTTGTCCAACTTTGTCTTGAATCCCTGGAGGGTGTTTTCCCCTATAACAGACTCCGGAAGAGCATTCCAAATTTCTACCACTCTCTGGGTGAAGAAGAACTTCCTTACGTTTGTACGGAATCTGTCCCCTTTCAACTTTTTTTTACTGATTATTTATTTTTTATGTAAGTCTTTGCTTTTATATCTCTTATTTTGTTTTGTTTTGTTTTTGCCTTGTCTTTTGAAGAGTCTTTCATTGAGCGCCACCTACTGGGTATGTTTGGTTTTTATGTTTTTCTCCCCTTTTTTAGTGCTTCAGGCTTATGCACATGTGCACCCTCAGGCATTCCTTTTTGTCTGTAATTCTGTTTTTTTGTATTCAAACATTTATCTGATACAGTATCCTGTTTTTTATTTAATATGTATGGTCTCATGGGTTTTAGCTGTAATCACTGCATTTATATTTTTTATATATATATTTTATTTATGAATTTTTACATTTTAACAAAATTAAACATTTTGTACAGAAAGATTGAGGGTTCCTTTTACGAAGCTGCGTTAGCGGCTTCAGCGCGCTTGAGTTTTAATCACGCGCTAACCCCCTGCGCTAGCCAAAAATCTACTACCTGCTCAAGAGGAGGCGGTAGTGGCTAGTGCAGCTGGTGGTTTAGCGCGCGCTATTACACGCGTTAAACCGCTAACGCGGCTTCGTAAAAGGAGCCTTGAGTGTTAACATTACACATGAGGAAAACAAACCTTTTTACCATAACAAATATACCCAAACAATCTAAAGTCCTCATTTTGATCCAAGAGCCATTGAGTGACTATAAAGGAAAATTGAAAAAAATACTCAAGTAGAAAATAAAGGTATCTGATGACTGGTTCAAGGAGCTCAATTCCAGTTACCGTAACTAATGCGATGTTCCTTCCCTTTCCATCAATATAAACATCAATGTAGTGGGTAACTAAGAAAGTGTTCATACCAATACACCAAAAGAATTGTAGCAACGGGAGTTCAGATTTTGACCTCAGATTTTAAAGTACTCATCCGGTCTGTCATTCGTCATTAATCCCTACTGATATTCTCATATTTTCAACATTTTATATACTTTTTGTAATATTTTTGTTTTATATTTTATCACTTATGTTGTCAATAAAATAGTGTTTTCAATAGTATAATGTTTAGATCACTTAGCTTCTTTTACGAATATGCATTCTGTGATCTACTGGTTCACCAGTGCTGTCCCAGCATTAGAGTAAATGTTCCCCCATGCCAACGCGTTTTGCTTAACTTTATCAAGGCTGGGGAGTCTGCGGGAACATAAAGCACAAAGAAAACCCATTAATGTACAGTAGTCATTGCTTAGTGCAAAATATTAAGAAATCAATTAGCACAACTTACCATAGTTTTAACTTTCATACTAACACGCCGGTAATAACCAAAAGATGGCCGCGGCGTGCACTCCACAATATAAATACACTCATCCCCTGACGTAACCTCCAATAGGGAGCAAACAGCTGAGAAGTACAAAACTGTCAGAATACTAACAGGCTAGTTAGACGTCAGCCTGAGCTAGCCAATCAGAGGCTTCATTCAACCCCTCCGGAGACATAGAACCTAGCATGAACATCCAGCGCAATTCTTTTAAATTGAGATTCCTCTTTATGTTTCCACCCTCCCACCCTACATAGACAGAGTCCAATACCCTCCACCTCAGGTCATCCAGAGTATGGCCACATAATTGCCAGTGTCGGACCAGAGGGGACGTTTCATTTTTAGTATGGACACGTGATTTGTGCTCTGTCAAACGTGTTTTTATAGATCTCAATGTTCTACCTACATACAGTTTAGGACAGGGACATTGGATAAGATAGATGACATGGTCAGAATTACAGTTAGTTTTAGTTTTTGAACGATAGGACTCACCCGTGCGAGGGTGGATCCATATTTCACCTGACATAGTGTAAGGGCACCATTGACATTTACCACAAGGTAAGTGGCACCCTACAATTTTAGGTCTTGGGTCCCTGAGAAGATTGTGATTTACATACTCCCCAATGTTTTTCCTACGTTTATATGAAAAAATAGGGCGCTCAACTAAAGTAGGATTGGCCAATCTGGCTATGTGCCAATGTTTCATAACCAGTTGAGTGATATGATGAGCCAGAGGAGAAAATTGTTGAACAAAAGCCACCCCCTCAGATTCAGAACATTTCTGTTTTTCATGAAGTAGCCATTCTCGATGAGCATATTTAGCTCGAGTATATGCTTTTTTTACTACTTCACGGGGATAGCCTCGCTGAAAAAAACGTCTCTTCATTATTTTGGCCTGAGCCCGAAATTCATCTAGGGAATAGCAAATGCGCCGCAGTCGCAAGAATTGACTAATAGGAAGACTTCTTCTGAGACCAATGGGATGGAAGCTGTGGTATCGAAGTAAACTGTTCCTATCAGTTTGCTTTCGATATATGGTCGTTAGTAATTTACCTTGCTTCTTTATAATTTTTATGTCCAGGGAAAGCAATTTCACAATTGTTAATAGTGGCAGTGAACTGTATATTAGTATTTAGTTGGTTTAAATCTGCAATGAATCGATGGAGATCAGCTTCAGAAGATGACCATATACAAAATATGTCATCAAGAAAACGTTTCCAAATTACCATGTGGTCAAATAAGGGCATCTGATATATCAGTTCTTCCTCCATATTTGCCATAAAAAGAGTGGCTAAAGACGGGGCCAAAGAAGCTCCCATCGCAATGCCCTGACATTGTAAGAAAAACTCACCATGGAATTGAAAGTAACTGCGGGTAAGTACCAAAGTAGCCATCTCCATCAAAATTTCAATTGATAAATGAGGACGAATAAATTAAATTTAAAAGAATTGCGCTGGATGTTCATGCTAGGTTGTATGGCTCCGGAGGGGTTGAATGAAGCCTCTGATTGGCTAGCTCAGGCTGACGTCTAACTAGCCTGTTAGTATTCTGACAGTTTTGTACTTCTCAGCTGTTTGCTCCCTATTGGAGGTTACGTCAGGGGATGAGTGTATTTATATTGTGGGGTGCACGCCGCAGCCATCTTTTGGTTATTACCGGCGTGTTAGTATGAAAGTTAAAACTATGGTAAGTTGTGCTAATTGATTTCTTAATATTTTGCACTAAGCAATGACTACTGTACATTAATGGGTTTTCTTTGTGCTTTATGTTCCCGCAGACTCCCCAGCCTTGATAAAGTTAAGCGAAACGCGTTGGCATGGGGGAACATTTACTCTAATGCTGGGACAGCACTGGTGAACCAGTAGATCACAGAATGCATATTCGTAAAAGAAGCTAAGTGATCTAAACATTATACTATTGAAAACACTATTTTATTGACAACATAAGTGATAAAATATAAAACAAAAATATTACAAAAAGTATATAAAATGTTGAAAATATGAGAATATCAGCAGGGATTAATGACGAATGACAGACCGGATGAGTACTTTAAACTCTGAGGTCAAAATCTGAACTCCCGTTGCTACAATTCTCTTGGTGTATTGGTATGAACACTTTCTTAGTTACCCACTACATTGATGTTTATATTGATGCTTAAATTTGAATGAAGAGAGATTCTATACTCGAATTATATGAAGAGGATGGCCCTTCCCTTTCCAGGCATTTTAGGAAAACATAAGAAGAATATACCACCTAACTGAGTAACACCTGGTTTCAATATAAGAAATTGACGTCTATGATTTTGAGTCTCTTTGCTAACATCTGGGAAAACTTGTATTTTCAAGCTTAGAAACTCTTTATATTTATTGTTAAAGAACATTTTTTATATCCATTCTTTATCTGGCAATAATGCCACAGATAATAAAAGAGTTGCTGGTTTGGCCAATTCTTTATTAGAACATTCTAAAATTGCAGTGAAATCTCACTGCAATTCCAGCTGAACCTGATTCTGATCATCCGCTTGCTCTTTTGATATTTTACCAGGTAAATAGTATACCTGCATAAAAGGGGGTATAGAATCCTCAGGAACATTCAAAATCTCTATAAAGTACTTTTTTAAATCATTTCCCTTGGTCTCATAGAAGGAACTATCACTGCTTTTATGATCAGAAGTAGTATCTTATGGTTCTTTTTGTGTATGTTTTTATTTATTGTTAATAGTTTCATGGTTCCTCATTAGTCTATTAGTTATATTTACTGCATTTATAAGAACATAAGAACATAAGCCGTGCTTCTGCTGGGTCAGACCTGAGGTCCATCATGCCCAGCAGTCCACTCACGCAGCGGCCCATCAGGTCCAGGACCTGTATATTAGCCCTCTATCTATACCCTTAGGGGGCAGGTCTAGGGGGGTCTAGATTTTACTAAACTAAAATATGGTACCTGTAGTGGAGGACTCCCGTTTAGCCTAGACAGAACAGAGGACCTGGATTGGCTAATGTTGGAAACAGAATGATGGGCTTGTGGACCTATTGCATACCTAGTATGGCATATCTTATGTTCATATCTAAGGCACTCATAGTCCCATGGCCTTACCATTTCCTTTGGTGAAATTTTGAAAGACTGGTATGGGTCCTCTGCCTATAAACTGCTCTCCTTGATTGATCAGAGCCTCTTTAATGGTCTCGTATCCACAAAGAACCAGAGTTGGCTTTGAACCCATATAAAGTGTGAACACCGGGCCATATTTCTTACTTATCTGTAGAAAGACAAATAGTTCCATTCATGACCACTGACAGGAACTATAAAAGCATCAGCATGAGCATATTAATTTAGTGAAAACACATGAAGGGCAATTGTATAAACTAGAGACTAAATATAACAGGTGTGGGCAACCTTGGTCCTCTAGGGCCACAATCCAGGTGGGTTTTCAGAATTTCCCCAATGAATATGCATGACATCTATTTACATGCTCTGCCTCCATTGTATGCAAATAGATCTCATGCATATTCATTGGGGAAATCCTGAAAACCTGACTGGATTGCAGCCCTTGTTGCCCACCCCTGATTATCAGCACCAATAGTGTATCTTGGTTATAAAACAGAAGTGCTTGTGCACATGATTGTTGCCAATAGGGTAATTCCATGTCAATTGGTCCAATTTCAAAGAAAGTCCCCACGACATCTTCCATAGATATAAAAACATGGCCCACATAAAGGGGCTCTAACTCTGGACCTAGTTGAGCTCATACCCCAGAATTATGGATAACTTCATTAGAGGTCCCTATCAATTCCCGAGATGGTCAAGTGGGGAGCTCTGGACCATTTGACATGGAATGACCCAATAATCCAAGTTTCTAAGTTTTATTAAAAAATTTTATCCCACACCAAGGGTCAAAGCCTTCTGGGTGGCTTACAATCTAAAAACCAACTAAGTAATTTACATAGACTAAAAGAGGAAAAAAAATACAATAATCAAAATAAAATTAACTAAAAATTTTTAATCTCACAGCAACATAAACTATCTGATTATATTAATTTATTTAGTTTGTTGTCTCCAGGGTTCTCTCCACGCCAAACCACCCCTAATTGTACATATATACATCAGAAAAGAGGAACGTTTTAAAATCTGTTATAAATTTATCCAAATTCCCTAGCAATCTAGTTGTTAACGGTAGACCATTCCAGAGTTGGGGGCCCTTCACGGAATAGGTTGCAGCTCGGATGCATTCATGGAGTATTTCACGGGAAGATGGTACCATGAGGCGTTTCTGATTTTCCGATCTAAGAGATCTTGAAGGTGCATATAAATTCAAAAGCCGTGCCAAATAAGGAGGCTAATCTGTTTGCAGAACTTTAAAAGTTAATAATAGTATTTTCTAAGCAGTATGATGGGGAATTGGCATGCTGTATGGCTAGGTGCTATTCTATAAAGAGTGCACTTAAATTACTTACGGCCGTATTCTATATATGGCTCCTTAAATATCAGCATAGAAAAGGATGGCGCTTAGCATGGTTCTATAAAATGCCTCTGAAGTTATGTGCAGTCTACAGAGTCATGTTTAGCAGCCATATACTGTACATAACTCCAGGTATGAATACCTGCACCTAAGTTGTGCAGATCAGAAGTATTCTATAACAGCGTGTCTGATTTACATATAAAATAGCATTGCTCACACATAAAACACTAATGAATAAAGCTCCTGCATTCCTAGAAATGTTTCTAATCCCTTATACTCTATAAAATCTTTAAGATCTGAAGAAAAATCTTTCCTTTTAGTCCCTTCATTAAAATTTATTTATTCAAGAAGGGATACGATCTTTTCTGTTACAGCTTCTCAAATTTGGAACTCGCTCCTGATTAATATAAGAGAAGAAAAATTACTTAGTAAATTTAAAAGTCTTCTGAAAAGCTGGCTTTTTAAGGACGCCTTTAACTGAGTCATTCAAATTCTATTAAATTAGGAAACTTTACAGCGGACTATTAGTGCTGGTAAGCGAAAATTAAGCGGGTAACCTTTCCTAACCTCTTGTTTCACTACCTATCCCTTTTTTATTTGTTTATGAATTGTATTTAATCCTTTCATTTTTTTTTGGTCCCCTTTTTTCTCATGTATTGTTTTGTTAAAATTGTACCAATTGTCTGGTTCAACTAATGTGACTTTTTCTTTTTACCCTGATTTTATAGCTATGTGTAAATCGCATTGGATTTGGATTTTGCGATCAAATCAAATTTGAAATAAACTTGAACTTGAAACTTTTAGGAATGCCCACAACTCACCCTTGCTCTTCCCCTGGCCACACCCCATTTTGAGATTCGCACACTTGAATTTGCGTGCACTACTTTATGGAATACACTTAGAAAGTTGTGCACATTACTAATTAGCGACAAGTGGTATCAGTTATTAGGTGCTGATTGGCTTGTCAAACAATTAAGTTGTGTATGCAAGTCAGCAAAGAGCACAGATATGTGTGCACAATTTTGGTCATACTATACAGAATCTGACCCTTAGGCCCGTGTTCTCTAAACATCACCTTAACTTAGTTGCCAGTAGGCACCCTACCGGCGCCTAAGTTAAATCCAAAATGCCATTTAAAATGGTACTTATAAAAATTTCAAGGTGTCTACCATGTCTAAAAAAAATAGTGCCAGAATCACGCCTTTAGAGACGCTTTTTTGTGCCTAATGCCACTGTAGGCATGGCTAACACTGCAAGTGGCGTTAGACATTGTAAAATGCCTATATAGGCATGATTCATGTCAAAGGTAGGCGCCGTAAATGTAGGCCTTGAAAACCCTGACTTACATTTCTGGGCATACCTTTGCCAGAGGCGCGACTCTCTAAGCAATACTGTCATGTGATTGACATGCATTCAACAGCTGCTTTTAAGGCAGCTGCTGACAACAGTGCCATTTAGAGAATCTGGGCTTTAGTGCATAACTATAAGGGGGGGTGTACATTTGGGGGAGTATAGGCATGTAATGAGTATGCCACCAAGTGAGGTGCACAACTTACACAATACTGTCAGTTGCACACATTGCATAGCATAATTAGGCATGCCCACTTACACCAGCCATTGACTTGCTGTAAGTGAGCATGCCTAAATTTTGGCACACCAATATAACTTTGCATTAATATCCTATACAGCAAACAAAGAAAGGCAAGTGGAGGAGTCCTTACAGCCCAAAGAGTCTTTATTCAATACGTCACAACTAGAATCCTGGTTTCGGCATACAAAACAACGCCTTCCTCAGGGGACAATGACATAAAAGATGCAAAGAAATTGCTTATTGTATTAAGTCTCCTAGTTGGGACGTATTGATTAAAGACTCTTTGGGCTGTAAGGACTCTTCCCCTTGTCTTTCTTTGTTTGCTGAGGCGAGGTGTTCTGTCGGCTTGTGCATTAATATCCCATAACAGCTGAGGCGCGCCCTTCAGCTGTTATAGAACTGATGCTAACTGTGGCCCACTTTGGCGTCTTCATCTTGGTGTCAATTTATTGAATTTCTGCCTTATATTCTGCCTTTTGAAATTGTAAGATTGCATATGATGGTACTAAGCGTATGCAGGTAAATAATATTAATTTTGTCTAAATTCCTGTGTCATTTACATGACTTTTTTGGTTTCATTTGGAGGGCGGGTTAATTATTTTTTGTTTCAGAATGATGGGGCCCATGTGCTTAGTGTTAATTCTATAATGGCACCTCAACACCAAGATTCTGTTAAATAAAATATTTGCATAATTCAGCATTGGTGTGGCCATGCTTAGGCACTCTGTCTTACACCCTGTCAATTGTAGGCATAATTTGACACGCCAAGGTATGCAAAGTGACTCATGTAATTTATATTAACTTTGTATAAAATTGGGAGACCTATGCAAGGCTTACCCATACTCCACGCACATGTACGCACTCCTTGAAGTTTGGTGCTATGCCTATCGCCTACACTGAATTCTGAGCTGCCCCTCACATGTCTCTGTGACTCCCTCTAGTTCTTCTATTCTCTTAGGCCTACTTAACTGCCCGGCTATTTGTTCTAAATTTATGCAGCTGCATGATCTTTTCAAAGACAAACCTAAGTTTGATCTTAGCATAACTGAAACTTGATTAAAAGAGGAGAAAGAATCCTATCTTTGCTAAGGACTTTCTACTTAGGCTTCCCTTCGCATCTTTCATCCTTTACTGTTCCTTATACTCCATCTCGTGCTTTACACTCTCTAGATTCCAACAGAATGGCTCTCCCAGGTCCACATCAGGTGCGCCTGGATTCTACCAGAAGTACAGATTTTTATTTTCTTCCCTTTGGAACTCCCTTCCTTATTTTATATGACCAGAGCAATCACTCACTCATTTTAAAATATTGTTGAAGACTCATTGAAATGAAGGGAAAGGTTATTGAGATTTCCCATGCCATTTCATAGCATTTTTGTGCCAAAATGCCTGTAAAAATCCAACATTTGTTTTTAAAAACTTTAGATGTTCTGGATGTTTTTGACGGTTGGGGTGCTTAGGATAACAGGCTAATAGCGTAGCTTCTCATAGTATAGCGTGCATGTATCTGGATGTGTGGTAGTCATTTCTTTTTCAATTTTGAAGTTCCTTTCTTCTTCATGATGTATTTATTATGTACACCACTTAGATTCTTGATTGGTACAGTCAGTATAACAAATCTTTGGGTTTATGCCAGGTACTAGTGACCTGGATTGGCCACCGTGCGGACAGGCTACTGGGCTTGATGGACCACTGGTCTCACCCAGTAAGGCTATTCTTATGTTCTTATAATAATAATAAAAATGTGTGTAAGCACGTGCTAACGGTTAAAAGGGATATACAGCAGCTTTTAAATTAAGATGGTGGGGGGGGGGGGGGGGGAAGCTAACAGTTGCTCAGGAGCAGATGGTTCGGTGTGGAATATCCTTGAAGGATACTGTTGAATCAGAACATTTGAAGACTTTTCTATTCAGAGATGCATTTTCTTAGGCAATTGAACCATTCAAACAACGCAATATGAGATACTCATGGAGAACAATTAGACTGTCCCCCGCCCCATATGTGTTTCCCTTCCTCCTTTCTTTCCTATCATAAATTGGAGTTCTTCCCTTATCCCTCTTGTATTGTATGTTATTTTGTTTTACTTTTATTACTACAATTTTTTAGAAATGATGTTAATTTTATTGTACATTGATATTAATTTTATCGTAAGCCACTCTGATTTCCCGGGATATCAAGAAATAATAAACTTGATTTATGGAGTCCCAATAGAAAGGTTTCAAAAATGGTGAAAGCAAGCCAAGAGTGCTTAAGAGGGAAGCAGAATAAAGATGTGAAGTTTATTTATTTATTTCTAAAATTTCTAGACCGCCTATAACTAAGCGGTAAAAATTATTCCTGTTATCTTCTCAGCAGCCTGTAGATACAAAGGAAAAACACAGGGGTCATTTTACTAAAGTGCGCTAACTGATTTAGCACGCGCTAATTGATTTATGCTTATATTCTATGGGCGCCTTTAGCATTTATACCCTCTTCTATCAAACTGCAATAGCGGTTTTTAGCGTGGGGAGCCGCACTGAATGGCCTGCGCTGCTCCCAATGCTCATAGGAACCCAATGAGCGTCGGGAGCAGCGCGGGCCATTCAGCACAGCTCCCCACACTAAAAACCGCTATTGCAGTTTGATAGAAGAGGGCTTAAGTGCTTGCTAAATCGGTTAGCATGCGCTAAATCAGTTAGCGAGTCTTAGTACAAGGACCCCACAATTTGAAGTGTCTGTATACAAATGCTAGAAATCTAAAAAATAAAGTAGGAGAGTTAGAGTATATACAATAGCACTGAATGATGACGTAGATATAATAGGCATCTCAGAGACCTGGTGGAAGGAGGACAATCAATGGGACACTGTGTTACCTGGGAACAAATTATATTGCAATGATAGAGTAGATCTAATTGTGTTGTGTGTGTGTGTGTGTGTGGGGGGGGGGGGGGTTGCGCTATATGTTAAAGAGAGAATTGAATCATACAAAATAAGCATTCTGTATGACACAGATAGTAGTGTGGAATTCACATTGATAGAGAAGAAAGGAATATAAAAGTAAGGTTATACTATCGTCCCCCTGAATCGGGCAACACTAGTAAACAGGTCTCATTGCACAGAATGGGCCCTGTGCTAAAACAGTATGAGTTAGTGCTAAAATAATGCTATAGAAATAATTAATAGTAGTAATAGCTCACATTTATAACTATGCCATTCAGCTCTGGAATAAGAGGGCATAGGCTCAGGAGTAATCTATGGAAATACCTTTTTACAGAAAGGATGGAAGATGCATGGAACAGTCTCCCGGAAAAGGTGGTGCAGACAGAGTGAATTCTGTCTGAATTCAAGAAAGCATGGGATAGGCACATAGGATCTCTTAGAGAGAGGAATAGGTAATGGTTACTGCGGATGGGCAGACTGGATGGGCCATTTAGCCTTTATCTGCCATCTTGTTTCTATGTTTCTATATTTCTATATTCTGTGAAGGATGCCTAAGTTTAGGATCTGTGCCTAATTTTTTTTTTTTTTTATTGGCTTAATTGGCATGGTAATTGACCACGCCAATTTTCAGCCTATCAAAAAACAAAAAAGCAAAACATTAATCAATTTAAGAGCCTGGCGCCAAACTCTTAGGATGCCTAGCAGTGCCTAAGTGGAGGCGCCATCCCATGCCTAAGGACGCCTAACAATGCCTATCTGCAAAAGTAAGCATGGTTAGGGGCAGAGAATAGGCATTGTTGAGTCAGGCATCCGAAGCCTGCCCAAAGCCCGCCCACAATATGCCTCCACCACACCCCTTGAACTTTGGATGCACAGAGAACAAAAAAATTTATCAAAATGTCTAAAAAGATGGTTTCAAAGTTGGCAATTGGACGCCCTGGTGTTTAGGACATCCAAGTGCTGGTTTATGCCATCTTTTGGACGTCTTTCTTTTTTGAAAATGAGCCCCGTATACTCATTTAAAAACAGGTTTCTACCACGGCCAAGAGAACTAAATGCTCATATGCTGCTCTGATAGTCATAGAATTCCTATGAGCGTCGGAGCATTTAGGGCCCTGGGCCGTGATAGAAACCTCTACCATGGCTTAGTATAAGAGGGCAAAAATAAAGACAAATATATGATTTAACTCATTTTATATTTCCTAGTGTTTCCCTTGGTATTTTAGCCATGCGATATGCACGAAAGTTAAGTACAATCCTAATCATGATGTATTGCTTCCTGACAGGGAATTAAGAAATTTGACTTACTGCGATCAGAGATTGGGCGATGTTTTCGGTGTCCAACTGCAGCAAGTTGCCTACAATTGGTAGGGGGATGGGGCCAGGGGGCAGCTGTCCCCTTTTTTGCAGCATTCTTCCATATGTCATAATCAGGTAGGAAATGCAGGCAGTCAGCAAGAGAAACAACACAACACTGAAATCCATCCTGGACGGAACAGAGGGATGTGTCTTAACCTGCAATATAGAATCCAGTTGAGTGCTGGCCATCAAACAAAAGAGAATTCGTACTTTATCCTGCCATGTTATTTACAGGTTCTGGAATATTTTTTAGACTTTTAAATGTCTGGAATGATGATTAAGAATAATACAACTACTATTTATTACATCTACAGAGTTATTGGCTGTAGACAGCACTAGATGTGTTCTATACATAAGAACATAATATTAGCCTTACTAAGTCAGACCAGTGGCCCATCTAGCCCGGTATCCCATCTTCAAAGTGTCCAATCCAGGTCACAAATACCTGGCAAAAACCCAAATAATAACAACAATCCATGCTACCGATCCAGGGTAAGCAGTGGCTTCCTCTATGATTGTCTGAATAGCAGACTATCAAGGCAATTCAATGGCAAAATAGTGATCATGGCCTATCGTCTCTCCCACTGCATCCCATGATGCATTGGGAGGGGGAAGCCCCATCATTTGCAACACGTGGGCCCTGTAGGCAGGATGGAGTGAGCTTTTGCTCTTCGAAGGTATTGGGGGGGGGGGGGGGCCGGGGATGTGGGATGTGGGCCCAGGAATGTTGAAGGGATGTGGGGGATGAGGGCCGAGATGTCAGGCCATGTTGGGGAAAGTCCGGGATGTCGGAAAGATTTCAGGGATGTCAGGGGGTGGTCCGGGATGTCAGAGGATGCTGGGGGGGAGGGAGGGGTGTATAGCTCAGCGGCTCATTTGATCCTGGCAGGGGGAATCCCCATCAGCTGAGCCACCAGGAATCCATGAAGCCAGATCAGCTAATGAGGATTTCATCTGCTGTGATCAGCTGATGGGAAGCCTATGGTTTGTTTGGGGTTTTTTTTGCTCTTGGGGTAGTGGGAGGGGTCATGACCACTGGGGGAGTAAGGGGAGGTCATGCCTTAAATCCTCCAGTGGTCTTCTTGTCAGTATGGGCACCATTTTGGAACTTAGACGCAATTCAAACTGGTCTAACTGCCGATGTCTAAATTCCCTCTAGGAAAGCTTTGTTTATGGTTGGGATACGTCCAGGATGAATCCCGCATGATTCCCACCCATACAACATCCATGGATGATTGTGGAAGTATTGCATTGGATATGCTTTAATTAGCCTTCAGCTGACTTCCCACGGAGCATTTTTTTGTTCCTGCTTTCTAACCCCACGACTACGTCCAAACAGCTATCTATTCAGATAAGTGACTTTTATGACACTATTTACGAAAAATTATTTGAAAATTTAAACAAAAGTCATTAAAAGAAATGTGTGGCTCTGAATATTAATAGAGGTTAAAGGAGTTTTTTTGACCAAGGATGTGTCTGCCAGTTTCAAATTCTGTCTGAGACTGGCTTGTCTATTTGGGAAGCTTTTTTTAGAGCCCCTGTTAGACACTGAGGTCTTTTTCTCCTTTTTGCATAGATTCTGAGACGTAGCCCTGGTCTTTGAAGGGTGTTTTTGTGAATTTGTGATTTATTGGACATCCCTTCTTGTTTATTTGGATTTTTGGGCTACAAAACAAATCATAAACTGGTCTTGCAGGAAACTGTACCCCCTGACAATTAATAACGCTTTGCTTACCCTGCTTTTTGCTTTGTTGTATGTTTACTTCTTTCCATGATGCAACTGACCCCCACTGACCCCCCCCCCCCCCGACACTCTTAGTGCTTCCCCAACATAACAATGCTGCCCAGAGTTTCTGGAAGTCCACCCTGGCCCATCTCTCCCCATCACTTCCACAATTCCACGGTACCCTTCTACAGACATGAGAATATTTTCTGCTTTTTTGCCCATTATCATCAAAATCATTGTCAGCTCAGTACTAGCTCAGGCACCGTCCAGAAGCAAGTCAAAATGTGAAACAGTGCTGTGCAGGCATTCATTTGATGGTGAGGGACAAGACAGCAGGAGATAAGCACACTTCCTCCTGCAAAAGGAAGGGAGAAGTGGATCAAGGAGACGTGGACCCTGAAAAGGTTTGGGTGGAGAGCAACCTTGTTACAGACAGCCTGAGTTAGAAAAAGAAGCAAAAGTTACAATGCATAAATACACAAAATCTCTCTGTTTCTCCCCTAACAGACAGCTTTAGGGAATGAGTAGGGTGAGACTAGCACCCCAGCACTCAAAGATTTCCTAGATCTCTCTAGAGAGAGTCCCCCCCCCTTAAAATATCTTGCTGGTTCTCTTTACTCCCCTCCAACTCTCAGATCAGATATAGTTCAATTAGCCTTATATTCTCCTATCCTAGACTGAGGTGGTACATAGCACACATTTGTTTTTAATGTAGATGGTCCCTGTACGCCATTGTGCTCCCATCTTTACTCACTTGGTCTTTCCTTTTATTGTCTACCTCTCCACAGCTGTTGCTTGCACTCTGCTCTCGGTGGTTGCTCTGAAGGAAGTGCTTATTCACCTCTGGCTGGTGATAGTTTCATTCTGCTGTTTACAAATCACAAGTAGGAGGTGAAGATTAGCAACTATAATAGGCAGAAAGCATTCTTCAGCTTCCTACCTGAGTCACCCTTCATCGCTGTGCTTGCCATGTTCACAACCCTATATTATCAGTACATATTACATTACATTACATTAGTGACTTCTATTCCACCTGTACTTTGCAGTTCTAGGCGGATTCCAAAAGATGATCAGCTCTTGCTCCTGTATGCCAGTTTGGGTTTTGTGAAGGCTTAATCTCCTCCAAATTCTTATATTGGACACCCATGAATTTTAATTTGTTATACTGGTGGGATTAAAAGCCAGGCTTCAAGTGATCTCCTTAATGCTCTGTCAGATTGTGCCAGTATACAAAAGCTCTTTTATTTACAGATGGCTTTAGCCACAAATTGCTTTTAACGAGTTCCAAAGAACAGAACTGGTTGGCTGACCTTCATGCTTTTGGATCTGAATGCGATTTATTACTTGCACCACCCCTAAGCCGAGAAAGCAGGTCCTGTAGTTTTCACAGCAACCTTCCAAAGGCATTCATATATGGGTTTTGCAGTGTCATTGCTCATTGCTGGCATCTGAACCAAAGACCCCAGAGCCTGTGGGCTCATTTTCATTGGCTGTGGTAGTATATGAGTCGGTGGGCTGAGTGAAACTATCTTCTCCAGGGTAGAGAGACCTCCTCCTCCCTGCCCAGCAAGGGAGCCTCCTGATTCACTTAAAATGGGTTGTGAAACCACAACTTGCTCAATCTTTGAGAAGCCAAGAGAGAAACTGGCAAAGTTCCCTTCTTCTTCCCTCTCTGTTTTCCCTTTGCAGATAACTAAAGGTAAGGTCAACAGTAAAATTGCAAAAGTGAGCAGGAACAGCCAACCTCATGTCATACCTTGGCAACCATCTTGAATCTCCCCCTCCCACCCTTCTTCCATTACCTTGAAATATTCATATCTGCTTTAGCTAAGAAATTTAGGACACTAAAATCTTCCCTAATAGGAGGCATTAAAATTTGTGCAGAGCTTATGACCTTAGTTTCATCATTGTCTCTCTGTTTCTGTGATCTTAAGGGGCAAGCTGTTACCCTTGACTATTCTTTCTTCTTGTCTCAAGTCCAAATTTATTGATCATATAGAGTGATTGAACTGGAGAATCAAAGATATTGTAATAGAAGAAAGTGCTGGTGGCATTGCATTTACACCTATCTCTCTCTTCTCTAGGAGGCCACTACCATAACTGCAAAAGACCAAACACGCAGCTTAGGGATACTTCTCGATGCTAACCTTTCACTCTCCAATCACATCTGTCAAGTAGTATCTTCCTCATTCTACTATCTCTAGAAAATAAGAAACTACTTCTCTGAACCTTACTTTACCCAACTTCTCTATGCCTTCGTCCTGACCTGCATGAACCACTACAATGCACTATTCAATAGACAGACAGCAAAAAATCTCCAGCACCTTCATTGTGTACAAAACGTAGCAATAAGACTCCTAAAGGACCTTCATGCTTATGACCCCATCTCACAAGCTCTATCATTAGCCTTCTTCAAGTGCATACAAGTCCTTATACAACATGGCACCCAGCTACATATCAACTATGATTCCTCCATATGTCTCAAACAGGCCGCTCCGCTTCCAGGAGGAAACACATCTGCAAATACCCCCTCAGTTGTGCCCTCCAACTCCAGAGGTCAGACGCCAATCCTACTCCCATTTTATACCAAGCTACTTGAATCAACTGCCTCTTCATATCAGATCTCTCAAAGGGCTTCTGAGCTTTAGGAAAGCAATAAAAACCTACCTCTTCCCATAAATCCCTTTGCTTAGTATCCTTATAATAAAACACCTAAGTATAATACCTAAATCCCAGCACCCTTTTAGTCCTCATCATTGTGATGGACCAATGGATCATCACAACCATCATCCCACCTCCTTCAATATAAACATCTATCCAATCACTCTTTTCCAATCCCACCTCCTTCAATCTAAACTTCTATCCAATCACTCCTTTCTAATTAAACGTATACCAAATATATGCTGAACTAGATCCACTCTATCTATGTTAACTTAAGATGATAAAACCGTATGTTAACTGAAGATGATCAAATTGTATGTACTGTATGTAAACTTGAGGCCAGATTCTGTAATTGGTGCCTAAAAAATATAGGCGCCTAAAGCTAGGCACCTAATTGCATGCCAATCACATGTAGGCGCCCATTACAGAATCGCGCTTAGCGGCGCCTAACTTAAAAGTTCAATTGAAAATGATAAAGCTTGGTCTTTTATTTGTTCCTGTGGTACATTATGATGCTTTCAAACAAAGAAAGATGCAATATGTCTGTCAGGATTCCCTCTTCTGCTGGGTTGGTGCCTCTATTGGTTCAACGAACATTTGAAGCATTTGGTGTTGCTCTGGTGATGAGAGTTCATTCTTCAGCTTCTCTTGCTCCAGCTGAGATGAGTGCAAAAGGGGTATTGCTAAGCCCCGATGAAAGGTTGGCTCCTCCTTCATCCTGCTGCAATTTGATAGCTGTCATGAGTGCAGTTGGAGTGTTGGCTTTGGGCATTGAGGGAAAACTTTTTCCTTTAAAATAACTGAAGATTTGAGGAAAGTTGATGGTCTAGTTCAGGAGCAAATAGAAGCTTAAACCTAGCAAGCTTCACATTTGCTCAGGGGTGGCATGCCTTTTCTTCACAGGAACCCTTGCCAATCTAAGTCCTTAACATGAGAAAATCCTGTAAGCCCAGGTGCTGAAGTCTTGCATTACCTTTTCAGCCACTAATCCGTGTTACCTAAGCAAGCGACCACACCTGAGAGAGCCAGATTACACTATCCTCACACACCTGAAACCTTTTCAGCCAAGTATAGCTAGGTAATGAGAACTACATATAGAGCTAAGTAACAGTTTTGTGAGAAATTTCTGGTTACAAGCATGCAATATAAAATAGATCTCGCCTCACTTTTCACTGAATCTTTGACTCAAAAAGTACATTGAACTCCTCAAGGGAAAAAGAAGAATAGAACTGCACAGGTTTCTTGTGTCAAAGATCTTATGACTGCATAAGGTTCCTTGAGCCAACTTAATGGCTCACTAATCTTCCTCAGATAATATTGATCTTTCTCATAGGCAACTGTTAGCCTATATTCATTAAATTTTATTAAATAGGAGTTTTTTGTTTCTGCATTCCTCATCTTCCTCCATCCTCTCTCATTTTACCGAAATTCATGCCGCAATGTCTAGAAACAGGCATTGATCCAGGGCAAAATCATGTCATTACTCTTAACTTTAAATATCTTTGAAAGTGCAAGCATGTCTAAAGCAGTACTTCAAGAAGTGTTCAGCCAAGTTAAGACAAACTTTCCTGCAAAACAGGGAATGTGTTACAGAATACTAGTTTAACAGGATATATATGAACATATATGTTTAGGCAAATATTTAGGCCAGCAGCCATAGAGCTGGTGTAAATGCACAGGCCTAGATTTTTGAGATACTATAAGTTAGTCATGTAAGTAGAACCCTTGTCCACTTTCTGCTTGTGTGAATGTCCTACTGCAAACTACACTTCCCCCTCCATATTCACAAGGGTTAGGGGCAGAGTCAGGCCATGAATATTGAAAAATCGTGAATAACTTTTAGGGCTGACTCTGACCCACCCCACCTTCCTCCTGCCTCCCAGCCCTCTCCACACCTTACCTGGTGGTCTAGCGGTGATGCGGGGCGGGAACAATCTTCCTACACTCATGCCCCATGCAGAGCCATCAACAAAAATGGCTGCTGTGTGTTCCCACTGTAGTCTCATGAAACCATGGGAACTCATGGCAGCCATTTTTGTTGATGGTTCTGCACAGGGCAGGAGCATAGGAAGATTGCTTCTGCCTCGCTTCACTGCTAGGCCACCAGGTACAATATGGAGAGGTCTTGGAGTTAGGGATCAGTCAGGGTTTGGAAACTCGTGAATAACCAAAGTTGTGAGTCCTAAACCCGCAAATTTGGAGGGAGAAGTGTACACGATAATATGAATACGCAAGTAGTTACAAAATAGCATGTATCTGTATGTAGCCCTGGGTGACTATTGTACGCTGTTAGGTAAGGAGTAGTGCATGTGTTCTCCCATGGCAGCAAGTAAATGGTGTAAAGTTGGCAGTTTAAAATCATCAGTGCTGCATTCTACAGCCTGGAAGCAGGAGAAGCAGTCCCATCTCTGGGGCTGCAGAGGTTGTGGCAGTTGCTGTAACAATAGGTGATGGTTGGAATCAGCTAGAAGAATGCAAATCTTACCTATACTGTAAATGTGAAACAAAGCTTTCTGCACCTGGGTCTTGAGAAGCCCCCTGTTTGGGCCCTCAATAACTGGCCTCATGACACTCAATATGCTGGTATAAGTAATATATATATACTAGTCTTTAAGCCTGTTACATTAACGGGTGCTAGAACATATGTGTGTGTGTCTGTCTTTCTTTCTTTCTCTCTCTCTCCTTAGCTGCTTTCTTTCTTCCTGCCTTTCTTTTTCCTTGGCTGTCCATCACCACCCCTTGCCTGCTCCCCCTGTCCATTTTTCCTTCCTTTTACCTCCCCTGTGTCCACCACCACCCCTTCACTGCTCTCCTTATGCAGCAGCAGCCCTTTCCCTTTGTTTTACCTCCCCCCTGTGCAGCAGCACCTCTTTCCTTCTCCCCCTGTCCAACATTAGTCCTCCGTTCCTTTTTCTTCACCCCCCCTGTCCATCAGCATCTCTTTCTTTCTCCCCCTGTCCAGCAGTAGGCATCCCTTCCTTTTTTATCCCCCTCCTCCTTCTTATCCCTATGATACTCTTACCTTGCTCTGCCCCTGATCAGAGGTTCCCGACAGCCGCCCAGTTGCACCCATTGGAAAAGTTCCCACTGCCGCATCCCGCACCCCTCCTGATGCGGCTCCCACTGTCCTTTCTGTCTGTCTCTGTCCCTGGACCCCTTTGCCTGTCTGTCTTTCTGTGTATCTCCCTGCACCTGTGTCTTTCTTCTTTTCTTTCTGTCTCCCTCCATGTGGGAACAAATGATGTTTGCAGACGGAAGTACGACAGGGAAGAATTAAAGGATCAGCTCCGCTCACTTGGAAAGCAGTTGAAAGTTGAAGAGGTGAAGGTGGCTTTCTCAGAAATCCTTCCAGTACCGAGAGCGGACGCTACGAGACAGGAGGAACTGAGAGCTGTGAACGCCTGGATGAGGCGTTGGTGCGAGGAAGAGGGTTTTGACTTCGTGCGAAACTGGAATACATTCTGGGAAAAGAGCGGGTATTATAGAAAGGACGGACTTCACCTAGCCAAACAAGGAGTGAGAGTTCTGGCTGAGAACATAAGGAAGTTCATTGAGAAGGCTTTAAACTAAAGATCTGGGGAGAGCCGACAGTCGACAGCCGGTCAATGGCCCGGACATCAGGATATCCTGAGGAGGTAACTCCAAGCAATCATACAGATATAGGGCATGAATATGAGGACACTACAAGAGGTAATGAAAGGGATCAATTGGATACAAGAAAGGATGTGTGGACCACTAAATCCAGTAACTTAGCACGAACTGAACTTAAATGTATGTACACGAATGTTAGAAGCTTAGGAAACAAAATGGGAGAGCTGGAAGAATTAGCAAGTAGACAACATCCGGATATCATAGGAATAACAGAAACATGGTGGAATGAAGAAAATGAATGGGACACAGCATTACAAGGATATAAACTATACAGAAGAGATAGGACAGGGCAGAAAGGGGGAGGTATTGCCCTATACATCCAAGAGGAAATAGAGTCTGTTAGAGAAGGAGAGACAGAAGCAAATGGAAAACTAGAATCACTCTGGATAAAGATTCCTGGACATAAAGAGGCCGACACACAAATTGGCCTCTTATCGTCCTCCGGGACAGATGGAGGAAACAGACAAAGAAATGATGGAGGAAATTAATTGTAGATGTAAATCAGGCAATGTGACGATCATGGGAGACTTCAACTTTCCGGGATTAAACTGGAATTTGGGAACGTCAAACTGCGGCAGGGAGATAAAATTCCTGGAAATGATAGGAGATTGTTTCATGGAACAAATGGTAGGAGAACCGACAAGAGGAAATGCAGTCCTGGACTTGGTCATAAATGGAATTTCGGGAAGAGCAACTGATGTAAAAGTTGAGGCCCCGATAGGGACAAGTGATCACAATATGATCTATTTTACCATTAGCATCGGAAAGGGGAAACCAATCAAGAATAAATCCACGACCTTTAACTTCAAAAAAGGCAATTATGATAGCATGAGATCCATGGTTAGAAAACGGCTCAAGAAGAACAAAGCAGAAATCCAGACAGTTGATCAAGCATGGTCTCTGCTGAAAAACACCATCACAGAAGCACAGAATCTTCACATACCAAAGATATTGAAAGGGGACAGGTTTAGAACAAATGCTAGAAAATTCTTTTTTACGCAGAGGGTGGTGGACACATGGAACGCGCTTCCGGAGGAAGTGATAGGCCAGAACTCTGTACAGGGGTTCAAGAAGGGTTTGGATAGGTTCCTGGAGGATAAAGGGATAGAGGGGTACAGATAGAACTTGAGGTAGGTTATAAAAGTGGTCAGAAACCACTTCACAGGTCGCAGACCTGATGGGCCGCCGCGGGAGCGGACCGCTGGGCGAGATGGACCTCGGTCTGACCCAGTGGAGGCAACTTCTTATGTTCTTATGTTCTTATATCTAAAGGTAGGCGAAAGAAGAACAAAGGAGAACCAGCGTGGTTATCAAAAGAGGTGAAAGATGCAGTGAGGGAGAAGAGGAATTTGCTTAAAAAATGGAAACGAGAAAAAACATCAGAGGCCTGGAACTGTCACAAAAGTGATCAGAAAAAGTGTCATAAAGTGGTAAGAGATGCCAAGAAAGTCTATGAAGAAAAGATAGCACAGGAAACCAAAAACTTCAAGCCCTTTTTTAGATATATAAAAGGTAAGAAACCAGCAAGAGAGGCAGTTGGCCCTCTCGACGATCAAGGAAAGAAAGGATCAATTAAGGAGGATAAGCAGGTTGCCGATAGGTTAAATTCATTCTTTGCCTCTGTCTTCACAAATGAGGACATTTCAACAGTGCCAGACACAGGAAAGATATTCACCGGAGCCATAGAAGAAAGCCTCACAACAGTAAATGTGACGTTGGACATGATATACTTTCAGATTGACAAACTGAAAAGCAACAAGTCCCCTGGACCGGATAGAATTCACCCGAGAGTATTAAAGGAACTCAAGGTCGAAATCGGTGAATTGCCACAATCTGTGGCTAATATGTCAATTAGAACCGGGCAAATACCAGAAGACTGGAGGATAGCAAATGTTATCCCAATATTCAAAAAAGGATCAAGAGGTGATCCAGGGAACTATCGACCTATGAGCCTCACTTCGGTTCCTGGGAAAATAATTGAAACACTGATTAAAGACAACATTGTACAACATTTGGAGGATCACAACCTAATAAGGGCTAGTCAACACGGATTCAGGAAAGGGAAGTCATGTTTGACAAATTTACTACAATTCTTTGAGAAAGTGAACAAACAAGTGGATATTGGAGATTCAGTGGACATAGTTTACTTGGACTTCCAGAAAGCGTTTGACAAGGTTCCACATGCAAGGCTTATGAAGAAAATACTAAGCCATGGAGTAGGAGGAGAAGTGCACAGATGTATTGGCAAGTGGTTGGAGAACAGAAAACAGAGGGTTAGCATAAATGGGAAATTCTCGGACTGGGAGAGGGTGACTAGCGGAGTACCCCAGGGCTCGGTTCTTGGGCCTATCTTGTTCAATATTTTTATAAATGACCTGGAAGAGGAAATAACTTGCAATATAATAAAGTTTGCAGACGATACAAAACTATGTAGGACTGTTGACTCTCAAAGGGACTACGAGGAACTCCAGAAGGATCTGAACAAGCTAGAAGTATGGGCAATAAAGTGGCAGATGAATTTTAACATAAACAAATGCAAGGTGATGCATCTAGGGAAAAAAAACAAAGAGCACGAGTATAAGATGTTAGGGGTGACATTAGCAAAATGCGAACAAGAAAGGGATTTGGGGGTACTGATTGACAGAACCCTGAAGCCTTCGGCACAATGCGCAGCGGCGGCGAAGAAAGCAAACAGGATGTTGGGCATGATTAAGAAAGGGATCACGAGTAGATCAGAAGATGTAATAATGCCACTTTATAGAGCAACTAGTCGTTAAGCCCATTACATTAACGGGTGCTAGAATTTATGTCTGTCTGTATTTTTCTTTCTGTCTCTTTCCTCCCTCCATTTCCCTGTGTAGCGCTGTCTCTGCTTTCTTCCTCAGTCTGCACTCTCAAGCTGTAACATTACTGCTTAGCTTTTTCTCCCTGCAAGCATCTCTGCTCTCTTTCTCATCCCCAGTCTCTTTGCTATTTTTCTCTTCTTGCAGGGGTCTCTGCTCTCCTTTCTCTATATGTTCCTGATTCCTGCAAACTTCTGTTTTCTCTGTATGCTCTTGATCCTGTGTTTCCCTGTAGGTGTCTTTTCCCTTTTTTTTTTTTTTTTATTCCTTTTTCATGTATGGTTGATTTATTAAAAGTTTTTTTATTTTTCCTATTTGTTGCATGCCTGTCTCCTTGGCCGCTGTATATTTCTAATTTTTTGCTTTGTGTGTTTGTTTGTGTTTTTTTGCTGATTGTCTACTTGGTCGCTGTCAGTCTGTCTGTCTCATTGGCTGCTGTATGTCTGTATGCCTTTTTTTCAGTCTAACTCCTTGGCCACTGTATGTCTGGAAGGTTTTTTTTCCTGAATTTATCTTTGGGCATTGTAATTTTTATTTTTTTCTGTTTGTCTCCTTGGCTGTTTGTATTTTTTTGCTGTCTCTCTGTCTGTCTACTTGGACGCTGTATGTAAGTATGTCTGTCTCCTTGGCTGCTGTATGTCTGTTTGTCATTTTTTTTCCTGTGTCTCTCTCTCCTTGTCCTCTGTGTTTTGTTATTTTTTCAATCTGTCTCTTTAGCCCCCTGTCCTTCTGTGAGTGTCTGTGTCACTCTCTCTCCTTGTCCTCTGTGTTTTGTTATTTTTTCAATCTGTGTCTTTAGCCCCCTGTCCTTCTGTGACTGTCTGTGTGTCTCTCTCTACTTGTGCACTGTTGTTTGTTTGTTTTTTTCAATCTCTCTTTAGCTCCTGATCCCCTCTCACTGACCCTTGATCTCCTCTCACTGACCCTTGCGCGACTGCATGTAATTCCAGTTAGGTTTCCATGGCAACCCTGCTCGCGGGTCTGTGAGTGTAGGGCCGTTTTGTCGGGTCTGGCGGCGCTGGGTTGGGAAGAGTCCTGGCTCCTTTTTTGGTTTGGGCCCGTGCAGAGGGGCTCAACAGCGCACAACCACCTTTCCTTCCCTCCCTCCATCAGGTGCAGTGCAGCTCCACCAATGTTAAAAGCAGCCACGTCGAAATCGGAGCCCTACCACTGCCGTAGCACTTTCCCCTCTGCCTTGGTCCCGCCCCTTCTCTGACATATGGGACCGCGGCAGAGGGAACTTGTTACGGTGGCGGCAGGGCTCCAATTTCAAAGCAGCTGCTTTTAACATAGGCGGAGCTGAACTGTACCTGATGGAGGAAGGGAAGGAACGGTGGGGCAAATTTGGTCAACGGCAGGAATTGTTTGGCGGACCAAGCACCGTGAAACCGTGAGGAAGGCCGCCGCAGCCTCGCAGCTAGGTAGGGGGACAACAATGGCGCTTATGCTCAAGCCCCCGCCGCAGCTCCTCTCTCGATCCTGGTGCGGTTCGAGAGAGGATTCGTGGCGGCGGCTTGAGCATAAGCGCGATTGTTGTCCAAGTTGCCGAGTTTGGTGACGTAAACCCGCGCATGCGCACTAAAAAAAAACGGGACGGATCAGGGAACACGTTTTTTTTAGTGCGCATGCGCGGCCTAGCATTTTATTATATTAGATGGTCAGACCGCAGTTGGAATACTGTGTCCAACACTGGTCTCCATACCTCAAGAAGGATATAATTCTACTGGAAAGGGTACAGAGGAGAGCTACGAAACTTGTCAAGGGATTGGAGAAATTGAGCTACAAAGAGCGCCTTAGGAAATTGGGATTGTTTACCCTCGAGCAGAGAAGACTGAGGGGATTTAATAGAGACTTTTAAAATAGTAAAGGGATTTGATAAAATCGACCAAGAAGAAGCATTACTAACTTTTTCGGATGTGACACGGACAAGAGGTCACAGACTGAAACTGAGTGGCAGCAGGTTCAGGACGAATGTCAGGAAGTTCTTTTTTACACAGTGCGTGCTGGGAATTTGGAATGCTCTCCCGGAGGATGTTGTGACGGAGATTACTGTTCTGGGATTCAAGCGCAAGTTGGATGCACACCTTCTTGCAAATCGTATTGAGGGCTATGGTATATCTGGCTCTCCAATCAGGAGTACCTAAAAGGGCCGCCGCGTGTGCGAATCACCGGACTGGATGGACCTCGGTCTGATACAGTGAGGGCTTTTCTTATGAGAGATCATCTCATCCAAATTTTTTCAAAGACAGGACAGAAAAGAGTGTAATTAAAAGAGGCTTTGCTGACCCGGTAGAATTTTGGTCTCATTATGACTTAGAAGTCAAATTGGACTCTGAGGCAAATTTTCCAAATATGTGGAAAATGATTTGTAATCAAATTATAGATGAAATAGCTCCACTGAAGACATGTAAAAGAAAACAAAGACCTCAAAACGAATGGTATGATGCGGAATTATTGGTTTTTAAACAGAAATTAAGAAAATTGGAAAGGATCTGGCTACAACAGGTAATGAGAAAGACAAAGAAAATTGGAGATGTACTTTAAAAATTTACAAGAATCTTATTAAAGATAAACACTCCAATTATTATGCACAAAAAATAGGCACAATCAAGATAAACAGTAGAGAACTATTTAAATTAGTGAACACGTTAACTGATACTGCTTCTGTACAGCAATCAAGTAATGAAAAATCTCCGTCTGCTAATATATTAGCAGAATTTTTTAACAATAAAATTTGTACCTTAAGGGCCACTTTACAATCTACTAATGATCTTCCCCATTTTCAACCAGTGCGGCTGAGAGAAGGTATAAGGGCTGATGTGCTCTGGAATAAATTTGATATCCCAGATTGGCAACAATTTATTGTGCTATATAACAAATATGTCAAGTCAAGCTGTTTATTAGATACGGGTTCTCCGACAATTATGAAAAAGGCCCCAGTTACTTTTAAGGCAGATCTGTTTAAATGGATTAGTTATTCTTTGATAAATGGGCTATTTCTGAATGAATTGGGTCATATTTTGGTTACTTAGCCTGTTTTTACAAAGCCACACTAGCGGCTGCTGCGTGGCAACAGCCCTGAAGCCCTTTAAATCTCTATGGGCTTTAGGGCTGTTACCGCACAGCTTTGTAAAACAGGCCCGATATCTATTAAAACAAATTATAGACCCATTGCAAGTATACCTTTGTTCTGTAAAATAATGGAAGGTCTGGTCAATTTAGAATTAGTTAAACATCTAGAACAATTTCATATTCTTCATGTTCACCAATCGGGTTTTAGACAAGGTTTCAGTACAGAAACAGTTGTGGCCTATTTGATTGATCATATTCACTCCTTATTCAGCCAAGGCACTAGTGCACTAAAACTTCAATTTGATCTTAGTAGCGCCTTTGACTTGGTGGACTATGAGATTCTATTGGGTTGTTTGGATGCTATGGGAATTTCTGGAAAAGTTTGAGACAGGTTTCAGGGTTTCTTGGAAAAAAGATCGTATACAGTCTTTAGCAATGGTCAGTACTCCAATTCTTGGAGTAACCCTTGTAGGGTACGTCAAGGTTCATAGGCCCTGATGGGCCGCCGTGGGAGCGGACCGCTGGGTGAGATGGACCTCTGGTCTGCCTCAGTGGAGGCAACTTCTTATGTTCTTATGTTCACCATTATCACCCAAGTTGTTCAATATCTATGTTGCTTCCTTGGCCAATCTTTTACAAAGCTTAAATGTAATCTTTTACATTTATGCTGAGGACATCACAATACTGATACTAGTTATTTCTTTTACCACTGAAACAAAAAAAAAGATTACTTTTATCCTAAATCAGATTGAACAATGGACCATTGAAATTAAACACTGAAAAACCCAGATTCTTTTTGGCTAGTCCCAACGATAAAATTACAGATAAAATTCTGTTTAAAAGGGCAAGAATATCCAATAGCCTCGTCTCTTAAAATTTTAGGAGATATACTTGACATTTAACCCTGGGGGAGCATACTGATATGCTTGTAAAGAAATCTTTCTTTGCATTATGGAAGTTGCATTCCATTAAAAAATACTTTGACCCTACTTCTTTCAGATTACTAGTTCAAACATTAATTTTATCTATAATCTATTTGGGAGCTTATAAAACCGTTTTAGGAAGATTAAGGCTAATCTAAAATACAGCGGTCCGTTTAATTTTTGGATGAAAAAAAACAGGAAAATGTCAGCCCTTACTACTGTCAGCTGCACTGGTTGGCAATAGAAGCAAGAGTATTTTTCAAATTTGCTTGTATTTGCTATAAGATGTTATTTGGATTAGCTCCGCTATATCTCCTCTCTCATTTTGAATGGTACTGTTCAACTAGGCCTACTCGGCATACTGGTTTATGTACTTTTCCTAATCCCAAAAATTGTCGTTATAAAAAATATTTTGATTAATCTTTGGCTTATCAAGCAGGTAAAGTTCAAGTATGGTTCAACAATCTGCATCTTATTGCACCTTTAGAAAATTGGTTAAGATCTATTTGTTCCAAAAAATTTGTTACTTGATTGATGACCATGTCATAATTTCATATTGTATTTTTCACTATTGAAATATTGTACTGCTTTTCTGTGTGCTTTGTATTAGAGAATGACACGGTGGCGGTTTACCTGCGGCCACCGCATTTAGCTGCGGGTAACCCGCCAAAACGGGGAACTAAAACTAGCAGTCGCTGCGGGGACGGGGACAAGGCCATTCACCGCCCCGTGGAGCGGTGAATGGTCTTGTCCCCGCAGTGAGGCATGAAGGATCGCGCGGTCCCTGCAGCCCACACCCGCCTGCCTAATCGATCCTAGTGTTTAGCCAGCTCTCTCCCTTCTCCTCACCTTAGTTTGCAGGCTTTCTTTTTCGGTGACCTGCACGCTTTCCCAAAGAGCCGCGCATCCGCTGCTGCTCAGTTTCGATCTTCTGCTCTGACGCAACCAGAAACAGGAAGTTGCAGCAGAGCAGAAGATTGAACACTGAGCAGCCACGCGTGCGCGGCTCTTTAGGAATGCATGCAGGTCGCCGAAAAAGAAAGCCTGCAAACTAAGGTGAGGAGAAGGGAGAGAGCTGGCTAAACACTAGGATCGATTAGGCAGGCGGGTGGGGACTGCGGGGACCGTGCGATCGCCCGTGTTCCTGGCTCAAACTGGAAGGAGGGAGTGAAAGGGAAAAGGATTCTGGGCCAAGGGGATGAAGATGGAAAGAAAAACCCACAGCAGGAAAGGAAGGGAAGGACAGGCAGGTGAGCCAGATGCTAGAAGCAGGGGGGGAGGAAGAAAGAGGGAAAAAAGCTAGATAGGGTTGAAAAGAAGAGACACACTGGTATGGAAGAGGAAAATAGGGGAAATCTGGACACAGGAAGGTAACAGAAAGAGGGGAAATTATGTGCATGGGGCATAGGGACAGAGACACAAAGGGGACATGCCATGGGGATGGTATATGGACACGGGGGGGGGAGGCAATGGCAGATACATATGGGAGATATTAGAAATGGGGAAAATAGGAGCACAGAAGCGAGATGGTTTGTGGGGATGGGACAGGGACCGAGCTCGCAGGCTCCAGTGGCTTGCACAAATTACATTGTAAAGTGCCATGAAAATAAGAGGGAGGAAGGTAGATAGATAGGCCATGCGAGAGGAGCTGAAGGGTGGTAGAAAGGAACAGATGGTAAAGGAGGGAGGGAAGGGTGGTGGTGGAAAGGAATAGGACAGACATTGAAGGAGGGTGGAGAGGAACAGACCCTGAAGGGAAATGTGGAAGACAGAATGGGAAGAAGACAGATGCCAGACTATGGGGGAGCGGAGGGAAGAAGATGGGTGCTAGACCAACTGGGGGGGGGGTGAAGGGAGAGGCACAGTAACAGCAAATGGAAGACGCAGAGAGAAGACACACAGTGGATGGAAGGAATTGAATGAGAAGATGTGGAAAGCAGAAACCAGACAACAAAGGTAGAAAAAAAATTCCATTTATTTCTTTTTTGCTTTAGGATAAAGTAGTATATTAGTTGTGTTGATAAAAATTTATAAACAAAGCCCTGCCAGCTGAACATCTCTTTCTCTAGTTCAGCAGCAGGAACTTTGATTTATAAGAAAGGAATAAGCTAAATATTACAGTACTAAGGCTTATATGGATGCAGCGGGGACGGTGACGGGGCGGTGAATGGGATAGCAGTGGCGGTGACGGGGCGGTGAAAGGGAACGGCGGTGATGGGGCGGTGCAGAGGATGGTGGGCTGGGGACGGGGCGGTGACGAGGACAGATTTTTTCCCCGTGTCATTCTCTACTTTGTATCATCACTGGAATGTCCAATCCTCTTTATTCTGTGAACTGCCTAGAACTTTTTGGGTATTGGCGATATAGAAAAATTAAGTTATACTTCTCCCTTCATATTTGCTGTGATAGGGAATTAACAGAACCGCAAATACATAAAAACCGCAAAAAACTTTTTCATATGTTATTTGCTATTTTCTATTAAAAACCATCGTGAATATGGTGAAACCACGAATAACATGGTGGGAGACCTGGCTTTTTCCTGAAGGAGAGGCAAAACACAGTGAAGACAGTGCTGGGAATCAGCGATTTTCTATGTAAACACTTAGAATCAGCGATTTCTCTATGCAAGCTGATGTAATTTGGGGGGAGGAGCAAGCAAGCTAGAAACCGTGAATAATTGAAACCGCGATTGCTGAAACCGTGAATACGGAGGAAGAAGTGTATTATTGTTATTATACATTTTCTTGAAGCCAGAGAAATAGATCAGTATACGAGTAATCCTGGAAGTCGTTATGGAATAACAACTCATCCTAGCCGTCTACATTAAGCAACTTTCAACTGTCTTCAATTGAATATATATTGAGGTGATTGTTTTTTCTTATTTTTCTTGGTCCAGGTAGACTAATTAATGGCCCCTTTTATTAAGCTGTGCTAGAGGTTTATAGAGCGGGCCAGCATGGTAAATGCTCTGATGTTTGTAGAATTGCTATGAGCCCTTACTTCTCTGGCCAAGGCTAAAAATATTTAACTCAACTTACTAAAGGGGGAGGGGTTTACGCCATTGTGATTTTTAAAATAACATTTACACTGGCTGTTGACATGACATGCAATTTTATTGTAGGATGCAATATGAAAATAGAAGAAAAATAAAATTTTTAAAAAGTATTTGAGCTGTGAACAACATAGGCACTCTTTTATACATTGAGGAGAAGGTTATTTTTAGAGGGAATTTTCTCTGCAGAAATTCCTTTGAAAATTGTCCTCTACATGAATGACAACCCAGTAATGAGATTTGGCTATTAACTTTAAAAGAAAGTAAACAATTCTCCATGCAGGATCAGTCAGATTTTGGCACTTGTTCGGCTTCATAATTATATGACCTGTTAACTCTTAATCCTATGATGGATTGGGCTTTAGGGTGAGGCAGAGAGGGAGGATTGGGAATATTGGATTTGTAGGATCTTCATAATATTTTCATGCACTATCTCCAATATATATCCGGGCAACAGAAAGGGTAAATCCCTGGGGCCATGGCCCCCATCAATAGTGAGGTTTATGGATTGCAGGACCCAAAGCAACATAGTTTCAGTAGAGGAATGTCTTTTCAGACAAATAGGATTAATTTCTTGGTCTTGGATAAAACTGAATCAAGGGGAAGCACTAGATGTGGCATACTTAGATTTTAGCAAACCTTTTAGACAGTTCTACATAGATGACATAAATAAACTGAATGGGCTCTAAAATGTTAGGAACAGGAGTAGTGGAAGGTGACAAAAGATACTGCTAAATGGAGTTCACTCTGAGGAAAGGGTTGCTACCAGTGGTGTGCCACAAGGTTCAGTTCTTGGGCTGCTTCTTATTAACATTTTTGTAAGGGATATTGCTATATAGATGCTTTTGAAAAATAATATTTATTCCGTAAGACCTACATTTCTTTTCTCATTCATTGCTCGGTTACATTTAGGGCTCCTTTTACAAAGCCACGCTAGGGCCTTAACGTGCAGAATAGTGTGCGTTAAATTGCTGCATGTGCTAGATGCTACCGCCTCCTTTTGAGCAGGCAGTAGATTTCAGGCTATAGCTCTATTGTGTGCAATAATCCGGCGCGTGCGTTAAAACCGCTAGCGCGGCTTTGTACAAGGAGCCTATAGTTAAAACTCATCTCTTTAGGCAGTTCTTAATTCCCTCCCTAAAGATTTTCCCTTTCTATGTGCTTTGCTTGATAAATTGTAATACTACCTTCTTTCCTCACCTTCAAGTATGTCTAGGTAAGTATCTGTCATTTAAATGTCTTAAATGTATTTTATATTGTTAATGTCTTAAATGTATATTTTATATTGTAAATCGCTTATAAATTTTTTATAAAAGCGTTTTATCAAATTTTAAATAAAACTTGAAACTATAGGGCTGTCTGGTAAGGTTTGTTGCTTTATGGATGATGCCAAAATCTAGTATAGGGTTGACACCCCCAATGGTGTGGATAACATGAGGAAGGATCTAGCAAAACTCAAACAGTGGTCCAGAATTTGGTAAATAAAAAATGTAGGGTCATGCATCTTGGCTACAAAAACCCAAGGGAGCCATACAGTTTGGGGGGTGAAATACTTTTGTATGTGAAAGAGGAACAGGACTTCGGTGGGATTCTATGTGGTGATCTTAAGGCTTTTATTTATTTATTTGTAAATCTTTATTGATTTTTAAACTTTGATAGTGCAATACAAATGGTAAATCAGAAAAACTGCACGAAAACACACTATTAACTATACAATTATTACATTAAACAACCATTTTCTCCCCTTATCTTAATTATTAAAACAATAATACATATGATATGATCTCAATATTATAATGAAATAATTTAACTCCTCAAAATACATTTCCCCCCCCCCCCCACCCATCCACCCTCCCTGGATGTGCAAGGAATCTAATGAAAAAAGAAAGAACCATAATCCTAATTATAATGCAATAAAATTAGTCAATGGACTCCATACATCATTAAAGGACTTATTAGTCCCCCAACATCCGCCATCATCCTTAAGGCTTAAGATCTTAAGGCGTTTAGTTAAGACACTGACAGTCTTTTCCATGCAGCATTTAGATTGAGTCTTTTAGTGCAATATCAGTGCCATCTACTGAATCACAAGTCTACACTTTACAGTCTACCCCTGAGGAAGGCTTTCTAGTGGAAGCCGAAACACGGACCGTGTTGGGTCCAAAGATATGAGTGAAAGGACTCTATTCCTGAAATACTATTCAATCTTAGTCCTTAACAACCGAGCGCAAGAACCACCTGTCGCTAAATCTGTACTTTGTTTATTCATTCAATCTGTAACTTTGTTTATTCACTCAATCTGTAACATTTCTAATAATTGTAAACCGCATGGAACTTCACGGTCCTGCGGTATATAAACTGTTATTATTATTTAAGGCTTGGTGTTTTACATATATATATATATTTTTTTTTTAATGATCATTTTCAATAAATTATAATTGCCCAAATGTTGATGTGCACAGTCCTTTCCCCACTTGTATTTTGTTCTGATGATCTTAAGGTGACAAAGGTAGAAAAGGTGACAACGAGAGCTGTAAGTATGCTTGGTTGCATAAGAAGAGCTATGACTAACAGGAAAAAGGAGATGATAATGCCCCTGTATAAGTCTCTTGTAAAACTTCATTTTGAGTATTGTGTACTATTCTGGAGACTACACTTTCAAAAAGATATAAACAGGATGGAGTCAGTCCAGAGGTTGGCTTCTAAAATGTTGAGAGGTCTTCATCATAAGGCATACAGGTATGAGAGCAGACATAAAGATCTCAACATATACAGTACACTGTATACTTTGGGAGTAAGGCAAGAAATGGGAGATATGAAAGAGATGTTTAAATACCTTTGTTGCATTATGTACTGGGGAACATCTCTTTCAATTGAAAGGGCATTCTGGAATGAAAGTGAAATAAGTGAACTGAGAAAATATTTCATCATGGAAACAATGGTAAATTTATGGAATGACCTTCAAGTGGAGGTGATGGAGATGAGAAGCAAGTTTGGGACAAGTTCATAGGATCTCTAAGGGAAGGAAAAGATAGTAGATGGCATGGATGGGCAGACTGGATAGGTCACATGGTCTTTTTTGCCTTCTTTTTTCTCTCTTTCTAATTTCCTTTATCACACAGCATCTGAAAACCCATATGGCTAAGGGAAGCTTGAGGACTAGTTTGAGCTCCATTGAGATAATATATCCCTCTCCAAACAGTGTTGCATTTCTCTCATTTTTATCTGCTTAGTTCAGGAGATATTAAAATAGTCTTTGGGAAGAATTATAGGACTGTATGATCCTCTCATAGAGTTGGCAAAGAGAGATATTGCAGAGGACTCTCCCACTCATTAAATTTTGGCTTCAATCCCGCACACATGCTGACTTCATACACTTCAAATTCATGCTTACTTCCTTCCAATCTACCCTCTTGCTTGCCAAATAAGAATATTACAATCATTTAACTAACTTTCTTAGTGTCAACCCTTACCACACTCAACTCTCTATTCAAAATACCTTACCTCCTATCCCCCTCCTCACTTTCCCTCAGCTGATGGCAGAGTTCTTCTATGATAAGATTCACAAGATCTACCAAGTCAGGTCTCCCACCACCCCTTCCAGCTGTCCACCCTGCCACCCTTCATTTAACCCCTGTCTCCTTTTCTGAAGTCACTGAAGAGGAAACTGCTCACCTTCTTTCCTCCTCCAAACCCACCACCTATTCCTCTGATCCGATTCACATTCACCTTCTCAGAGCTATCCCTCCCATTTGTCACATCCTCAACCTATCACTCGCCGTTGCAACAGTTTCTGATATCAGGTCTTCCGCTCAACAATCTCTCTCCCCTTCAATTCGTTCAAAATGCTGCTGCGTGACTCATATTCCACGAGAGCCGCCACACTCAGATTATTTCTCTCAAGTCACTTCATTGGCTCCCCATCCATTCCTGAATATAGTTCAAACTCCTCTTACTGACTTACAAGTGCATTCACTCTGTAGCCCAACAATATCTCTTCTCACTTATCTCTCCTTATGCTCCCCTGTGATCTCCATTCATCGGGTAAGTCTCTTTTAGCTGTACCGCTAGCTCCAAACTGCATCCTTTCTTTCTTGCCACGCTATATATCTGGAACAGGCTGCTACAGTCAATACGTCATGCTCCGTCTCTAGCAGTATTCAAATCCAAGCTAAAAACCCACTTTTTTGAAGCTGCTTTCAACTCTTAACTCCCACTCACTGTCAGATTCCTATTCCCATCATATCATTCCTTCTGCTAGAAAGTCCCCACCCCTGAAATGTCCTGTCTGTCCAAATTAGATTGCAAGCTCTTCTTAGCAGGGACCGTCTATTGAATGTACAGTGTTCCCCTGGGAATTCACGGTTCGCGAATCACGGACCCGGTCATTCGCAGTCTGCTCCGACTGCCTCTTCCTGTAGTAAAGTCGGGCTACTCCAATCAGGAGCTGTGTGTCAAAGCAGCTCCTGATTGGTGTAGCCCGACTTTACTACAGGAAGAGACGGTCGGAGCAGACCACAAGTGATTTCCTTCACCTGCCAGCGCTCCAGCTGCTCCCATGCCTACAAACTGCATTCGCAGTTTTTCAAAATTCGCAGGGGTCCTGGAACGGAATCCCCACAAATTTTGGGGGAGTACTTTACAGCGCTGCATATGCCTTTCAGCATTACAGAAATGATAAATAGCAGTAGTAGTTGTAGTAGTAGTAGTTAACTTTTAGAACACAGCTTTGAGAACTTGGCACTCAGTATGAGAGGTGCCCAGGATAGTGGCACCCCTCCCCACCCTCTTCTCTGTCCCCCACCTCCACACACTCCTTCCCCATCCCCTCCTGCTGTGTGTGCACCGCTTCCCTTCCCCCGTACCTCTGTAATGTTCCTGGCGTGTGCAGCAGCCCCCAAGCTGCTGTCATGCCAGTGTCAGCTCTTCCTCTGATGTCACTTCCTAGGCACCAGTCCAGGAAGTGATGTCAGAGGAAGAGCTGATGCTGGCATGACAGCAGCTTGGGGGCTGCTGCTTGCACCAGGAATATTGCAGAGGTGCGGGGGAAGGGAAGAAGCGCACACAGCGGTGGGAAGGGGGGCGGGAAAGGAGGGTGTGGAGGTGGAGGGCAGAGAAGAGGGCAGGAAGGGTGCCTCTCACCCTCACTATGCCACTGGGTACAACCAAAGTAGTTTACATTTTACACCATAGTTAGCATATGCTAGGGTCCAGCTTAGGAGGTCAGCACCCAAGAAAAAGATCTAGGTGTCAACAGTACATACCTGATTGTATGATAGCTTCAGACATAGGTGTCGGAACAGGGGGACCATGGGGGCCATACCTATCCCTATACACCCTAGCTTTCACTTTGTCTTTTCAACCTGTTTGGCCACCTTAAGATCATCACATTATTACAGCCAAGTCCCGCTCCTCTTTCGTGCAGAGAAACAGGCATGATTTCGGCTTTAGATACTGTAATTAACTGGTGACTTATGATTGTAGTTTATAACATTTGATATATTGCCTATAATATAATATCTAGATGGTTCACATGACAAAGTTAAAGACGGAATAAAAAACAAATTAAATCAATAGAAATAGAAATGAATGCTATATAATTCTCTGAAGAATGCAAGCCTAAACTATTTCTACTGCCAAGAGGCCTAGCGTTTGTTACTTTACCCACTATTTTATGATTCCTACTGTGCAAAAGATCTAACAATACTGAGAAATATGTAGTATGCTCAATTTACAAGCTTAAGGGGGTTGACCCAGTTACAGGGTGGTCCACGAATGGATTCACATCCCAGGGCCTCCACAGAGCACTTCTTTTTCCTAGTCTTCTCTCCTCATTTCTCAGTGCACACACACTTACCCAAAGATGATGAATCTCTCGGGGGAAGAGGGGTGGGGGAGGAGGGATTCTCTTCAAAACCTTGGTATAGAGTTCCTTTTAAATAATGACTTAGACTCAGTGTTCCTATGATCTGTACTGGAAAATATATGCAAATATACAGTATAGTAGGTGCAAAACAATGATTCTTTGGAATATCCTTTCTGTCCTAAAAAATATGTACAGCATAGGCAGTGGAGCACTTTTTTTGTTTGGGGGGGGACAAAAGCTCCGCTCCCAGACCCCGCCCCAGTCCTGCCCAAGCTCTGCCCCAGACCCCACCTCCATAATATTAGTACTAATTGCAAATGCCATTTCTTCCATTCATTTTTCATATACATACAATATAATCTTATTAACAATAAACAATGGTAACTACAAAATTAAACTGCACAAAGCACATTCTTTTCCCCTCCCCACCACTGCACAGCATTTCTTCCTCTCTCCTCCACCCCCAGGTGCAATATCTCCCTCTCTCTCACTGTCCACCATCTCTCTCTCTCATTCCCTTCCTTGCTTCAAAGGGAGTGGGGAAAAGAGAGAGGGATCCAGGGTGAATCTTTCCTACCCCCTCTATTGCCACATCCAACATTTCTCCCTCTCTTATCCCCCAGACTGCAGCAGGTATGCAGCATTTCTCACCCATGACCAACATTCCTCCTCCTATCACCCCTCTCCAGCTCCCCTCTTCCTCCATTCCCTCCACCAATATATACAACATTCCTCCCTCTTGCATCTCTTTCCATCTGTCCCACTGTTCCCTCTCCACCACCATATCCAACATTTCTCCCTTTCATCTCTCTCTACCTCACTCCTCTCCCATCATCATGTCCAACAATTCTCTCCCTCCCTAGGCCCAACAATTCTTCTCTTTCTTCCTTTCCCTCTCACTCATTTCCATACTCAACAATTCTCCCTTTCTATTTTCTCCCCCAGCTCAGCATCTCTTTCCCCTCCCTCCATCCTTCCATCCTATGTCCCAAATTAGTTCCCCCTCCCTCCTTCCGTCCAGCCTTTGTCCCAAGTCTGTGCCCCCTTTCTCCATTCTGTGTCCCAAATTCATGCTCCTCCCCCCCATCCCTCACAAATCTGACATATTTCCCTCCCTCCATCCCTCCCTTACTCATTCCTCACATATCTCCCTCCTGCCCTCATTTGAGTCCAACATCTCTGCCTTCCCTCACTCTCTTTCCCAAGTCCTATATGCTCCCTATCTCCCCTGAATCTGAAGAGGCACCTTGCTGGTCGACTATCTCGGACGTGTTCCCCTCACCAACATTTACTCCTTCCCACTGTGTGTATACCTTTAATTTCTCATAAAAGTGCAGTGCCACCTTGCTGTTAGCCCCAGCGTATTCACTCTACTGCAGCCCACCTTCTCTGACAACTTCCTGTTTCTGTTAGGGCTGGCCGCAGTGGAGGGGAGACGCCGGGGCTGACGTCAGGGCGGCACTGCACTTTTACAAGAAATTAAAGGTAGACATGCAGTTGGAGGGGGAAGGGAGGAGTAGATGTCAGTAAAAGGATGCGGCAGAGTGCCGACCAGCAGGCATGCTGGCCGGTAGCAAGATGCCGCTCCCAACCTTGCAAGAAGTACTTCTATCCTTTCAGGATCGCTGTTGGGCCCTGTTATGATATTACCAGCAATTTGGGGGGAGGCCATTGCCCAGGTTCCCCCCCCCCCGATTCTGATACCTATGGGGGTAATAATTTTTTTAAAAACACGTCTAAAAAGTGTCCTAAATGGCTATTTGGACGATCAAAAAGCCTGATCGTCCAAGTACCCATAACCAAAGCTGGTTTATAGACGTATCTAAAACCAGCTTAGGCCTTTCCCCTGCCTCTAAATGCACAGAGAGAAAAGAGGCGTGTTTAGAGGAGGGGAAAGGGCGGGCAGTGGGGAGGAGGTGGGCCGACCTACACCTAGGCGTACAACAGGTATAACCAATAAAGTTTAGTCGGCACTTAGACCTTTTTCACTTAGACGAAATAAAACCAGATCTAAGTGCTGAAAAAGGGGCCGTTGAGCTGATAAACGCTGGCGCCATCAGTTCAGCGGCCCGGCAACCTAACCATCGCGGCAGGAGAGATGCCTCATCTCCCCTACCGCGATGCCATCACTCCCCCCGCACACACAATATCGGAGAAGAGGGTGCTCAAGCCCTCTTGCCCCAGCCAACCGCGACACCCCCGACATATCGGGGCAAGAGGGAGCCCAAGCCCTCTTCCCCCCGACTCCCCGACTCCATCGGGGCAAGAGGGAGCCCAAGCCCTCTTGCCCCCCCCGACTCCCCGACTCCATCGGGGCAAGAGGGAGCCCAAGTCCTCTTGCCCCAGCCAACCGCGGCACCCCCGACATATCGGGGCAAGAGGGAGCCCAAGCCCTCTTGCCCCAGCCAACCGCGGCACCCCCGACATATCGGGGCAAGAGGGTGCCCAAGCCCTCTTGCCCCAGCCAACCGCGGCACCCCCGACATATCGAGGCAAGAGGAAGCCCAAGCCCTCTTGCCCCCCCCCCAACTCCCCGACTCCATCGAGGCAAGAGGGAGCCCAAGCCTTAGGTCCCTCCTTAGGTCTAAGCCTTAGGTCCCTCCTGTGGGCGGGGCCTTAGGCACATGGCCCGGGTTGGGCCGATGTGCCTAAGACCCCGCCCACAGGAGGGACCTAAGGCTCCCGAGCCACAGGAGGGACCTAAGGCTCCCGGGCCTATTCTGATTGGCCCAGGCGCCTTAGGCCCCACCAGTAGGCAGGGCTTTGGTTAGGCTGGGCCAATCCGGCCTCATTCGTCGGACTGCCTGCCGGACGGACAGGTTTGGCACCCATCTGTCCAGCCAACTTACCTAAAGGTACGGGGAAGGGGGGGTGGGGGTGGGGGTGTCGTGGGTTCGGCCGGGGGGTCGCGGGTCGGCTGGTAGGGGGGCCGTTCGTGGGATCTGGGGGGGCGGACGTTGGAGGAGGGGGGTTTGTCAAGGGCAGGAGGGCCTGGGATCCCTCCTGCCCGTAATGTAGTGGGGGGTGAGGGGTGGGGGTAGAGGATTGGCTGGGCCAGGAGGGCTTGGGCTCCCTCCTGGCCCGAACGAGTCGGGGGGGCAGGATCGGCGGGGCAAGATCGCTTGGGCTCCCTCTTGCCCCGATGGAGTCGGGGAGTCGGGGGGGCAAGAGGGCTTGGGCTCCCTCTTGTCCCGATATGTCGGGGGTGCCGCGGTTGGCTGGGGCAAGAGGACTTGGGCTCCCTCTTGCCCCGATGGAGTCGGGGAGTTGGGGAGTCAGCGGGGCAAGAGGGCTTGGGCTCCCTCTTGCCCCGATGTTGTCGGGAGGGGGGGTCGCGGTTTGACATGGCAGGAGGGTTTGGACACCCTCCTGCCTGGATCGTTGTGGGGGGGGATTCTGTAACCGGTGTTGTTTTTGACAGACACTGGTTATAGAATCCAGCTTTTAGGCGAAGGACTGGCTCCTCCTTCACCTAAAAGCCCTTCTGTCGGACGTTTTTGGCTTAGGCGTTTTTTTGTTTCATTATGGCTAAAAAGTGTAGACGTGCTGTGGGGGTACTTTTAGACGTAGTGGAGATTGGGCGTTTAAGCAGAGGAAGGCCATAATCAAAACATGGACGTTTGTTTTGGTTATGGACACTTTCCCTGCTTCTGGGTTGAATGTTTAGGGACTTAGGCCAAAAGGGGACTTAGATGCTTTTTTTGATTATGCCCCTCCACGTGTACAGCACTGAATAAATGTTGTAATGCTCCACATTCTTGCTCCATCTTTGTCTTTGATCTGTTTCAGTAATTGTTGGCAATAATAATCAATTGGTAGATAAAGACAGGTTGTTCACCCTCTCCAAAGTAGGGAGAACGAAAGGGAACTCTCTAAAGTTAAAAGGGGATAGATCCCGTACAAACATAAGGAAGTTCTTTTTCAAGCAGAGAGTGGTGGAAAACTGGAATGCTCTTCTGGAGGCTGTTATAGGGGAAAACACCCTCCAGGGATTCACGACGAAGTTAGACAAGTTCCTGCTGAACCAGAACGTACGCAGATAAGGCTAGTCTCAGTTAGGGCACTGGTCTTTGACCTAAGGGCTGCCGTGGGAGCGGACTGCTGGGCTTGATGGACCTATGGTCTGACCCATCAGTAGCAATTCTTATGTTTTTATGTTTTTACTGTATACCAAATGAAGAAATGTCTTGTGCCATAACTGGTATTGTGTTAAACAACCTTATAAGGCACTATTTAAAGTCTTATTCCTGGAATTATCACCATGTAGCATAAATCCAATATCCAATTCCAGGCTTCCAACCTTTAAAGTATTCTTTCTATATTACACCTTTAGATCCTTATCTGTTGTTGCTGCTTCTGTTTTAGTCATAGACCTCAGAAACACCCCTTCTCCGTCCCATACAGGCTATGTTCTCATAACGGGGAGATTCATGTGTAACCTCCTCATCGGTCAAGGCTTAAACTTTAATAGCTAATGCTCAATACTTTTATGTTTTTTTAAACACTTTTTATAATTTTTAAAACGACTAATGAAGTATGTGTACTTATCTTCAAAAGTGTTGCTGTACTAAGCTGGTGAACCCGACATGTTTCGCTGCCGCTTCGTCAGGGATCCACACATGCCGTTAACCACCATCCCGCATAGACTCTTCAAATACAAGATGTGTACCAAGGCATAACACTTACTCGCCTCCCCCCCTTCCCCCCCCCCTTCCCCCCCCACTTCCCCAGTCAGGAGCAGATGGTTCGGTGTGAGGTATCCTTGGACGATACTATTGAAACAGGATATTTAGGAAGTCCCAGTAAAGAGGTTCCAATAATGGTGAAAGAAAGCCAGGAGGATTTAAGAGAAAGAAAGAATAAAAGACTCAAATTTTCCCTATCTTCTCAGTAGCCTGTAGTTGCAAGAAAAAGCACAATTTGAAGTGTCTGTATACAAATGCTAGAAGCATAAAAAATAAAATAGAAGAGTTAGAATATATAGCACTAAATGATGAGATAGATATAATAGGCATCTTGGAGACCTGGTGGAAGGAGGACAATCAACGGGACACTGTGTTACCTAGGTACAAATTATATCGCAAGGGTAAAGTAGATCAAATTGGAGGGGGGGGGGGTTGCACTATATGTTAAAGAGGGAATTGAATCAAATCAAATAAACATTCTGCGTGACATAGATAGCAGTGTGGAAATCTTATGGATAGAAATTCCATGTGTGAAGGGAAGGAATATAAAGGTAGGGGGGTTATACTACCATCCCCCAGGACAAAATGAGCAGACAGATGAAGAAATGTTTTCAGAGATTAGGAAAGCTGGAGAATTGGACAACAGTATAATAATGGGTGATTTAAATTACCCACTATAACTAAGGAGAGGACATACAAATCACACAAACCAACGTTTGATATGCCCTATATGGGAACTAAAGGGGCCACTCTATGGCAACTAAGCCTACAAGAAAGCACACATACCACCACACATAGGACAATCAAAGTGAAGTGGGAAAAAAGAACCTCAATTCAGCTTCATAGGTTAAAAAAAACAAACCTCTACTTCTCACTGATAGTTCAAGAATAGTTAAGCTTAGTATTGCCAGAGGATATGGCTAGAGTATCTTGGTTTAAAAAAAGATTTGGACACATTGCATACAGAGTCAGAAAGAGTAAGGAAACCATCCCTGCTCAAAAGAGCTTACAATCTAAACAGGCAAGGCAGACAAACAAGATGTCATGGATTTAGTTAAGGGGAATGGTTGGAGGGCAGAGGAGTAGGGTTAAGGATTGAAAGCTATATCAAAAAGGTGGGTTTTCAGGCCTCTTGCTAAATGTAAGGATACGTGAACAGTACAGAGTTCAACAACCTTAATTTCTACATTTCTTAATATGTATCAAAAGGAATTAGTACATTGAATTTAAAAAAAAATAATAATTATGTGTGCTCAGAGACCCAGAGACAGCAAAATTGTTACTAGTTTCAGCTTTAGGCTCAAGACATTGCACACAAGGTTTTCATACAGTCATAGCAAAATCTCCAAAACATGAAGAATGTGAAAAAATATATGAAAGAGCTCTTTTAACTTAACTTAGCAATAAAAAGCATTAAAAAGAGCTTTTTCATATATATATTTTTTCACATTCTTCACGTTTTGGAGATTTTGCTATGACTATAATAAACTCTTGTGTGCAATGATTATATCTTGAGCCTAGTAACACTTTTGCTGTTTCTGGGTCTCTGAGCACACTTATATGTCTGCCCCCCCCCCTTTACAAAACCGCCATCGTGGTTTTTAGCTCAGGCCGGCGCGATGAATGCTCTGCGCTGCTCCCGATGCTCATAGGAACTCTATGAGTGTCGGGAGCAGCGCAGAGCATTCAGCGTGCCAGCCTGCGCTAAAATCCGCCATCGTGGTTTTGCACAAAGGGAGATCATTTTTGTATTCAATGTACTAGTTCCTTTTGATACATCTTAGGAATTGTAGAAATTAAGCTACCATCTTTCTGCTGCTGTAACCTGTATTTCTGTGCATCCAAATGGACTAATACAACAGCCACATTTCTTACAACTTTATTTCACATATTGGATCTTGAACTGGAAAGGGATTAGGAAGGTTGAACCTAGAGCAATAGATCATGGTGCAGGAAGCAGATAGAAGCAGATAGAAAAAAAAAAAACCCCAACTGGTTACCATATGTTTTGAGATTTCAGCTGTGAATTTATTTTATTGTGTTTGAGCACTTGCTTTATTTCAGACTATAATGTGATTAGAGATCTCTCTCAATCCATTAATCTCATTTAAATGGTGGGAGGGGACAAGCAGTATTTCACATCAAACAACTGCTCATTGGTAAGGAGTCAGAGTGAAAAGAGACAAGGATGGGAGAATCTCAGTAGCTGCTGCAGTAGGTTTGCATTAAAGATCAGAGCAGGATCTTTCCTTCTCAAGCAACTCTAAAAATCCTTATCTGTCATATTCCTTTCACAGGTAAGAGACTGCTGGATCTTAAAATGATTTAAAAGTAGATTATGGATATTTATTGTCAAGGAGTGATACGTTGAGATTGGTGGGGTGGATTTTTATTTTTTATTATTATTATTTATGAATTTCCAAATTCAAAGTCCAAATTCATGCAAACACAAGAATCCTCTTGTTTCAGAAAATCAGAGGTATAATAAAGGAAAAAGACATATATTGCATAATGATAAATCAAGAAAAAGACAAAAATCAAGTAACATAAATTATGCAATTTAATAAAGAAACTAAGGTGCGCTAGCGGTTTTAATGTGCGCTATAATACCACACGTGCTAAACTCTAACACCTCCATAGAGCTTGCGTTAGTATTTTTCGCTTAGCGCGTGCTAAAGGCACTAGCGCACCTTAGTAAAAGGAGCCCTAAGAATTCACTCTTTCTTAGACCACCATAAAACCTTGAGGAGCAAGACTATAAAGAGATAAAGAGGTCTCTAACAATACTTTTTTAAATTTGAAAAAGTCAAAGGCATAACGTGATTTTATCCGCTTCAAGTTCCTTATAACAGCCCTTTCATATAGGAGTTAATTTTTTTGTATCCAAAAACCTACGAAGTTGCTCCAGCACAAAATAGACATATTTCGTTCCAGCATGTTTAATCATACACCTGCAGGGTTAACTACCGGAAAGTAAAAAAGTAGCTCCCATTTTTATTGTCTCGTCCTCCCTCATACTCAGGAATAGCTTTCTCCTCTCTTGAGTGGACTTAGTAACATCAGGGAAAATCCATATCTTTTCTCCCAAAAACAAGCTCTGGGAGAAACGAAAGAAAGTTTTCATTATTATATTTAAGTCCTGCTAAAACACAAATGAGACTATCAAAGTGCCTCAGTATTGAACTTCTTCCTGAGATGTTTCAAATGTGCCAGTTAGGTTTTTAAAGTCTATTTCTTGAGGAGGAGGATTTTCAGGTTTTCTCGGCTGGTAGTATATTTTATTAATTGGTGGTATCAAATCAGTAGAAATTTTTAGTCTCCATTAAGTATTTCTTAAAGGCATCATTAGGTGTAACTAAATTTAATTTAGGAAAATTCAATACTCGCAAGTTCAATCTCCTATTGAAATTTTCCAATTGTTCAATTTTATGTTGAAGAAAACTCCTGTCCTTGATCAGAGTTGCTGTCAAAGTTTGTAATGAAAAGAACTCTTTATCTACCTGTTCAAATTTCTTGTTTGTTTCTATTTGAATATTTTGCACTGAATTAGTTCAATCTTCCAACTTACTTTAGAGATATCTTCATCTGATTTTGTAGCCACAGTTTCGACTCTCTGAACAGTTTTCAGTATGTTTACCAGCATCTCTGCTGAGGAGTCGGCTCCCTCCGTTACTCCAAAGAATGTTGACTCAGCTTCTCGGTCAGCATGTTGACCCCTTCCATGTGGAGATGCCGTGCTCGTCTCACTTTCGGCTCTCTCATATTGAACACTGTCCTGCACTGGATTTGGTGGTGATCGGGGGGATAAGGATATTTCAAGGCCCAAGGCTACGATGGCTCCTTCCAACGATGCAACAGCAGGCACATCTCCCCCTCCTGTAATAACCGGTGAGCTTGTTAAAAACTGGTCCATCAGCGATTGCCCGGGTGTGGAGGGGTCTCCCCGGATAAGGTTCTTGCGTTTAGTATGAGGCATGATTTAAAAAACCACGCCGAAACAGTAATTTTCTAGGCAAAAAGCAAGATAAGACGGAGCTCCGGCTCTAACTGTTCTCATGCCGCCGCCATCTTGTTCAGTCTGATCTTCAGACCATTCTTCGGGGGAAGTTTTTAAATGTTTTCTTCTGCTATATATGTAATAGTGATATGGCAGTTTGTGGCATTCAACAAACCAATTAACTTTCTCTCACCAATTTTCAGACCATTATATCAGTTGTCAGGCACTCTCCCTTTACAGCATCACATTGCATGTCAGTGTTGAAAAATTACACGCTTTAGTTAATTGCCACATCCTTCAATGTATCAATGTTCTGGCTGGAAGTGGTCCTAGTACACATCAGACAGGCACAAAGGGTCTGAGTGAATGATTCACCAATAATTCACTCAGACCCTTCGTGAGTGGGCATGAAGGTAGAGACCAGTGAAGACTTGGGGGGGGGGGGTGTGGAGGAGGAGAGAGAGTTGAGACTAGTACATTAGGCTTCTACTACTAATCATTTCTATAGCACTACTAGACACACGCAGCACTGTACATCAAAACATAGAAGAGACAGTCCCTGCTCAGAAGAGCTTACAATCTAGTCAAGATAGACAAACTGGACAAGAAGGTACCTCAATACACAGTGCTCAGGCGGGGGAATTAAAGAGGGAATGATAAGACAGATATTGGTGCTTAGAAGGTGGGTTGGAGTTTGGAATTGAAAAGACCTTCAAAGACATGGACTTTGAGTCTAGATTTGAATACTGCCAGAGACAGAGCTTACTGAATCAGGCAGTTTGTTCCAAGCATACAGTGCAACAAAGTACAAGGGGCAGAGTCTGGAGTTGGCCGTAGAGGAGAAGGGTACAGATAAGAGAGGCTTATCTGATGAGCAAAGTGCCCGGGGGAGTGTGGGGAAAGAGGAGAGAGGAGAGATGCTGAGGATCAGCGGAGCAAATACACCTGTAGGTCAGTAAGAGGACTTTGAACTGTATGCAGAAACAGATAGGGAGCCAAATGAAATGATTTGAGGAGAGAGGTAATGTTGAGCAGGGCTGCGTATGTCTGGTAATGCTATAGAAATAATTACTAGTGGTAGTTGCAGCAGCAAAGTGACGTTGGCAGAATATGAGTTGTGCAGCAGAGATTTGACCAGATTGAAGGGGAGAGAGATGGTTAGGAGAGAAAGATTGCTGGAAGCAGTCCAGGGAAATGAGGGGAGAGAGAGACTGCTAGGGTACAGTTTAGGGGGTGAAAAACTTATGTGCACGACAGAAGAGTGGGACTTGGGTGTGATTATATGTGATGATCTTAAGGTGACCGTGAAACCTAGAAGGTTGCATAGGGAGAGGTATGGCCAGTAGGAAAAAGGAGGTATTGATGTCCCTCTATAAGACTTTGGTGAGACCTCATTTAGAATATTATGTACAATTCTGCAGGCCGCACCTTCAAAAAGATATAAAAAGGACGGAGTCGGTCCAGAGGAAGGCTACTAAAATGGTCTTCATCATAAGGCGTATAGGGACAGACTTAAAGATCTCAATCTGTATACTTTGAAGGAAAGGCAGGAGAGGGGAGATATGATAGAGACATTTAAATATGTACTTGGCGTAAATGCATGAGTCGAGTCTCTTTCATTTGAAAGGAAGTTCTGGCATGAGAGAGCGTAGGATGAAGTTAAGAGGTGATAGGCTCCGGAGTAATCTAAGGAAATACTTTTTTTACAAAAAGGGTGGTAGATGCATGGAACAGTCTCCCAGAAGATGTGGTGGAAACAGAGACTGTGTCTGAATTGAAGAGGGTCTTGGATAGGCATGTGGGAGAGAAAAAGATAATGGTTACTGCAGATGGCAGACTGGATGGGCCATTTGGCCTTTATCTGTCATCATGTTTCTATGGATGAACTGGAAGAGGGATAGAGACTGATAGGAATGTGCCAAATGAGGGGTGAAAGAGAATCCAGGGGAACACAGTGAAAGGCTTGTGATAAGTTTAAGTAAGTTTAAGTTTTAAGTGATCTACTGCAAAGGGAGTGTGATCTGCTGCATTATTACTGGCTGGCAATTTATAGATTGATCTTACAGTTAGTATATTTTTTGTGGAATTTTACTGTTTTCAAGTACATTGTATTTTATTCACCTATTGTTTAATTTTAGTTTAACTTTTTAGAATGATGCATTTTATTCACTGATTATATAATTCTAGTACTGTATGTGAACTGCCTAGAACTATGTGGTAGGGTGGTATATATAAAATAAAAATTACTATTATTATTATTATTATAGTTGGGGACTTTTGTTTTTCTGGGATTTGATTTGGCACTGAAAAGAGCTCTCAGTGGAATTTGTTTCTTACATGATCTTGGATAACACTGTGCTGTAATAAATATTGCAGCTGCAAGGACTTAGCATACTGCCCAGAGCTTGCAACTTTTGCCAGTTAAGAACATAAGAACATAAGCAATGCCTCTGCTGGGTCAGACCTGAGGTCCATCGTGCCCAGCAGTCCGCTCTCGCGGCGGCCCAACAGGTCCAGGACCTGTGCAGTAATCCTCTATCTATACCCCTCTATCCCCTTTTCCAGTAGGTAATTATCCAATCTTTTCTTAAACCCCATTACCGTACTCTGCCCTATTACGTCCTCTGGAAGCGCATTCCAGGTGTCCACCACACGTTGGGCAAAGAAGAAATTCCTAGCATTCGTTTTGAATCTGTCCCCTTTCAACTTTTCCGAGTGCCCTCTTGTTCTTTTATTTTTTGAAAGTTTGAAGAATCTGTCTCTCTCCACTTTCTCTATGCCCTTCATGATCTTGTAAGTTTCTATCATATCCCCTCTAAGTCTCCTCTTCTCCAGAGAAAAGAGACCCAATTTCTCCAATCTCTCAGCATATGAAAGGTTTTCCATACCTTTTATCAGATGTGTCGCTCTCCTCTGGACCCTTTCGAGTAACACCATATCCTTCTTAAGATACGGCGACCAAAATTCTCCAGATGCGGACGCACCATCGCCCGATACAACGGCAGAATAACTTCTTTTGTTCTGGTCGCAATGCCCTTCTTGATTATACCAAGCATTCTATTCGCTCTCTTAGCTTCTGCAGTTCTACAGATTGCTACAGTTTATTTGAATTCTGATGACAACTTTTTCAGTAGTAAGCCATGATGAGCTGCTATATGCAAGTAGAGTTACCAGGTGTCCAGGAAAACCCAGACATGTCCTCTTTTTAGAGGTCTGTCCAGGCTTCTGGACGGACTTTCCAAAACCCGGGGCAGGGATCGGTGGAACTGGGCAGGTCTAGGGGGTCTGGATTTTCCATTTTGAAAATCTGGCAACCCTACTTTTACCCCTAGTGGTGCATCTGCTGTCTTAGAAGACACCTGATAGATGCTTATTCTATTAGGGAAAGTAAGTGTCTACTTTTCTTTAAATAATACTAGTGTAATCAGGTGTATAAGGGAAGTTTTAGACATAGATTATGACTGCACAACCAGGAGAGTGTGGCACAGTGGTTAGAGCTATAGCCTGAGCATCCTGAGGTTGTGGGTTCAAACCCCATGCTGCTCCCTGTGACCCTGGGGCAAGTCACTTAATCCTCCACTGCCCCAGGTACATTAGATAGATTGTGGGCCCACCAGGACAGGTAGGGGAAATGCTTGAAGTACCTGTATGTAAACCACTTTGAGTGTGGAAGGTGGTTTACAAGACCCAATCCCTTTCCCTACCTTACTGCCCATTTGATACTGCCGGACTCATTGATAAAAATAATCTGTACCGCCAGATTATGACCGTATACTTGAGACCAGATTTTCTGGCAAAGCCAGGCTGAGTGATCTACCATGGGGATCTCAGGACCTGAAGCAGCCAAGAAAAAAAAAATGCATCATATTCATTCTAAGGGACATACCGTAGTTATCAATGTGAACTAAGACATATCATTTTACCAGTAACTTGCACTATTTTAGCACTGGTCTCATTTTATGCAGTGAGGTCTAATTAGTAATAACTGGGCTTAACAGTGCAATAACACATCTTAATAGGAGCCCACATTAATAATTTCATCCCTTGTTAAAAAAAAAAAAAAGAAATCTCTCTAGAAATTGAAATCAGTGCTATATGTAATAAAAATGAGACAAGTATAAGATAGTCAAGCCATTGTGATATCCCTGATGAGGTTGGCTCTTGGGTATTGGTAGAATAAGGTATTATGACATCACAATATCAGCTCCTATCAGAGACAGAGACTCTTTGCCCTAAGGAGGGAAGTTATCAATGTGAGTTACTGTTAAATCACATTATTTTACCACTAACTCATGCTATTTAAGTACAAGCAGTGGCGTACCAAGGGGGGGGGGGGGGGGGGGAGGTCCGCCCCGGGTACCAAGCCCTGAGGGGGTGCTCCCGGTCCGGTCCAGTTACCCCCCCCTGCGCCGGGTGTCGCGTCTGGAAACAGCCTGCAGCAAGATCGCGATGCCAGAGATCTTTGCCTGCTTCGACTGTTTCCTCCGCCACGGTCCTGCCCCTCCTCTGATGTCAGAGGAGGGGCGGGACCGCGGCGGAGGAAACAGCCGAAGCAGGCAAAGATCTCTGGCATCGCGCGATTTTGTTGCAGGCTGTTTCCCCAAGGCAGTAGCGTACCAAGGGGGGCGAGGGGGAGGTCCATCCCGGGTGCCGCCTTAGGGGGGGGGTGCACAGCTGGCCCGGTCCCTATCGCGCTCCTACCCTCCCAGCGAAAGCAGCATCGGCGCCATTATCGAAAAAGGTAATGGCGCCAGGCCTTGGAGCACCAAGGCAGACCGCTTCTCCCCCCTCCCAGCCGAAACCCCGCTGACCATCCTATCTCTCTCCCCCAAGTGAACCTTTCCGACCCTCCCAGCGAAAGCAGCAAACCTCCCTCCAGTAGCGTCGGCTTTATCCTCCCTCTGCCGCATCACTGATGACGTCATCAGTAACGCGGCAGAGGGAGGAGAAAGCCGCGAAGGAGGTTTGCTGCTCTCGCTGGGAAGGTCGGAAAGGTTCACGGGGGGGGGGGAGATAGGAGGGTCAGCGGGGGTTCGGCTGGGAGGGGGGGAGAAGCGGACTGCCTCGGTGCTCCATTACCTTCTTCGGGCAGCAGCAGCGTTTACAATTCGCTGCTGTTGCCGGCTTCAGGCCTTGTTCTCTGCCGGGTCCTGCCTACTTCCAGTTTTCATGAAGACAGGACCCGACAGAGAGGAAGGCCTGAAGCGGGCAACATCAGTGAATTGTGAATGCTGCTGCTGCCCGATGAAGTTCAGGACATCAGGACATCGGGGAAGGAGCAGGGAGAAAATCGGCTGCTGGCTTGGGGGTGAGGGTAGGGAAAGAATCGTGGAAGTGGAGAAATCGGCACGATGGCTTTGTGCAGGCTAGGGGGAGAGAGAAAGAAAGGAAAAAATAAAGAGGGGGGGCCAGGGGGAGAGAGAAAGAAAGGCAGAAATAAAGAGGGGGACCAAGGGGAGAGAAAGAAAGGCAGAAATAAAGAGGGGGGCAAGGGGGAGAGAAAGAAAGGCAGAAAGAAAGAGGAGGGCCAGGGGAGAGAGAAAGAAAGGCAGAAAGAAAGAGGGGGACCAAGGGGAGAGAAAGAAAGGCAGAAATAAAGAGGGGGGTCAAGGGGGAGAGAAAGAAAGGCAGAAAGAAAGAGGGGGGCCAGGAGGAGAGAGAAAGAAAGGCAGAAATAAAGAGGGGAGCCAGGGGAGAGAGAAAGAAGAAGGATCAGAAGAAGGACCAGAGACTCATGAAATCACCAGACAAAAAAGTAGGAAAAATTATTTTATTTTCAACTTAGTGATCAAAATGTGTCCGTTTTGAAAATTTATATCTGCTGTCTATATTTTGCACTATGGCCCCCTTTTACTAAACCGCAATAGAGTTTTTTAGCGCAGGGAGCCTATGAGCGTCGAGAGCAGCGTGGGGCATTCAGCGCAGCTCCCTACGCTAAAAACCGCTATCGCAGTTTAGTAAAAAGGGAGGGGGAATATTTGTCTATTTTTGTATAGTTGTTACTGAGGTGACATTGCATAAAGTCATCTGCCTTGACCTCTTTGAAAACCCGCGGAATATAAATGATAATTAACATTTTCTCTGCGTACAGCGTGCTTTGTGTTTTTAAAATTTTATTGTTGGTAGATCATTTTGACTTGGCCACAAAGGTAAGGGGGAGGGAGGGAGGGGAACTGCTGAAAGACATCTAATAATCCTTGCAGGCTTGACTGCAGGGAATTATTTTTGTAAAATCATGTTTTGTTATGTGACTGGCATTATCTAGACTTTAATTTCTATGAATGAATAGAATGAAAATGATATAAAATTACTTGCTTGTTTTTATGTGCGTGCGCTGAAGGAAAGTGGAGAGAGAGTGGGCTGAGGATGCTGAAGGGAAATGGGGAAGAGAGTGGGGAGAAGACGCTGATTTATAAATTGACAATTGTACAGAATATTGTTTCTTTTTATACTTTAATATAAACAATTCAAGGCTTGTGTGGATGGAATCAGGTGGTTTGCGGGGATGGGGACCGAGCTTACGGGGATTAGTCCAATAAAATTGTATTTTTTTATATCTCATTATTTGTTTTATTTTTATTTGTTAATTTATAAAGTGGTGATTGTTATGTATCAGTTTTTTCAAATTTACATCTACTGTCTTTATATTTTGCACTGTATTAGAGGACATGTGTTACTGTTTTTTGTGGTGTTGCATTGTATCCAGGGTCTGGTTTCTTGGCGGATCAGTTTAACTTTTGTCTACATATTTCTATTTTTAGTTTGTGATTATTCCATTTTGGGCGAGGGTGTATCTCTGTTCTGTGTGTATGAAAAAGACATAGTTTTCAGTTGGCATTGACTACAGGACCAATTGACTGTGCGGGATCTGGCTTGTTTAGTTTTACAATGTATGTGTTGGTGTTCTAGTGCTCACTGCAGTGTTTAAGATGCAGCCTTTTCCTAGGTACACTCTTGTGGTGCGATATGTAGATTGGTACTAAAAATCATATTTTTCATATAGATGGGGGGGGGGGTGTCAAAAAATGATGGGCCCTGGGTGCCACATACCCTAAGTACACCACTGCCTGCAACTACTCCATATGTACTTCTAATGTCATGACAATTTAGACATAATTTATGTTTTGTTATGTTTGGAATAATGGTTACATATATGAGGTTCAATAAAAGAAAATTTTCACTGCCTGTTTCTATTCTGACCATTTATTCCATTTCATGGTTATTGCAAAAAAAAAAAAAAAAAAATTTTTTTTACATGGGGGGGGGGGGGGGTGTCAAAAAATGATGGGCCCCGGGTGCCACATACCCTAGGTACGCCACTGAGTACAAGTCCCATTTTATGCAATGAGACTTAGTTGCTAATATCTGGGATTGACATTAGTCCATATTTATAACTTCCCCCTAAATCATTAAAAAAAAAGAAGAGATTCTCCTGTAAATTAGCTCGTATGGTTTTTGTCAGTAAACTCGGCTCAGGGAAGTAACTTTATCCAGTTGCCTGACAAAACTGAAACCAAAACAAGGCAGGAACTGCTCAAGATCTTGATTGATCTTCTCAATCAGGCCATATGATTTATAAGAAAAAAAATACATCTAATCCCTTCTTGAACCCCAATACCGTACTCTGTCCTATCACACCCTCTGGAAGCGCATTCCTGGTATCCAACACCCTTTGGGTGAAGAAGAACTTCCTAGCATTGGTTCTGAATCCGTCCCCTCTTAATTTTTCCGAATGCTCTCCTGTTCTTGTAGTTTTTTAAAGTTTGAAGTAAGCTCTTATACTATGCAGTATAGAAAAGCTTCTGCACCAAAGCGTTTACCTGATCCTGCATTGTCAAGTGGTGATCTAGAATAACGCCCAAGTTCTTTATGGTGGGTTGTAAAAGGTAAGTAGTACTATTTAACAGAAAATATGTTTCTGTGGGATTCTGACCTGGAGATTCAACAAAAAATTTTGTCTTATCTGGGTTCAATTTCAGCTTGAATTCTGACATCCATATTTCAATGATCTTAAATATCTGATGGAAGAAATGGAAAGAGTGAATGGCAAGATGATAGTAATATCATCTGCATAGCTAAATATTTTTAGTCCCAAGGATGCTAGTTTTGAGCCCAGAAAAGACAAGTAAATATAACAGAGGGGAAAGCGGGGATCCCTGCGGAACAGAGACTAAGTCCCTCACAACCCAGAATGCAGTTGTAATGATCCATGAAGTTCATATAATGGGACTGTTGTCCTGAAGTATAAGTGCTTCCTCTGTGGAAAATTGTTATGAAAAGGTATGGTTTTAATAAACTTGACCCAAAAGGGGAACCCTCAAAAGTATGTGTGCAATAATCAATTTTTCATTGTTCAAACTCAATGAAATGCCTCAACCTTACTTCTTATAATGCCTCAGACCAAGCAGGGCAAGCTGGAAGCTACTTGTACTATGAGTTCAGATGTCAAGCATTGAAAACCCAATCCATCCTCATCTACTAAGTAGCCCAAGAAGAAACCAAGGTGGACAACATGGCCGAAGAGGCTGAGTAACTCTGACAAATTTCCTCCCTGTTGACAGACAGGAAAGCTGATATCAAAGATATAAAAAGCGACCAAGATGATAAACGGGATGGAACTCTTCTTGTATGAGGAAAGACTAAAAAGGTTAGGGCTCTTCAGCTTGGAAAAGAGAAGGCTGAAGGGAGATATGATTGAAGTCTACAAAATCCTGAGTGGAGTAGAACAGGTACAAGTGGATCAATTTTTCACTCCGTCAAAAATTACAAAGACTAGGGGACACTCGATGAAATTGCAGGGAAATAATTTTAAAACCAATAGGAGGAAATATTTTTTCACTCAGAGAATAGTTAAGCTCTGGAACGCGTTGCCAGAGGTTGTGGTAATGGTGGATAGCGTAGCTGGTTTTAAGAAAGGTTTGGACAATTTCCTGGAGGAAAAGTCCATAGTCTATTATTAAGACATGGGGGAAGCCTATGCTTGCCCTGTATTGGTAGCATGGAATGTTGCTACTCTTTGGGTTTCGGCCAGATACTAGTGATCTGGATTGGCCACCATGAGAATGGGCTACTTGACTTGATGGACTATTGGTCTGACCCATTAAGGCTATTCTTATGTTCTTATGAGTTTACCCAAATTAACAGTATGTTCCTGGTGGTTGAATCTCACCTAGAAGCTTTGAAGAAGAAACAATTGGAACTTGAAAAAATCTCAGTGCAGCAATGGGCAGACCATAAGGAGAGTTATGCCAGCTGAAACCTGGTATAGATCCTGGCATATAAATTGGGCACATAACCCTGGTATACTATAACACTGCACCTAAATATATGGAATGACTCTCCCCTACCGCAGTAATGATCCACATCGGGACGAATGATGTCAGCAGGAGAGACTACAGAAGAAGCACGCTGATAGAACAGTTCAAGATTCTGGGAAGGAAGCTGAAGATGAGGACCCAGAAGATAGCGTTCTCAGAGATCCTACCGGTACCGAGGGCAGATGTGAAAAGGCAGGAGGAACTACAATCAATAAATGCGTGGATGAGGAAATGGTGTGAGGAAGAAGGATTCCACTTCGTGAGGAACTGGACAACGTTCTGGGGCAAGAGCAAGCTCTACAGGAGAGATGGACTGCACCTGAGCACGGCGGGAACAAGACTTCTATCAAACAATGTCAAGAGAGGAATAGAACAGGCTTTAAACTAAGAGGAAGGAGAAAGCCGACCTAGCGTCGATGATTCGGAAGAAGGTATCCCGTGATGATACTAAGGGGATGCAAGGCTGGGAAGAAACAAGGGACAAATTACAGGAGTCGACTAACCCAGAAGAAGAGGTTAGAAGGATTGTACCAAAAGAGAAGACACTAAAGACCAAAACACAGGGAAAGGAAATGAAGGCACTTAAATGCCAGGATCTAAATTGCATATACAGTGGTACCTCGGTTTACGAGTGCACCAGTTTGCGAGTGTTTTGCAAGACGAGCAAAACATTCACAAACTTGGTGCCTCGTAAACCGAGCTTGCCTCGCAGTAAGAGTGCCCCCCCCCCCCCGCGATCCGGCATCTCCCCCCCCCGCTCGTGTTGCCCCCCTCCACCGTGATCCTACTTCCCCCCCCCCCGAGCAGTCAATGACATCCTTTACCCGACTTGGCACCAGTGCCGGTGCCCGAAGATCCTCCCTTTTCTGGCGCGGCCTGGGCTGGGCTGGGCGGTGCGTCGGAGATCCTCCTTCTTCTGGTCTGGGCTGGGCTGGACTGGCTTTGAGCATTTGCGCATTCTCAAAGCCTTCTGGTCTCGCTCTAAATCTCAGAGAGAGCGAGACCAGAAGGCTTTGAGCATGCGCAAATGCTCAAAGCCAGTCCAGCCCAGCCCAAAAGAAGGAGGATCTCCGACGCACCGCCCAGCCGCGCCAGAAGAGGGAGGATCTTCGGGCACCGGCACTGGTGCCAAGTTGGGTAAAGGGTGTCATTGACTGCTCGGGAGGGGGGAAAGTAGGATCGCAGTGGAGGGGGGGCAACGCGAGCGGGGGGGAAGCTGGATCGCGGGGAGGGGTTTGGAACAGCATCGGATTCCTCAAGGGGGGGGAATGGAGCAGCACCGGTAGCCTTGTGGGGGGGGAGGAGGAGGTGGAACCAATCAAAGTAGTTTCCCTTACTTCCTAGGGGGAAACTTGCTTTGATATACGAGCAATTTGGTTTACGAGCATGCTTCTGGAACGAATTATGCTCGTAAACCAAGGTTCCACTGTATACTAATGCAAGGAGCCTAGGAAACAAAATGGGGGAACTAGAAGCCGTGGCCAATGTAGAAGATTTAGACATCATTGGAATCTCTGAAACATGGTGGAATGAGGAAAGCAAATGGGATACTGCACTGCCGGGATATAAGCTCTATCGCCAGGACAGGTCAGGACAGAAAGGAGGTGGAATAGCCCTATACATAAAATAAACCATACAGTTGACAAGAATAGACACAGCGGAGACGACCAACAAGCTGGAATCGCTAATCGCTATGGGTTAAAATACTGGGTAGAAAGGGACATGAAATAAAAATGGGCCTATACTATCGTCCACCTGGGCAAACCGGAGATATTGATAAAGAAATGGAAGCCGAGATGAAACAAGAATGCAAAAGCGGTTACACAGTTATTATGGGAGACTTCAACTACCCCGGGATAGACTAGAGTCTTGGAAACTCAAAAGGCGCTAGGGAAACAGAATTCCTGGAGGCTACACAAGATTGCTTCATGGAGCAGCTTGTTAGAGAACCGACAAGAGGAAATGCCACTCTGGATCTAATCCTAAATGGGTTAATGGGACCTGCAAAGGAAGTGGAAGTAGTGGGACCATTGGGAAACAGTGACCATAACATGATCAAGTTCAAGGTTGAAGCAGGAATACCAAAAGGAAAGAGAACCATGGAAACAACTTTCAACTTCAGAAAAGGAAACTATGAAGCAATGATAAAAATGGTAAGGAAGAAACTTAGGAACACTTCCAAGAAATGGAGGATGGTAGAACATGCCTGGTCTTTTTTCAAGGACACGGTGAGCGAGGCGCAAAATCTGTACATCCCCAAATTCAGAAAGGGGAGCAAAAAGAGTCGAATAAAGGACCCGATATGGATGACTAAAATAGTGAAGGAAGCGATAAGTAATAAGAAAAATTCATTCAGGAGATGGAAAAAGGACAAAACTGAAGGGAACTGGAAAGAGCACAGCAAGTGTCACCGTGTGGTTCGAAAAGCCAAAAGAGAGTATGAAGAGAGGTTAGCCAGGGAAGCTCGAAATTTCAAACCGTTCTTCAGATATGTTAAAGGGAAACAGCCGGCTAGGGAGGAGGTGGGACCACTGGACGACGGAGACAAAAAGGGAGTTGTGAAGGAGGAGAAAGAAATCGCTGAAAAACTTAACATGTTCTTTTCGTCTGTATTTACAAACGAAGACACAACCAACATACCGGAACCTGAGCAATTCTTCAATGGAAATCAAGCAGAAAAATTAACATTCATGGAAGTGAGCCTTGAAGATGTACGCAGGCAGATAGATAAACTAAAAATTGACAAATCCCCAGGTCCGGACGGAATCCATCCAAGGGTTCTGAAGGAACTAAAGGAGGAGATAGCAGAACTACTGCAGCAAATATGCAACCTATCCCTGAAGACAGGCGTGATCCCGGAGGATTGGAAGACGGCCAACGTCACGCCCATCTTTAAAAAGGGATCAAGAGGTGACTCGGGAAACTACAGACCAGTGAGTCTGACCTCAGTTCCGGGAAAAATGGCGGAAGCACTGATAAAAGAAAACATCGATGAACACTTGGAAAGAAACGAACTTCTGATAACTAGTCAACATGGTTTCTGCAGGGGGAGATCGTGCCTAACTAACTTACTACACTTCTTCGAAGGAATTAACAAACAGATGGACAGAGGTGACCCCATAGACATCATATACCTTGATTTCCAAAAAGCCTTTGACAAGGTGCCTCATGAATGACTACTCCGGAAACTGAAGAACTCTTGGGTTTACGGAGATGTACATAGATGGATCAGAAACTGGTTGGCGGGTAGGAAACAGAGGGTAGGGGTGAAGGGCCACTACTCGGACTGGAGGAGGGTCACGAGTGGTGTTCCACAGGGCTCGGTGCTCGGGCCGCTGCTATTTAATATATTCATAAATGATCTAGAAACAGGGACGAAGTGTGAGATAATAAAATTTGCAAATGACACCAAACTATTTAGGGGAGCTCGGACTAAAGAGGACTCTGAGGAATTGCAAAGAGACTTGAACAAACTAGGGGAATGGGTGACAAAATGGCAAATGAAGTTCAACGTTGAGAAATGTAAAGTATTGCATGTGGGAAGCAGAAACCCGAGGTACAATTATACGATAGGAGGGATGTTATTGAATGAGAGTACCCAAGAGAGGGACTTGGGGGTAATGGTGGACAGGTCAATGAAGCCGACGGCACAGTGCGCAGCGGCTGCTAAGAGAGCGAATAGAATGCTAGGTATAATCAAGAAGGGTATTACAACCAGGATGAAAGAAGTTATCCTGCCGCTATATCGGGCGATGGTGCGCCCACACCTGGAATACTGCATCCAGTTTTGGTCGCCATACCTTAAGACGGATATGGCGTTACTCAAGAAAGTTCAGAGAAGAGCAACACGTCTGATAAAAGGGATGGAAAACCTTTCATACGCTGAGAGATTGGAGAAACTGGGTCTCTTTTCCCTGGAGAAGAGGAGACTTAGAGGGGATATGATAGAGACTTATAAGATCATAAGGGGCATAGAGAGAGTAGAGGTGGACAGATTCTTCAAACTTTCAAAAAATAAAAGAACAAGAGGGCATTCAGAAAAGTTGAAAGGGGACAGATTCAATACAAATGCCAGGAAATTCTTCTTTACCCAACGTGTGGTGGACACCTGGAATGCTCTTCCAGAGGACATTATAAGGCAGAGTACAGTACTGGGATTTAAGAAAGGATTGGACAATTTCCTGCTGGAAAAGGGAATAGAAGGGTATAAATAGAGGATTACTGCTCAGGTCCTGGACCTGTTGGGCCGCCGTGTGAGCAGACTGCTGGGCAAGATGGACCTCAGGTCTGACCCAGCAGAGGCATTGCTTATGTTCTTATGTACCCTGCCATGTGTCCCTCCTATGGCTATGCCCTCTTTTAGTTTGTGCATGAGCCATTATGGCCACAAATTATAGAAAAGCATGTAGGCAGATGCACACAGAACTCCAAATTAGAGACAATTAAATGCCAGTCAACTCCAATTAACATTAATAACTGATTGTTAGCACCCAATTGACTGTTATTAGTTTGCGTACATATCTAGGCTCCGTAAATTTGGGCATCCAACTTTGGGTAACCTATATAGAATCTGGGGTTTGTGTAATTTGTTTTGGTTTTCCTCTCCCTTCCCCTCCCCCTCCCCTCATCTCCCTCCCCCACCCCACAACACAACTGTCTATCCCAGACCTGGGCATTGTACGACCCCCAGGCCACATCCTGCCCTTTGGCTGTCCCTGACTGGCCTGCATGAAATCAATGGCAAATTAGGTATCAAATATAATAATTCAACATCAAACATGCAATACAACTGTTGGTGTTTTTACTATGCCTGTTTCGCATATTCATAGCATAATCATAACATCTACCAGTAGCAGCTAATCAAAATCATACAATTTACTGCTTTTTATAAAGAGATAAAATTAATATGAAGCAGAATTGAGTTCAGTTTGTTGATCCGGCCCTCCAAAACTGGGAAAATTAATTGGCCGCCCCTGGCCTATCCATTATTTCCTTCATGTTTTTAGTTTTTCTGCCTTGAAAACTGCTTAGATGTGTTATAATTTTACCATATATTATATAAAGATTGAACTACCCAGAGAGAAAGCAGGTGCAAATCTCAGTGGATTATTTTTCAGGACACAATAATCTGCTTTGATTATTGGTGCAAATTGCACAGATACAAATTAAAATGTACCTGCAGAATTTGTGCTGGTAGTTTTGTTATTGCTCCATCTTGCATGGAATGCTTATTCTTTCTTGCTGCAGAGTTCTCTCCGCTGTAATAATGTTGGTCTTTCAGGTACTGCAGTGGCGTGGTGTTCCTCAAGATGGATTTCAGTTCACTCCTCATCATCCTGTTCATTTTCATTACTACCTACCTGGCTCTGATTTATTGGAAAATGTTGAAACAGAAAAGTCAACTCCCTCCCGGTCCAATTCCACTACCATTTATTGGTAACTTGATGCAACTGAGCACAAAAGATATAGTAAAGTCCTTGATGAAGGTAGGATTGTGCTTGGTCTTCCTCTTCTGCACAGTCTATATTCTTATTTCTTTCCAAGAAATCATCAGTGAATGAATGCCTTCTTTCCTTACTCTTCTCTATCTGGATTTTCAAGGAGACATCACATAGAGCTCATTCTTTAGATACATGTATGAGGTTTTTATTAAGGAGTTAGCATGTCTTAACTTTCCAGTATTCCTTCCCAAAAGCAAATCTAGTTGTTTATAGAGCCCAGTATTCTAAATGATTTAAGTGGGCAGGAGAAGCTCCTGTCCGTTTAAATTGCTTCCCACTTCCTATGGAGATATTCAGAGTTACTTAATTTAGGCTGTTTTGCTATGCAGGTGCTGGACTGAGTATGGGACCGGCACTCGCATAATGTTTTTAAAAATTTGATCCCCCTCCCCCTTCACCCATTTTGAAAAGGCGCTGCAAGGCGCAGGAGCAAGGGAGCGATGTTCCTGCCCCCAGTGACCCCAGTGGACCACCAGGGATACAGGTAGGCCCAGGGGAGCCTCCCTGGTCAGCTGGAGGGGCAGGGAAGGGCCTTCTGGGAAAAGCTTCTTGCTGTGGGCTAGGGGAAAGGGAGGGGAAGAGGGAGCACTGTGTACAATTCTAGAGACCCCACCAGCTTTCAAAAAGATATAAACAGAATAGAGCTGGACTAGAGGATGATGAATAAAATAGTCAATAGTCTTCCCTGGTAAAGCATATGGGGGCAATCTTAAAGATAACAACATGTATACCTTGAAAAGCTGACGAGGGAAGATATGATAGGCACATTTAAACACTTCTCTGGCATAACTGCACAGGAAGTGTGCTTCTTTAAATTCAAAGAAATCTCAGGAACAAGGAAGAATGTGAAAGAAGATAGATTCAGGAGTAATCTATGAAAGTATTTTCTTATGGAAAGGGTAGTAGATCTGTAAAATGACCTCCCAGAAGAGCTGGTGGAGATACAAAGTGTATCTGAATAAATGAAAGCATGGGACAAGCACAGAGAATATCTAAGGAAATGGAAGGGTTTGCAAAGCTTTGTAGTTGGTATGGATAGACAGATCGGATAGGCCATCTGCTGTCATAATCTGTGTTTCTCTAACTTTTGTCACCTGCCGGGGTCTCTAGAAGCTTGTGAAGGACCACCGACAGGCGGCAGCACGACCCTGGCGTGGCTCCCAAGGTGGAAGACCTCACTGGCGTCCCAATACTTTGGGCTTCGCTACAATAAAGTACAGCGAGCCAAGTCAAATCAAAACAATGTCCAAAGTTTAATTTGTATCCAAACCACAATGATTAGAAAACCAAAAATCATATAAAGAAGCACTAGCGCATAAGCTTCCTTTTTCTCCAAAGAAAAAAAAAACAGATTTTTATCTTTCAAACAGTTCAATGAAAGAACAGCAGTGTTTAGGTTAGGTAAGTTCACAGTCAAGGTTCTAGGGCTCCACCCTGCCCTGAACCACAGTCTCAGTAAGAGCACACAACACTAGTCCCAAAAAGAAGTCCTCAAGAATACTCTTGAGTCCTGGACTTTCAATCCAAAAATCTGGTTTCTTCACCAGGCACTTACATTTCACATTGTAAAGCAAACTTCAATCGTGAAAAGAAAAAAAAATAAAGCCTTACTGGAGGCTCTTGTTATTCCAGCAATAATCAGTTTCCAGTCCTTCCCACTGTTGAGCCACAGAATTGCTGGTTCCCCTTTTTGATTACTTAGCTTTAACAAGCTCCCTCTGAATCCCAACCCTCAGATCATCGGGGCTCCTACCCCAATTCTGTAAGTCCTTGGAACTTAGATTGCTAACAGGGAAACTGCTTCACAAGCCAGAAAACTTTCTTCAGTTTCTCTGGGCTTTTGCACAGCTGGAGTGTAGCAACGTAATCAAGCTGGTGCAGCACTGCTCTGAGCTTGGCTTTACACACCCAAACAAAAATAGTTTTCCATCAATCTTCACCACTATATTATTATACACCTCCGTACCTGCAGTACTTAGTGTGAAGCTGCCAAGCTCATATCCATGGCTTCCTCGATGTCAGCTTCAGGCATTGTCCATTCATCCGTGTCCATATTTTCTGGACTACCCAACTGCTCTGCTGGCTCCTGAGTAATGGAATCCTCACACTCCATGGGTTCCTGAGCGAGGTCTGGCCTTTGCCTGGCCCGGAGAACCTTCTCTGCCAGGTCCTCGTGTGCAGCCTGTCTTACTGCCTTGGAGAGCTGCTTAAGAGTCTTTGGGCCACACCCTGTACTAGGTGTTTGTGTGCCTAGCTTGCGTGCTCTTGGGTTCCCCCCAGGTTGCTGGGCAGAATACCTCTGGGAGCCTGATTAAACCTCTTAATGTAGCTGGGGTTTTTACTGGGCCGTGGAGCTAACTTGTATTCTGGCTCCTGATCAGGTTCAGATGGCTCAGGATAGGCAGCTCTGCATTCCGTATCCCCTGCCTGATCATTCTTGGTCAGTCTCTGGTCTCGGGCACAGGATTTAGGCTGGGGTTTCACTCTGACATGACCGTCTCGGGGAGCGGAAATGTCACACTATTCAGCTACTGCTAGATAATCTGGAATACTCTACTAGTTTGGTAGGGATCCTTAATCCCATATCACTTAAAGAATACCATGAACAATTGTTCTTACTGAATGATTTAAAATGTTTATTGACTGTACAGATTTTGATTATTGTATGTTTTTAGTTATTTTATGAATGTTATTTCTGTTAATTTCACTCAAATCAACATGTAACAGTCAGAGTGAATGATGTCTACTCTGTCTTAAACCTCTGCCGTTGAGAATCACTGTGATTGTTTCTTCGCATCCTTTCACAGCTTCATGAAAAGTATGGCCCTGTATACACAATATATTGTGGCCCCCAGCCTTCTTTAGTGCTGTGTGGCTATAAGGCAGTGAAAGAGGCCCTTGTTGATCAAGGAGAGGAGTTTGGTGCCAGGGGTGACTATCCAGTGTTCCTGAGCTACACAAAAGGACATGGTAAGTAAGACCTTGTTCAATAGCAAGAGACAGCCCCCTTCAATCATTGCTTCAGACTACATTACATTCATTCAGGCTCATATTCAGACTGCAGGAGATCACCAGTGATCTACCACGGTCTACAACGATATCAAATATTCATTACTGGCATTGTATCCAGCGCCCGGCATTGAATTTCCAGTCTATTTCTTGCTAGCTGAGATGTTTTTGTGAAAAAAAATTCCATCTTCCACTTTATGCCATTTATTAGACATTTTTCTATTTTGAAAATGAGCTCCAAAATGGCTTTATAGAACTATTTCCTTTGCAGCTGATCATAGCAGAAGAGCAGTTACAACAAGAAGAGAAGACCCAAATTTCCACAGGAGAAAAAGATATCCCAAAAAGAAAGAAACTGTGGAAATCCAATGTTCATGATGCTTCTTTTATTATCTAGTTAATCCTTTAAAATACAATGTCCACATTTGTCATGGAGGACCCAACACAGGTCTTGTTTCGACAAAACATGCCTTCCTCAGGGATCCAAGAAAATGAATACACAACCTTATGCAAAGTGGGATAACATAAATGTCTTGACAAACCAAAACCCGCCAGAGAGGCACAAACCCTGAGCACTGCAGGAGCTAACTCAGTGTCGGATCCCTGATGAAGGTGTGTTTTGCCAAAACACGGCCTGTGTTGGATCCTCCATGACAAATGTGGATATTGTATTTTAAAGGATTAACTGGATAATAAAAGAAGCGTCAAGAAAATTGGGTTTCCACAGTTTTGTTCTTTGTGCGCAAAGAACAGCCATTCATGACTACCGCAACAAGCAGTCATAATGAGACAATTAATACTCTAAGGGCTCCTTTTACAAAGCCACGCTAGGGCCTTAACGTGCGAATAGCCAACCCGGCCATATTCTGATAGGCCCAGGCGCCTCAGGCCCCACCTGTGGGCGGGTTTTCTGCCACCTGGGCCAATCCGGCCTATTATGGACCCGGCTGGCCTGCCGGATGGGTGGGCTTGGCACCCGTCTGTCTGGCCAACATTAAAGGCACAGGGAAGGGGGGTGGGGGTGGAGGGGTCGTGAGGTCGGCCGGGGGGGTCGCGGTTCGGCAGGTGGGCGATCGGGGGTTCGGGGGGGCGGTCGTTGGGGGGAGGGGGGTTGTGTCAAGGGCAGGAGGGCCTGGGATCCCTCCTGCCTGTATTGTAGTGGGGGATGGGGGTAGGGGGGTCGCCGGGGCCAGGACGGCTTGGGCTCCTTCCTGGCCTGTACGTGTAGGTGGAGGGTCGCCGGGGCCAGGAGAGGTTGGGCTCTCTCCTGGCCCATTTGTGTAGGTGGGCGGATCGCTGGGGCAAAAGGGCTTGGGCTCCCTCTTGCCCCGATGTTGTCGGCGATGCCGCGGGTGCCTGGGGCAGGAGGGCTTGAGTTCCCTCCTGTTCGACCGTAATCAGGGGGGTTAGCGATCGTGGGGCAGGAGGGCTTGGGCTCCCTCCTGGCCGACCGTAATCGGGGGGGTTAGCGATTGCGGGCCAGGAGGGCTTGAGCTCCCTCTTGCCCCGATGTTGTCGGGGGGGGGGGGGGGCCGCGGTTCGACGGGGCAAGAGGGCTTGGGCTGATGTATTGCGGGGTGGTGATGTATTGCGGCAGGAGAGATTGGGCATCTCTCCTGCCGCAATGGTTGCGGTGGGTAGGTTGCCGGGCCGCTGAACTGTTCGCACCAGCGGCCATCAGCTCAGTGGCCCCTTTTTCAGCACTTAGACCTGGTTTGACTTCGTCTAAGTCAAAAAGGTCTAAGTGCCGACTAGGCAACCTGTCAATTGTTTTGGTTATATGTGTTGTACGCCTAGGTGTAGGTCGGCCCACCTCCCGCCCACGGCCCACCCTTTCCCCTCCTCTAAACACACCTCTTTTCTCTCTGTGCGTTTAGAGGCAGGGGAAAGGCCTAAGCTGTTTTTAGATACGTCTAAAAACCAGCTTTGGTTATGGGTACTTGGACGATCAGGCTTTTTGATCGTCCAAGTAGCCATTTAGGACACTTTTTAGACGTTGTTGTTTTTTTTTATTATGAACCCCATATTTTATAACAATTACAAAATAACTAATTTGGACAAAACACCAAAGCAAACAGCACAGTGCATGAACCAAAATACTGCCAAGTTATACTAAAGTCACTGGTATCACCTACATGATTATTCAACCCATAGTTTTGTTGAATCAAGATTATTTGATTAACTTCCAAAAAGCTGAATAAGAAAGATCGTTATGGAAACTGTCCAACAACAGAAGGAAGATAACAGTGGCACATTTCAAGTATTAAGGTGAGCAGTAGTGGACCAGTCCTATAACTGAGTGTCTCCATTTAGGCGCCTTGATGCCTTATGGTGAAGGCATGTTCTAATAATAGGGGCATCCAGATTCCAATATAGAATACTGTGTAACCAATCACTCATGGTTGCACCATCCATAGACCTGTAACTGTGGGTCCCTAAATGTAGCAAAGACATGCAAAACTTAAAGTATTCTGTAATTTATGTGCGTAGGCGGAAGACAAGCCCATGTTTTACCTGTGCTCTACCCCTGTGGCCACCCGCCTTGCATTTATTTGCTATGACGTTTACATATGCCCTACAGAATGCACTTGTAGCTGCCTTGCCATCACTTATGCTTATAAGTGTACACTTACCCTTGAAAGGGATGGTATTCTATACATTTGCATGTGTATTTGACATCCAGGTATAGAACTGGGCAGTATTTGAGAAATTAGAGGCACTGACCCTGGATATTCAATTCTGGCCTGTTTATGGCAAATGGCATTGAACATCTTTTTTTGGGGGGGTCAGTGTAAACTTAACTGGCCGGTTAAGTTAATAGCGGCTATAGATAGGCCTGCTTTATACGTGGCCCAATTTGGCTGCTAAACGTATCCTTGAATGTCTGTGCCTAGCCAGCTAAATTGTGCAACTAACTGCAAAATATTCAGTGGAGCTAACCAGCTATCCTAATGAATATTAGTGATTGGCCACAAGCCATTCCTGGCCCGTTAAATAGTGCTGAATATCTGAGGGTGAGGTCATACCTAACATTAAGCTGGGACCTATACTTGTTAATATTTTTCTTGCCCCTTTGACTCTTGTTCAGTCTCTTGGGTTTACTTTTTTCATCTATGCAGATGATATTCAGCTTCTTCTCCCACTAGACTCACATTCACCTTCCTACTGTTCATCTACTTCTGCTAAACTGGATTTGCCACTGGCTTACATCTACTAAATTGAAAATTAACTCCCAGAAAACTGCAGTAAAAAGCACTCCATTTCCAAATCCACCTAATTTTAGCATGAAAGGTGCTTCTTTATCATTTACAACAACCAATATTATAGTTGTATTAGATAATGCCTTATCCTTTCATATTCGTATCTCAAAGGTAGTTTCATCCTCTTTTTTTACACTCCATCAAATTCATTCTATTCACTCATTTCTTCAGCCTGGTTCCCTTCACATTCTTAAACACTCTGTAGTATTATCAAAACTTGACTATTGTAATTCTATTCTTATTGGCCTCCCTATCGGCTATATCGGTTACAAATAGTGCAAAATACTGTGGTCTGATTACTTTATCGTTGCTCCAAATATGATCATATTATATTTCTTTTAAAAGCATAGCATATTCTTCCTATTTCTTATTGAATCCCATTCAAATACAAAATTATTTCTTTTCAGGGTCTTTCTAGTGGGCTTCCTTCTTTCTTATTCAGCTTTCTGGTTCGATATTCTCCACAAAGTGCTCTTTGTTCATCACATCAACATTTGCTGTCTGTTCCTTCTTTCAGGCAGCTATTTCTTGACATTCATAGAAATTCTTCTTTCTCCAGTATGGCTCCAATTCTCTGGAATTCCCTTCCTTCTTATCTCCATCCAGAAAGATCACTTTCAACATTTAAAGCCCAGTTAAAGGCATATTTTTCTCAGGCATTCTCCTCATAGTCTTTTTTCTTAGTCAAACTGAGCGAACTCTTCAATGAATAAGAATATTTTACCCATTATTCCTCATGTTTATCTCTTTTTCCCCTTCATTTTCCTTGCCCATTATTTTATTATAATTCTTCCCTATCAATTTTTTCCTCATATTCTGGTCTTCTTTGTAGTGTTACTGTCAGTCTGCTACTGGTCTTGTTTGTAGTGCTACTGTCAGCCCATATTTTCATTTTATTGTAAATTACTTAGATTTTAACTTTGGTTTTATATTGGCGGTATATCAAATAAACTGAACTTGTGCTTGAACTGTTTATATTTATGTTTATTTGTGCTTGACATACCGCCTTTCACAACAGTCAAGGCGATGTACAAAACAGAAATTGGAAAACAGAAAGGAACTCCATCAAAATTGTCAAAAAGGATAGGAAAGAAAGGATAAATGGATGAGTCAGTTATAACATAGATATAGATAAAGGCTGTCCTGCTGTCCATGGATACCTGCACTAACCATAGGGCCTAGAGGGAAAGGCAAGAGTAAAAAGATATGTTTTCAAGGCAGAATGGAATTTGAGATAGGAGGATTCAGACTGAATCCTTGTGACACAACCCCTCAAAGATATCACTTCTGACCTATAAAATAACCACCGCATCCCACAAGCAAGCCATAAAGCCAAAAAAAAACAAAAACCCCAAAACCTACTATTCATCTAAAATCAATTCACCTTCAACTTCAAGACTATGTCATAAAAATGAATGCCTTCCACCATTCCAAACAGCATTCAGACCCTTCCATAGCACTTAAACCTCTCTATTCATATCTACAAAGCTTTTGATCAATATAAATATGTTCTGATGCTATCACTCAATCTCTCAGTGACCTTCGATCTTATTGACCATTCCCATCTTCTTAATTCCTTAGAACAGATAGGGCTCAGTGACACTACTCTTCATTGATTTCCTTCTTATCTATCAGATAGATCATACACAGTTCTTTCTTTAAATTCCACATCTTCACCATTTATTCTTAATTCAAGAGTCCATCCAGGCTCCATATTCTCTCTTCCTCTCTTTTCATCCTTTTTCTTTTACCACTATGGCTGTTTATGCTGGCGACATCCAGATACTATACACATTTGAGTCTTACAGCCCCAAAGAAATTGCCACAATTAACAAAAATCTCATACCAATTACAGACTGGCTCACACATCACAGATTAAAATTAAACCCAGACAAATCTAAAACTATTATCTGTACTCTATTAGATGATCCCATGCTGCCTTTACCGTTTCTTCTACAAAATGTTCCTGTCCCTAGGGTAAACTCAGTTTGTGTTCTTGGAATTACCCTTGACACCCATCTTAAATTTAATCAACAAATTGGACAAGTCATCAAACATTCTTTTTATAAACTATGGAGCTCATAATCGAAATGGAAATACATCTAAAATCCCAGCTTGGACAATCAAAAAGACAAGTCGTCCAATAGCTGAAAATCGAAACGAGTTTTAGATGTATGTAAAAACAGCTTAGTCCTTTTCAGTGCTGCTGTATGCCCAGAACATTTTAGGAGGAGTGGTGAGGGTGGAATGTAGGCTGAGCTAGACTTAGTCATACTGCAAGTATAACCAAAAGTTTAATGAGACTGCCTAGATGGAACTTGTACATTGTGACTTAGGCGATGTAAAAACAGGTCTAAGTGCCCAGAAGGTATCCAAAGTGACCAGATAACCACTGCAGATACAAGCTACAGACCCCCCACTCACTGCCCCAGTGATCACTGACACCCCCCCACAACACCTTAAAAATCATAATAAAAACGTACATACCTGCCTCCAGAAAATCAGCACCTGACATATGAAAGCCTAGTAGAGCAGCACAGAGGTAGCTTAAGTAGTCTGGAGCTATTGGGGTTGTATACAATGAGTCTGGTAGGTTTTGGGGGTGTTTGGGGGGCTTATCATGGCCTATAAGGGAGTTCTGGTGAGATGTTTATGAGGTACCCTTTTTGTGAAGTTTGTAGTAGTGCCCTGTAAGGTGTCCCACTACTGTGTTGCCATGTCTGGATGTTCAATCCATCACTTTGCTGGCCCCTCCCACGTCCAAAAGGTCTTGTTCTAGGCGTTTTTGACCTGGATGAATTTTTGGATGAGAATGGGGTATAAAGATAGACGACTTAGCAGTCTGGACAATCAAACGGCTGGACGTATAATTAGACGATTCTCAAAAAAAATATTTTGGACATATTTTGTGAGAATGGACTTTAGACACTACCGACTTTGGGCAACTAGTGACTTAAGCCAACAACAGACTTAGACATATTTTTTTATTATGCCCCTCCAAGCATCATCAGGTCCATATATTCACTTCTCTTCCCACCAGCGCTTAACATTTTAATCTACTCACTATTCATTCAACAAATAGACTACTGCAATTCATTTTATACCAGATTGCACCAAAAAGATCTATGTTGGCTACAATTAATCCAGAACGCTGCCATTTGATTGATACATAATGCCCACAAGTATGATCATATCACTCCTCACACCGAATCACTTAGAAAATACTTATATTAGTCTTTAAGGTTCTCTGATCAAGAGAGCCAGCATACCTTACTTGACATTTAATTCCTTATATCCCTACAAGAGCTTTCAGATAATTTACCCATAATAAACTTGTTATTCTATCATATTGAGTCATTTCCCATGAAACACATCCGACAATTGATCTTTTCTGTGCATGATCCTTCACTCTGGAACTCCTCCTAACATCAATAAGATTGCAAATATCACTGGATAAATTCAAAACAGAATTAAATATATATGTTTTCAATGACACCTATTCTTAACTCCCATGATACACAATATTCCCTTTCTTTCACTCTGGGGTAGTCCTGGAGAACACATAGTAATCCCTATGTTTTATCCAACCCCCTTCTTTTCTATTTTGCAAATGTAGTTTTCCTCTCTGCCCTTACTTTCACTTATTGTCTTAATTACACATCCCATTCCCCTTACCTTAAAATATTTTTAGAATTGTAAGCTACTTAGAAGGCTTACATTTATAACCATATCATGGTATACCAAAATGTTAACAAACTTGGAAGTTCATATGGGAGTGAATTCCAACGTGGCTTGGCAGAAAAAGGTGGAATGTCTAGTTGACTCAGGACAAGAATAAAAGACTGGGGCAAGAGCAAGACAGTGAGCAGCTGAAGAATGAAGAGCACAGGAAGGGTATAAAGGGGTAATTAGAGAAGTGAGGTAAGAAGGGAAGCCAAGATACAATACCTTGTATGCCAAGGTCAGAACTTTAGGCTGAATGCAGAATGAAATAGGGAGTTGGTGGTTCTGCGCAAGGAGAGTAGTGACATGATCACAATGATAAGCATGAGAGAGATTCTGACAGCTGTATTTTTCATAGTTTAAAGGTGTTTCAAGGAGCTAATAGGGGGGCTGGCGAAGACAATTTTGCAATAATCAAGATGGGTTGCAACAAGACAGTAGAAAAGACATGCACAAGCGGTATTATCATTGTAACTAGGGAGTGAATGAATGAGATGCATTGAGAAAAGGCAGGATTTTACAACAGATGAGATGTGAGAATCAAATGTTAGTTGTGAGTCCAGGATCACTTTGAGATAATGCATGGACTTGATAGCTGGGAAAGGAGAATTCCGTAGAAAAGGTGAGATGATAAGGTAGAATTTGAAGCAGTAACTCAAAGATCTACTGTTTTAGTGGGGTTAAGGAAAAGTTTGTTGAAAAAGAGCCATGATCTATGGCATCTAGGCAACTCTGGAGAGATGTCAAGTCTGGGGCTGAAAGATTTAGTCATGAGACTAAAAGAATGTCATCTCCATATATACAGAATTTGACTGAGAAAGACTGAATCAAGGTTGCCAGAGGACTAATAAATTGATTAAAGAGGAGAGGGGAGAGTGCTGAACCTTGTGGGACTTCAGAATCAAGGCAACAAGGTAGAGAGGTAAAAGAGAGGAGCTGTACTCAAAAGGTGTGATCAGAGAGGAAAAAAGAAAACCACTGAAGTACAGTGCCCGAAATACCCAATGAAGTATAGTGATCCACCAGGTGACAGTGTCCCAAAAAATAATTCATTTGGAGACACTGCCCTCCCTCCGCCCCCCCCCCCCCCCCCCCCCGCCCTTCCCTAGAAAAGAAAGAGGTCAAAAGAATTTCAAAATGAATATTGGTAACTCACTCATACATGTTACAGCTTATGAATTACAGTGCACAGTGCAAATAGTAAGGTGAACACTAAAAGTAAACTTGAGAGATTAAGGTCAAACTCTACAGTATATGCAAAGTTAACACATTTGGAAATACCACCCTGAGTGTAAAACAAACAATTTGAAAGCATAGTCAGTTTTTTTTTCTTGCCCCTGCCAAAGTAGCTCTGGAGTCAATATTTAACCACTTCAAACCATGAACTGATTTAACCCCAGTTATTCAATGCTGGGCCATTCACAGCTCCTGGCATTGAATGGCCAGGTATGTCTGTTGACCCCATATTCAACTCAATATATAATGAAAAATAAATAAATAAGCTCAAGTGATCTTCACATTAATCACAAATCCATAATCACCTCTTTTTTGTACTAATAAATATTTATAAAGTTAAATATATATGTGTGAAAAGCTCAGACCCAACAACCAACCTCTAGTGATAAACACGGAGCCAGTTGTAAATGAGACCATCACAGCTGTTCACTATCTCATAACACCACAACTTAGAATAGATCTTATACTCTGATCAGTCTGCTTTACCTATCTTTAGCGGTGGTAGGGCTGTGACCCCCTCAACAACTGCTCTGGTCAGTGAAGTGAAACTTTAATAAATGCTGTCTCTCATTTCCCTCGACCCCCTCCAACTCGAGTTTCACGAATTAGAGCTTCTTCAGAAAGGGACACTGTAACAAACATTAAAATCATCAAATCTCCGTTACCTACTATCTAAAACCTCAGTGGGAACTGCCTCTCTATATTACTCTATAACTTACCCTGCTTTATCTACTATAGCTATATTACTGAATCAAATTTTCTATTGGCTTACCTGAGACCAGGACTCCCATACCCGAACCAACTGACAGCATTAGAGGGAAATAAAACCCAGGTGCAGGACAGCCATACATGAATCAAAAATGTACTGATGACATAGAGGATACTCCCCCCCCTCCCCTCCCGAACGTATTCCTGCACTTCGAACCAAAAGTTAAGAAGATACCGTCAAACATAGGGCCAGCCCACCAGGGGCGGGACCAACTAGAGAAACCCCCACACCCACAAAAGACTACCAACTGTGGTGGGTCCATCCAGCCTAAATGCATCACAACTTGCAAACTCACACCAGAGCCAACCAAGACCCACATTCAAGCTCTTACTCCATACACCCCAGGGTTACCGAACAGCTTGACCCATACCATCACAACTGAAACCACTCTGTTTCACTGTTCAGACCCCCCCCCACACCCCCGGGGTCAGTGTGTGCCACAGAAATATAAATCTCTGCTCGGTCTCAGTAAGATCTGACATATCTCCTTTATATTGAAATCAATACTCAGTTGACATGACACAGTTATTTTGCTGTCCTAGATTTATATGCTTGCTTAGCCAGTTAGCAGACTGACTATCTCTGCTAAATGTCTAAGTTGATACTCCGCCCAAGCTCTGCCCTGGTCGGCTCCTAATCTAGACAATTAGGGGATAGCTGGTTAGGAATGATATTCAAGGGTACTAACCAGTTAAATGCCATTGAATATTGGCAGCCGGCTAGCTTAGTGAGCTTTAACCAGGTAAGAACCTCTCAAGTTTCAAGTTTATTAGTATGTTTGATGAATCGCTTATTAGAATTACTAAGCGATGAACAAAATTAAAAATAGAGTATAATACAAAGAAACTAACATATTGACAATATTCTTTCATAAAATACAAACATGAGTCGGGAGGGAAAGTGAAAAAGTTACAATTTTCATTTTGGTAGAAAAAGGGACAAAAACAAGAGGGTGGGGGGTGGTTAAACTATAGCACATTTTGAAACCTTTCTTAAAAAGTTTAAATATTAAAAGCATCTTTAAAAAGATAAGATTTTAAAGATTTTTTGAAAAATGTGAGATCTTTTTCGTTTCTAATATATTGTGGCAGAGAGTTCCACCATCGAGGGCCCATCACAGAGAACATGTCCGATCTTCTTATTCCTATAATTTTCAAAGAAGGAACAGAAAGGAGATTTTGGCTAGATGAACGAGTTCAACCCTTTAGAATATCTACTCCTCTTCGCCAGCATTCTTGTTGTCATGTTCTCTTCTAGTGTGAACTGCAGTTACAGAGAGCAAACAATTGGCATTCACAAGTACTGCAAGGTTGCCATTATAGGTCGCTGCCATTATGGATAAGGAACCACCATGGGCAGGAGTGAGTGGGTATTGCTTCTGACTTTAGGACCCCACCGGACCACTAGGAGTCTTCAAGATAGTCCCAGGGGGACCTCTGAGGGTAGAGAAATGGGGGTGGGCTTGGTCAGTCATTTTTGTCCTCTAGGAGTGGAGTGGAAGTGAGGGAAATTGGCAACACAGCTTAGGGAAGGGGAATTGGGAGAGCAGAGGGCATCTGCATCCTTCATTTGGGTCCTGCCCAATATTCAGCCAGAGCCCACATAGTGTCTCATGCAGGTCCCAAATGAATATTGGTCAAAGCCACAATTATCAGCCCTAGATATTCAATCCTACTGTGCAGTTAGCTTTGCAGCTAAAGTTAAAATAGCCTTTTTTTCTGTCCTAACTTTAGCGACTTACCTATCCATTTAGCAGTCTGATTATGGCCGCTAATCAGTTATTTCCCAGCTTTTCCCATACTCCGCTCAAACTTCACCTAGGGACCACCTCAGCATTAACCGGACAGCACAGGGGCAGTCTGTGGTGATATTCAGCAGGACTGTCTGATTATGTACTGATGAATATCAACACTTAGGCGGTCCGAAGCAATACAACAGGGCAGAACCTCTCCTGCCCAGTTAAAATGCTTTGAATATCAGATGGATATTCTTCAAGCATCAAAAATATGTAGGAGAAAGACCACCCAAAAAATATAGATAAACAACAAAAACATAACTGGTGAAAGTTAAAACACACTCATTCATACAAAAATTGGAGGAAAAAGGCTCAAGTCAGAGTGTGCCCTGCTTGATAACTGAATTGCAAACACTAAACAGGACTAGTTTCTATCATAAGCAAAAAACCTCCAAATGAAACAGAAAATTCTTTAGTTCAAGGAAAGGCAAGGGTATAGGGAGAAGGGAAGGATAAAGTCAAAGTCAGAGAACCTTTGCCTCCACCACCTCTACTGGATAACAATTCCACCCATCTACCACCCTTTCTTTTTTTATTGATCATTATTTAATTGCATGTTTCAAATGAAATAAAGTACATGAATATACATGGTCCACATCAATGAGAAGAACAACAAGATATTAGTTAACCAAACATTAACAAACCTAGAAATATGAACCCTATCTCCTATTCACACCAGCACTTCCTTTCATATTTAACACATCCCATAAATCCCCTACCCCACTACTGAAACTTTTTTTTTCAATCAACAATCTCTCAAGTTGAAGGATCAAAGTAAACATATCTAGTAGATTGTAAAGTTATTGCACATTTGCAGGGAAACTAAAGAAAAAAAAGTACCTCCCAAGGACATAACTCTATTCTTCAATTTCAAAAATTATTTACGATGTAGTTGTATGGACAGCCTCATTTGGAAAAATCCAAATGGGCAGACCACAAAACTGTAAGGAGGGTTGCTCTAGCAGCAATTTCTTCCTGAGAGGATTCAAGGAAATCTGTTAAATTAATTGATTCTTTTGCTCTCTCCTTCGCTTTTCCTTCAACAGTCTCAGCTTTTGGCACAGAAACATACCTACAATCAGAAATACTTAATTCTTCAACGTTATCCCAAAGCAATAACACCTTCAAATATCTGCGTAACAAAATCTCATGACAGTAGACAACAAATAGGAAAATTCAATAAACATAATGTTTTAGCTTTCATTTGATTTTTAAGACATTGTAATTGTCTATGAATAATCAGACTGTCTTTAACAAAAGCTGAGGTAGCTGATTGGTAATTAGACACAGTTCAAGAGATCTGAGAAAGTCTGGTATCCAACTGGCCAATTTAATATCAACTTCATGAAATTTTTCTACTGTTTGTTGAGAAAAAGTACATAACTGTGGTATAGTAGACTTTATGCATTCTTCTGTTCTAACAACCACTTGCTAGATATCCTTCAAGGTAATTTCTTGAGGTTGGTCCAAATTTTTAGCCAAATTAGGTCAAATAACCAGTACTGGAAATTTACCATTAGCACTAGGTTGTACCTGAGGAGATGCACCCAAATCTGCAGATATTGTCCACCTGGATGGGATCCCTATCAGGTGGACAACCTGGAGTAAATTGTGGGAGGGGGAGAGGGGGGAAGGAATAGAACATCCACCTTCGCCTAATGAGGACCCCCAAATAGACAGATCACATACAGAATCTGCAGGTGGCTTACTGGTTCCTTTGGCCTTTCTCTTTGTTTAAGATTCTTTGTTAAATACCTTCTCAGGAATTGCTTTCCGCAATGGAGAAAAGTGGAAAGAGCTACGCCGATTTGCCCTCCTGACACTGAGGAATTTCGGGATGGGAAAACGGAGCATCGAGGAGCGGATCCTGGAGGAGGCCCAGTTTCTAGTTAAAGAATTGGCCAAAACAAAAGGTTTGTACAGAAATCTAGAAAATGATGGCAGTTAAAAGCCATATCAGTCTGCCTATCCATAGCAGTCTGCTATTTCCTCCTACCCCTAAGAGATCCCACATGTCTGTCCTGTGCTTTCTCTATATCTGTGTGTGTGTTTGTGTGTATTAGCATATTTGTGAATATCTAAAATATTCAATATTCTTTCAATTTCTTTGTTCCATTCCCCATAATATTTTCCGCTGTGAACATAGGGCCAGATGCACAAAACTCCAGTACTGCTTGGGAAACCCCAGCTTTTACAGCAATTCTAAAGTATCGATCAATGCTCAACACTAACAGCATTCAAATTATATTAACGCTGTTAGTGTTGAGCATCAGCAGTATAAAGGGGAGGAAGTTGATAACAGGTGCCTAAAATCCATATCATAGATAGCTGCCTGAAAGGAAAGTAAAACGTTCATATTTTTTGAATTCACAACTTTTGACCGACGGAAAGACAAAAAGAGTATGTATTCTTCTGGAGTGCCTTAGAGTGGAAATAGAGAATGAATCTATTAAATAAAATGGAGCTTGACCTAGAGCAACTTTACAGTAAATGCAGCCTAACTTAAAAATAATCCGCGCCTCTATTGGGAGCCAATGTAGCTCCAGAAAAAAAAGGGGTGACGCAGATTTTTAAAAATGTTGGCAGACTGCTCCACCAAGAAATAGTAATATAGTAGATGACGACAGATAAAGACCTGAATGGTCCATCCAGTCTGCCCAACCTGAATGAATTTTTTTTTTAAAAAATTTCTTCTTCTTAGCTATTTCTGGGCAAGAATCCAAAGCAATGGGCCTGATGGGCCGCCGCGGGAGCGGACCGCTGGGCGAGATGGACCTCTGGTCTGCCTCAGCGGAGGCAACTTCTTATGTTCTTATGTTCTTCTTATGTTCTTATGTTCTCTGCCTGGTTCTGTGCTTACTTTCCAACTACTAAAGTCTCCATCAAAGCTCACTACACCATCCCAGCCATTGAAGCCCTCCCCAGCCCATCAACAACTAAACAGCCATATACAGACACAGACCGTGCAAGTCTGCCCAGTACTGGCCTTAGTTCTTCAATATTTTCTATTATTTTCTGATTCTAAATCCTCTGATTCTAAATCCTCAGCCCCAGACCTGTTGGAAAATTTTCAATGCAGCGCCCAGACAAAGTCGACCAATGGCTGAGAACGCTGTCCAGTGGCGTCACGAAGGGAACGAGATAGAGCCAGATCAGGAGGATGTTCCTTAAAGGACGCTTATGCCGCTCCCGCCAGCTTCTTAGCCTTTTTCTTGGCCACGGGGGTGGATTGGCAGCCACGTTGAAGTGCCGGTCCCAGGAGGTTCTGGACCAGCCGGCTGTGCACCCCCTAGGGTGTGCACCCAGGGCGGTCCGCTCCCTCCGCCCCCCGCCCTTGGTATGCCACTAAGTGCTGGTACCCAGATAGGTGTTGGCATTGAATATCTAAGCCTATTCTAGCTGCAGCAGTCAATCGGAAGGAAGGTGATATTATATTTGGGAAAAATACCAACAGAAAAAGTAGGCATAGCTAACAATGAATACCTTTTCCTTAGGCACATTCTTTCATTTTGTAAGCTTATGCAAAATCAATGGGTTAAAAGGACCCATGGATTTTAGCACTCTTTGGACACTGTGAAACTTGCTCTTTGATTTATGAAGTCCCTTGAAACTCATAAACTCTAACCCCTGGATTCTATAAAATAGTGTTTAAAATTGGGTATCGAAATTTGGGTGCAATCATAAGATGGGCACACAACTTAATCAGTTAATGAGCCAATTTACGGCAATAATTGGATGCTGAGGGGAGACAAATTCAAGACGAATACCAGGAAGTTCTGTTTCACGCAGAGAGTGGTGAACACCTGGAATGCTCTCCCCGAAGAGGTTATTGCGCAATCGACCATCCTAGGATTTAAAAGCAAACTAGATGCACATCTCCTTATGAGAGGCATAGAAGGATATGGGTGACTACAAATTATGCCAGGTGTACACCTGGGAGGGCCTCCGCGTGTGCGGATCGCCGGACTTGATGGCGCATCTTATGTTCTTATGCTAACAATTGATGTTAATTGTCAAACATATTTCTACACACTATTCTATAACACTGTGGGTAAGATTCTATAAATGGTGAATAAGTTAAGCACCTAGCACCGTCTAACTGAAATTCACACAGAATTTGTTTAAATTGAACTTAATTGATGTTTTAATTGAACACACCATTAAAAAATCCAAAAACACATTAAAAAACTAATTAAAGCATTGTGCGAATTTTAGTTAGATATCGCCAGGCACTTGGCAACGCCTAAACCCAGGCACCTAGCAACACCTAAATGAAAAGTTGGCATGATTACAGGCAGAGTATAGGTGTGGTTTGAGTTAGGCACCGCTAGGTATCTAACTTAGGTACAGGTAGGCACCTGTATTGTAGGCCCGAAAAACCCTGGTTTAGATTACAGATGCCTAAACTATAGGTGCTTGATTGATATGTGGTAGACACCGTTTTATCTAGGTACCATTTATAGAATCTGGCCCTGTGTGCTCAAATCCCATATGCCCAGATTCTGTAAAATGTACTGTTATCGGCAACTGCCGTGCCAGTCATGAAAGATGGTAAAGGGGATGGAACTCCTCTTATATGAGGAAAGATTAAAACGGTTAGGGCTCTTCAGCTTGGAAAAGAGATGGCTCAGAAAAGATATGAATGAAGTTTACAAAATCCTGAGTGGAATAGAACGTGTACAAGTGGATTGATTTTTCACTCCGTCAAAAATTACAAAGACTAGGGGACACTCGATGAAGTTACAGGGAAATACTTTTAAAACCAATAGGAGGAAATATTTTTTCAATCAGAAAATAGTTAAGCTCTGGAACGCATTGTCAGAGGTTGTGGTAAGAGCGGATAGTATAGCTGGTTTTAAGAAAGGTTTGGACAATTTCCTGGAAGAAAAGTCCATAGTCTGTTATTGAAACATGGGGGAAGCCACAGCATGATCTGGATCGGTAGTATGGAATGTTGTTTCTCCTTGGGTTTTGGCTGGATATTAGGGACCTGGATTAGCTACCGTGAGAACGGGCTACTGGGCTTGATGGACCATTAGTCTGACCCAGTAAGGCTATTCTTATGTTCTTATGCAATGGTACCGTTTACTAAATTATGGCTATGTGAAAGGTAGACACCGAAAATCTAGGCCAGGGTTTTCAAGGCCTACATTTCCGGTGCCTACCTCTCATGAGAATCATGTCCATAGAGACACCTAATGCCACTGTAGTGTTAGATGTCATAAGGCGTTTCAGAAGATGTAGTAATGATGCTGTTTTTGGAGGCACCCATAGGCGCCTCCATTTTTTAAAATGGTATTTAAATTGGTTTTTAATCAGTGCAGCCAATTAGTACGCCAATTAAATCAAAACCTATTAAGTTAGGTGACGGTAGGGCGCCTACTGCTGCCTATCTTTGGGCACCATTTTTAGAATCAGGCCCATAGTGCCCAAAAGGAAGCATGGTCATGAAAGGAGCATGGGCAAATCAGGGGCTTTCTGAAAATCTGCATACAGTATTATAGAATACCAGGGATGCATGCCCAAATTGGGTGCCAGAAATTACACCTGGTTTCAGCAGTCGTAAATCTGTCACCCAAATTTGGGTGTAGGAATTGATGCCATGTGCTTTTCTATAAAGGGTGCATAATCTGATTCATCCTTTATAGAATAATGTTGGGCTCAAATTTGAGTGCCACTTACTAAATGTAGTCCTATCTCAAGAACCGGCCTCAAAATCATGGAGGCTTAACTAAAGAGCACAGTGACTTTAATAAGATGAGGTGCCTAATAATGATCTTCCGTCGAAAAGGATCATAAACACAAGGCTTAATAATACCCTTTTCTCAGCTATAGCCCCTCAAATCTGGAATTTATTACCGGCTCAGTTGAGGGAAGAAAAAAATCCTAGATAAATTCAAAGGGAAACTAAATAGTTTCCTGTTTAAGGATGCTTTTGAATCATTATCCTTACGAGGCTTTCACTCATAGATATGTTTAATCCTTATGTTTTTTCCTGTTTTGTTCTCTCCTATATTGATTGTAGTTCCTCCAGTTTCCCTCGTTTTATAATAGAGTATACTTGCTGTCTGTGTTCACGTCATTGTCTACCAAAACAATTTGTTTGTCTCTCCCATTTATATTGGGCATCGCTTTGAAATTTTGAAAAAGCAATTTAATCATATTTTAAATAAACTTGAAACTTGTTATTAATACAGCATGCTTTCTCAAAGTAGCAATTGTGCAAACTGTTAATATTAATAATTAATATTGCGACATTCCCAGGAGAGAAGATTAAAAATGATTTTGAAAACTTGATCAGTATTTAATACATCATAACCTACATACAACAGAAGTTTCAAAACAGATACAAATCAATTCTACATGTGCTGTAATGTAAGAAGGAAATGTACCAATGCAATAATTGTGTAAGAAATGTTTGTACAAAAAAATGTTAAAAGTTTAAACAGCAATTAAAAGTTAAAGAAACATCATAATCACACTCTTTCCTCACTTTTAATATATATAATTTTTTTTCTCACAGAGTCTCCCATTGATCCCAATGTCTTTCTTGCCCGAACGGTGTCCAATGTAATCTGTTCCATTCTCTTTGGAAGGCGATTTGACTATGAGGATAAAAGACTCTTGACCATTGTCACGTCAATCAACCGCAACTTTCAGATTATGAGCAACCCCTGGGGAACGGTCAGCATACTCTACTATCTTTTTGTCATGTGTCTACCCTTATAATATTGCAACTTAACCCTTTATTGTTTTGTTAATCTGCTCAACATTTCCACTGCTTTGTAAAAAGAGATTTTGTTCTCACTAAACTCTGAATTTCCCCAAAGTCAACACCTCTCTAAACCAGGGGTGTCAAAGTCCCTTCTCGAGGACCGCAATCCAGTTGGGTTTTCAGGATTTCCCCAATGAATATGCATGAGATCTATTTGCATGCACTGCTTTCATTGTATGCCAATAGATCTCATGCATATTCATTGGGGAAATCCTGAAAACCCAACTGGATTGCGGCCCTCGAAGACCGACTTTGACACCTGTGGCCTAAACCATGAGAAGGCTTTTGTCCATTGAGGGGTGAGTCTAATGTTCATGCACTAACTTTTTCATCTATTGATCTCTCTTCCCACTTCTCAAGAGACAATTTGTTATCAAGTTTTATTTAAAATTTGATAAAACGCTTATAAAAAATTTCTAAGCAATTTGCATTAAAAAAGAAAGTTAAGGCAAAAGCACATAACCAAATTGATACAAAACTATCACTTACGGGAGGTTAAGGAAGGAAGGTAGAACTACAATTTGATAGAGAAAAGTAACATAACTGGATAAAACATTAGGGATGGCTTAGTAGCAGCCTAGGGAAGGCTGGTTCGTAACTGAGATTGACTTAACTGAGCATCTGTAGTTTATCTCTGAAATTTAAGTCTTTTAAAGGTGTCGTTATAAAGAAAGCTTTTCAGGGAGCTTTGAATCTGTCTAATTGCATTTCTTTTCTGATTTAGGATGGTAAGTAGTTCCATATTTGTGGTGCAGATACTGGAAAAAATATTAAATAGCATAACTTTATTCTTCTATACCGCCACAATCAAACGATTTCTATGCGGTTTACACTGAAGAGAACTGGACAATCAGTGAAATACAAAATACAAATAGCAAAAGTACAACCTGTTTCTTAAAATATTCAGAATAAAATTATTGCAATTAGTACGATTTCTGTTTAGGAAATAAATCTATCAAACAGTACAGTCTTAATTTCTTTCCAGAATGCACCATAGGTCAACCTGGCTCCATTGATATAATTGCCTACTGCTGTTTACTTGCTTGAAACATAAAAGTCCTATTGAAAAAGGACCTGTATTTACAACCAGTGATCTTTGGATAGGCAAATAAATTACAATTTCTGGTTATCCTTGTAGGGCTGTATAGCATGAAATGAGATAGAAGATAGGTAGGGGCTGCTCCCCAGACCCACTTAAAGCAAATGCAGGAAAACTTAAATATTACTAGTGCCTCCATCGGCAACAAGTACAGCAGTCTATAATAGGGACTAACATGATCGCTTTTCTTCAGCCCAAATATCAGATGGACAGCTGTATTCCGTACTATTCTCAATTTTCTCAAGGTTTTTTTTAGGTACACTCAAATAAACGATATTGCAGTAGTCCAATAAAGATAGAACCAATGACTGCACCAATAATCTAAAAGATAGAGAATCCAAATGGTCTCGTATTAATTACTTTTAAAGATGAAATAGATAGTAGATTAGGTGTGTGGAGGTTACTTTTTGTTCTGTTTCTACTTTGTTTAGTTGGTTGGAGGTAGTTCATATCTCTTATGGCTTTGTTTCATGCATATTATTGTTTGATTTGGTTTGAGGCACATTCTGTAGGCAGTCAATCGGCACTGGCGCCGCTCCTCCTCGCCAAAGTCTCACGGCACACTAGTGTGCCATGGGACACAGTTTGCGATACACTGTTATATAGAACTAGTGTTTAAGCCCGTTACATTAACGGGTGCTAGAATATATGGCTGTCTGTCTTTCTTTATTTATGTCTCTCTCCCTGCTCCTGTCTCTTTCTTCCTTTCTTTCTGTCTCTCTCCCTCCTGCAATTTTTTTCTCTCTCTCCTTGGCATCCTTTGTCTGTCTGTCTTTCTTTCTGTCTCTCTCTGGTCCCCTGTCTGTCTTTATTTCTGTCTGTCTCAATCCCTAGCCTCCTTTGTCTGTCTGTATTTCTTTCTGTCTCTCCCCCCCCCCCCACTTTCCTTTGCAGAAGCAGCAGTGATATTTCCCTTCCCCTCCAGATCCCTGTGAAGTAGTAGCAGCATTTTCCCCCACCCACCCCCCATTCCCTTCTCTTCCCCCCCCCACCACACTTTCCTTTGCAGAAGCAGCAGTGGTATTTCCCTTCCCCTCCAGGTCCCTGCTGAATCAGTAGCAGCATTTTCTCCCACCCCCATTCCCTTCTCTCCCCCCCCCACTTTCCTTTGCAGAAGCAGCAGTGATATTTCCCTTCCCCTCCAGATCCCTGTGAAGTAGTAGCAGCATTTTCCCCCACCCACCCCCCATTCCCTTCTCTCCCCCCCACCACTTTCCTTTGCAGAAGCAGCAGCGGTATTTCCCTTCCCCTCCAGGTCCCTGCTGAAGCAGTATCAGCATTTTCTCCCACCCCCCATTCCCTTCTCTCCCCCCCACTTTCATTTGCAAAAGCAGCAGTGATATTTCCCTTCCCCTCCAGATCCCTGTAAAGTAGTAGCAGCATTTCCCCCCCCCCCCCCCCCATTCCCTTCTCTTCCCCCCCCCCACTTTCCTTTGCAGAAGCAGCAGCGGTATTTCCCTTCACCTCCAGGTCCCTGCTGAATCAGTAGCAGCATTTTTTCCCACCCTCCATTCCCTTCTCCCCCCCCCCCACTTTCCTTTGCAGAAGCAGCAGTGATATTTCCCTTCCCCTCCAGATCCCTGTGAAGTAGTAGCAGCATTTCCCCCCCATTCCCTTCTCCCCTCCCCCACCACTTTCCTTTGCAGAAGCAGCAGCGGTATTTCCCTTCCCCTCCAGGTCCCTGCTGAAGCAGTAGAAGCATTTTCCCCAACCCCCTATTCCCTTCTCTTACCGTGAGATGCCCTGCTCCGTTCTGCCCCTCCCCCTTCCCTTCCCGCGTGCTGGCCTGCTGCGACTGAAGGTGTTTTTTCGGCGGCTCTTCTCACGATCCCCATGGTGGCTGATCCTCCTGTTCAAAGCGGCCTGCTGAGGTTCGCGGCTGGCTGTAACGAACCTCGCAGGCCGCTCTCCAACTCGGTAGCATGTTCCCTCTAACGCGATCGCGTCAGAGGGAACATGGTACCATGTGGAGAGCGGCCTGCGAGGTTTGTTACAGCCAGCCGCGAACCTCAGCAGGCCGCTTTGAACAGGAGCGGTAGCGGTTGTTGTGGGAAAGGGGGGAGTCGGCGACGTGCAGGCCGCTGTGAACAGGAGCGGCAGCAGCGGCAGGACCATGAGCCCTCCTCCCGCCATCTGCCGCCAGCGTCACTCCTGTTGCCCGATGCACCTAACTGGGGCATACGCCTCAAGCCGCGGCCATGGACGGACACAGCACACATCAGGTCCCCACAGGAGATGAGCCGCCGCTGCTGACGGCCAAGGTAGGCTGGGAAGAAGGCTGGGGACTCACGCATGCGCTCTCATGCGGCCACGGAACTACAGATCATGGAAGCACACAAATAGGAGTGCGCATGCGCGAGTTAGCCTTTTATTATATAGGATATGGCCCTAAGTGATCAGCAGAGGCACATGAGGCCTTATCACCTACAAAATGGGTAATGGTAATTGCACACATACTAATTTTTTTAATGGCAACATCAGCAAGTAATAAGTTGTAACAAATTACTGAGAAGTTTTTGTTGCACCAGTTGTGGGTTTCTAAGCATAGCCCTTAATGAAGCTATCTACGGTAAGTGAAACAGATTGGCCAACATATCAAGTTTATTTAAAATTTTGTTAGACCGCCTATACAATGTTTCTAAGCGGTATAGAATAAAATTTTTGGTATACATATATACAAAATACAAAAGGCTATAATACTAAAAAACAAACGGGTACAATAGGTAAAGGGGAGAACTACATTATAGAAGAGAAAAGTAACAAAGGTAAACAACAAAAGGTAAGGGGTAAAAGATCAGATTTAAAAATGTGAGAAGTTCACAGGGCATCCTTAATAGGATGGTTATTTGTCAAAGGAGTCTTTGAATAAAAAAGACTTTAATTTTGACTTAAATCGGGTCAAAGACATTTCCTCCCTTATATACAGAGGCGTGGCATTCCATAGAGAGGGTGATGTTCCTGAAAATATAGATGTGTTCATTGTGTTGATATGATTTATAGATGGAATACATAGGAGATGCTGTGAAGCTGATCTGAGTGATCTGGAAGGGCTGGAAGGGATAAGATATCTGTTTATAAATTCTGGACAGTGTCTTGAAGGTTAGAAGGAGAATTTTGTATGAAATTCTGTGATTAATAGGGAACCAGTGAGCTTTCATTAATAATGGGGTGACATATTTTTATGAAGATGTTTACAATATAAGTCATGTTGAAAACTCACAAGAGTTTTGTGGTTGCTTATATGAATTATAATTATTAATATAAATTACAAAAAATGCACAAGGTTTTTTTGACCTATAAGAATACCTACAGCCCATTAACTTTCTCATTCACAAAAGCTGCCAGCACAGGCAAGCGCAATAAATGCTCTGACGCCCACAGGAATTGAATGAGCGGTGGAGCATTTGCCAGGTGGTACTTGGCTGTGCGGCTTTGTAAAAGCGTGTTGAGAATTTTGAAACCCGGGAATTATGAGATCATTTTCCCACATTTAAAAATTATTTTTTCAGCAGTAAATCACCTGGTTCATAATATTTGTGTTATTTTCATATATTTTATTGAACTTAAGCTCTGGCTTTTACAAAGCTGCAGTAGAGGTTTCTACTGTGGGCCAGCGAGGTAAACGCTCCGACGCTCATAGAATTCTATGAACGCCGGAGCATTTACCTCACTGGCCCATGATAGAAACCTCTACCATGGCTTTCTAAAATGAGCCCTTGGTTTGTTTCCATTTGTTGGACTGAATTAACCTTAGAGAATGGACAGTAATATAAAAAATGGGAACAGGCCATTTTTATGGCTGCATTAAAAATGGCCTGACTGCATTGCATAGTTAAAACCCATACAAGTTTAGTTTATGGTTTATGTTTATAACCCACCCTTATCCAGAGTGGAGAACAATCATACATGCACAATAAAATAAAATCTCACACACTAAAATTTTTTTTTTAAAAAACACCTAATGTACAAATTTACAAATGTTCCATCGTGCTTCCTTTCAATGATCCTGGACAGTTTTCATAAATCAGATCAGTCCAAGCTAAGCAAAAGTCTCATGCAGCAAATACTGCTACAGTTAAGGCCGGCATTGGACAGACTTGCATGGGCTGTGTCCCATATATGGTGATTCGGTATAGGATGGGCTGGGGTAGGCATTGATGTGAACTCCACTAATATGGAACATAGTAACATAGTAGATGACGGCAGATAAAGACCCGAATGGTCCATCCAGTCTGCCCAACCTGATTCAATTTAAATTTTTTTTTTTTTTCTTCTTAGCTATTTCTGGGCGAGAATCCAAAGCTTTACCCGGTACTGTGCTTGGGTTCCAACTGCCGAAATCTCTGTTAAGACTTACTCCAGCCCATCTACACCCTCCCAGCCATTGAAGCCCTCCCCTGCCCATCCTCCTCCAAACGGCCATGCACAGACACAGACCGTACAAGTCTGCCCAGTAACTGGCCTAGTTCAATCTTTAATATTATTTTCTGATTCTAAATCTTCTGTGTTCATCCCACGCTTCTTTGAACTCATTCACAGTTTTACTCTCCACCACCTCTCTCGGGAGCGCATTCCAGGCATCCACCACCCTCTCCGTAAAGTAGAATTTCCTAACATTGCCCCTGAATCTACCACCCCTCAACCTCAAATTATGTCCTCTGGTTTTACCATTTTCCTTTCTCTGGAAAAGATTTTGTTCTACGTTAATACCCTTTAAGTATTTGAACGTCTGAATCATATCTCCCCTGTCTCTCCTTTCCTCTAGGGTATACATATTCAGGGCTTCCAGTCTCTCCTCATACGTCTTCTGGCGCAAGCCTCCTATCATTTTCGTCGCCCTCCTCTGGACCGCCTCAAGTCTTCTTACGTCTTTCGCCAGATACGGTCTCCAAAACTGAACACAATACTCCAAGTGGGGCCTCACCAATGACCTGTACAGGGGCATCAACACCTTCTTCCTTCTACTGACTACGCCTCTCTTTATACAGCCCAGAATCCTTCTGGCAGCAGCCACTGCCTTGTCACACTGTTTTTTCGCCTTTAGATCTTCGGACACTGCCGAAATCTCTGTTAAGACTTACTCCAGCCCATCTACACCCTCCCAGCCATTGAAGCCCTCCCCTGCCCATCCTCCTCCAAACGGCCATGCACAGACACAGACCGTACAAGTCTGCCCAGTAACTGGCCTAGTTCAATCTTTAATATTATTTTCTGATTCTAAATCTTCTGTGTTCATCCCACGCTTCTTTGAACTCATTCACAGTTTTACTCTCCACCACCTCTCTCGGGAGCGCATTCCAGGCATCCACCACCCTCTCCGTAAAGTAGAATTTCCTAACATTGCCCCTGAATCTACCACCCCTCAACCTCAAATTATGTCCTCTGGTTTTACCATTTTCCTTTCTCTGGAAAAGATTTTGTTCTACGTTAATACCCTTTAAGTATTTGAACGTCTGAATCATATCTCCCCTGTCTCTCCTTTCCTCTAGGGTATACATATTCAGGGCTTCCAGTCTCTCCTCATACGTCTTCTGGCGCAAGCCTCCTATCATTTTCGTCGCCCTCCTCTGGACCGCCTCAAGTCTTCTTACGTCTTTCGCCAGATACGGTCTCCAAAACTGAACACAATACTCCAAGTGGGGCCTCACCAATGACCTGTACAGGGGCATCAACACCTTCTTCCTTCTACTGACTACGCCTCTCTTTATACAGCCCAGAATCCTTCTGGCAGCAGCCACTGCCTTGTCACACTGTTTTTTCGCCTTTAGATCTTCGGACACTATCACCCCAAGGTCCCTCTCCCCGTCCGTGCATATCAGCTTCTCTCCTCCCAGCATATACGGTTCTTTCCTATTATTAATCCCCAAATGCATTACTCTGCATTTCTTTGCATTGAATTTTAGTTGCCAGGCATTAGACCATTCCTCTAACTTTTGCAGATCCTTTTTCATATTTTCCACTCCCTCTTCGGTGTCTACTCTGTTACAAATCTTGAGGAACATGAGGAACAAAACATGAGGAAATTACTGGCCAGACTTTATAGTAGATATCCTGCAAACAACGGGATGGTTGATAGGCTGGAGTGAACTTGGAAGGCAACTTCAGCATTTGGAACCTAGGACAATACCAGACTTTACAGTCTACGGCCTAGATATAACAAATCATGTATTTTTAAAATGAGGTCTTTATCTGCTGTCATTTACAGTTACTATGTTTAGCTGTTTCTTGATCGTAGATGGTACCGTGGCTGTGTTAGGCCACTCTTCAAGGTAATATGTAAAAATAAAACAAAAACATGAAGGAAAAAAACTAATACCCTTTTTACTGGACTAAATGAATGTAGTTTATGATTATCTTGCGAAGGTAACCCCCTTCTGATCTGAGGAAGAAGGGTCTATCTTCGAAAGCTAATCATAAACTGCATTTAGTCCAATAAAAAAAGTATTTTTTTTTCTTTATGGTTTTTTGCTGTATTTTCTACATATTACCTTAACCATAGAAAAATTACCCCTCCTTTACAAAGCCGCACTAGCGTTTTAAGCGCTAGCCATGGTGGTAACAGCTTGGACACTCAAAGGAATTTTATGAGCATCGGAGTGTTACTGCAGTGGCTGGCTCTAAAACCGCTAGCATGGCTTTGTAAAGGAGGGGGTTAATCTGCTTCTTTAAATCCACAGGCAATTTGTTCCATCCATAAGAATCAGCTATTGAGAAAGTGCTCGTCTGTACATAAGAACATAAGAGCATAAGCAATGCCTCTGCTGGGTCAGACCTGAGGTCCATCTTGCCCAGCAGTCCGCTCACGCGGCGGCCCAACAGGTCCAGGACCTGAGCAGTAATCCTCTATTTATACCCTTCTATTCCCTTTTCCAGCAGGAAAATGTCCAATCCTCTCTTAAATCCCAGTACTGTATTCTGCCCTATAACGTCCTCTGGAAGCGCATTCCAAGTGTCCACCACACGTTGGGTAAAGAAGAACTTCCTGGCATTTGTATTGAATCTGTCCCCTTTCAACTTTTCCGAATGCCCTCTTGTTCTTTTATTTTTTGAAAGTTTGAAGAATCTGTCCCTCTCTACTCTCTCTATGCCCCTCATGATCTTATAAGTCTCTATCATATCCCCTCTAAGTCTCCTGTATTTTATTTAATCTCCAGCAGTGATACTGAAAGAATGCTAGCGAGGAGGTGCTAAGGCCACTTTTTACAGCAGCTTAGTAAAAGGGCTCCTACGTTTGTAATTTATGGACCACAGGGGCAAAAATGCTTAAACTAAGAACATGATATATGCTCACATTTCTTGCAAACAGCAAAGAAGGCAAGAGAGATGTCCTAATAACCAAATAACAGTTTATTGTTTAAAAGCATTGCATCCCAAAAAGAATCCAAGTTTCAATATAAGGCTATACCTTCATCAGGGGACACTGAGTCTTTCTGAATCTTGGATCCTTATTGGGACCACAGTAAGGCAAGTCCTTCTCTTTGCTTGTTTCGTATTTCTTGCACAACACATTTTTACAAAAGAATGATTTTATATTTCTTTTGCTCTTTTTAGTTATATAATATTTACCCATATATTATGGATTACTTGCCGGGCCAGCACAAGAAGATCTTTTCCAATTTTGATTTGATAACAGAAATTATTAGGAAAGAAATTAAATCTCATCAAGAGACCCTGGATCCCGCCAACCCTCGAGATTACATAGACTGTTTCCTTATTAAAATGCAGCAGGTAAGGTTTAAGAAAGCAGGCGTTCATTTGCATAGAGTTTATAAACCTAACCTTGGGAATTTGAGTCTTAAATTAGCCCCTTTGAAAACTGCCTGGGGGTTGAGCACTGGTTTCATGATGGGAGTATTTTATTGTCAGTAGAGATGTGCAAAGAAATTGTGGTTTATTTTTGGATATTCTTGAAAAATTTCTTGACTTTGGGGTGGTTTTTATATGTTCAGATATTTATTTTTTAATCAAGTATACCGCTTAGATAATTTATAAAAGGTATATCAAATTTATTTATTGTGTTTTAAAGTTTCATAATTTACAAACCAAGTACCGTATTTTCACGCAAATAACACGCACCCGTATAAAACGCGCACACGTGTATAGCGCGCAGAAATCACGATGATAAGCACAAAAACTTTGGTATAACGCGCTCACGATTATACCGCGCATGCTGCCCGACTCTCCGTTCACCCCCCTGACTTCCGTGCACTGCCCCGCCTCTCCGTGCGCTGTCCCGACTCTCCGTTCACCCCCCCTGACTTCCGTGCACTGCCCCGACTTTCCGTGCGCTGTCCCGACTCTCCGTTCACCCCCCCCTGACTTCCGTGCACTGCCCTGAATTTCCGTGCGCTGTCCCGACTCTCCGTTCACCCCCCCTGACTTCCGTGCACTGCCCCGCCTCTCCGTGCGCTGTCCCGACTCTCCGTTCACCCCCCCTGACTTCCGTGCACTGCCCCGCCTCTCCGTGCGCTGTCCCGACTCTCCGTTCACCCCCCCTGACTTCCGTGCACTGTCCCCCCTTGAAGGTCTGTCCCCATCCTGAAAGCCTGATGCCCCCCCCCCGACGTCCGATACATCCCTCCCCCCGAAGGACCGCCGACTCCCCAACAATATCGGGCCAGGAGGGAGCCCAAATCCTCCTGGCCACGGCGACCCCCTAACCCCACCCCGCACTACATTACGGGCAGGAGGGATCCCAGGCCCCCCTGCCCTCGACGCAAACCCCCCCCCCCCCAACGATTGCCCCCCCCCCCAAGAACCTCCGACCGCCCCCCCAGCCGACCCGCGACCCCCCCTGGCGACCCCCACGACCCCCCCACCCCCCTTCCCCGTACCTTTGGTAGTTGGGCCAGAAGGGAGCCCAAACCCTCCTGGCCACGGCGACCCCCTAACCCCACCCCGCACTACATTACGGGCAGGAGGGATCCCAGGCCCTCCTGCCCTCGACGCAAACCCCCCTCCCCCCCAACGACCGCCCCCCCCAAGAACCTCCGACCGCTCCCCCAGCCGACCCGCGACCCCCCTGGCGACCCCCACGACCCCCCCACCCCCCTTCCCCGTACCTTTGGTAGTTGGCCGGACAGACGGGAGCCAAACCCGCCTGTCCGGCAGGCAGCCAACGAAGGAATGAGGCCGGATTGGCCCATCCGTCCTAAAGCTCCGCCTACTGGTGGGGCCTAAGGCGCGTGGGCCAATCAGAATAGGCCCTGGAGCCTTAGGTCCCACCTGGGGGCGCGGCCTGAGGCACATGGTCGGGTTGGGCCCATGTGCCTCAGGCCGCGCCCCCAGGTGGGACCTAAGGCTCCAGGGCCTATTCTGATTGGCCCACGCGCCTTAGGCCCCACCAGTAGGCGGAGCTTTAGGACGGATGGGCCAATCCGGCCTCATTCCTTCGTTGGCTGCCTGCCGGACAGGCGGGTTTGGCTCCCGTCTGTCCGGCCAACTTCCAAAGGTACGGGGAAGGGGGGTGGGGGGGTCGTGGGGGTCGGCCAGGGGGGTCGCGGGTCGGCTGGGGGGGCGGTCGGAGGTTCTTGGGGGGGGGACGGTCGTTGGGGGGGAGGGGGGTTTGCGTCGAGGGCAGGAGGGCCTGGGATCCCTCCTGCCCGTAATGTAGTGCGGGGTGGGGTTAGGGGGTCGCCGTGGCCAGGAGGGTTTGGGCTCCCTTCTGGCCCGATATTGTCGGGAAGTCGGCGGTCCTTCGGGGTGGGGGTGCTAGTGGTCCTGCCGGGGGGGGGGATGTATCGGACGTCGGGGAGTCGGCTGGGCAAGAGGGCTTGGGCTCCCTCTTGCTCCGATCGTGGATGCGGGTGCGGGTGGGAGCGCGTGCGAGTGGTCGTTCGGGGTGGGGGTGCGAGTGGTCCTGCTGGGGGGGTGAATCGGGCGTCGGGCGGGGTGGGAACTATGTTTGAAAACTTTCGTATACCGCGCTCACGCATATAACGCGCGAGGGGTATGCGCGGTAGGTAAAAACGCGTATAACGCGCGCGTTATATGCGTGAAAATACGGTAAATAGGCACTTGTACAGAAAGTGAATTAATGAAAATAATACTACATACATTGTAAATCATACCTTAATACCATTTACAAAGAGTTTAAAATTAAGAAAAAAAGAGGATTAACTAAGTCACTCAAGTCCTCAACCTAGGATTCCAAAATTACACATAGATGAAAAATAAAGGAAAATATATTATAATTTAGCAAGATAGCTACAGATAGTGCTAAAGTATGAGCATCTCTTTAACTATTGAGCACTTGATTTTCCTTCATTCAGTCGAGACATTGCCAAGAAAGCACTTAATTGTTAAGGTTCAAAGAAAACATATTTAACTGAATGGTGGCAAATAATGCACTTGCAAGGGTGTCTCAAGTAGAATGTTGCCCCCAGTGAAGTGACTCCTGGTCTCAGGAGAAGAAATTCTCTACGACGCCTTTGAGTTTCCCTTGAAAGATCGGGAAACATTTGAATTTTACACCCAAGAAATTCTTTCTGTTTATTTTTGAAGAAAAACCTCAATAACCACATTTTATCAGTCGAAAGAGCTAATGTTAATATCATTGTGGATGGTATAGCAATATCTCTGTCTGATGTTTCCGAGATTTCCGATACATTTAATGGTGCTTGATCAGTTACTTTAATCTGTAATTTATTCCCTCCTTTATGAGGTAAATAGTAAACTTGGAAAAAATGTGGCAATGTTTCCTCTGGAATTTGTAGAGTTTCCACTAGGTATCTCCTAAGCATCTCCCTAGGAGTTACCATAGTTAATCTTGGAAAGTTAATTAATCTCAAATTATTATTCCTTGCGCTGTTCTCTAATATTTCTAACTTTTTCCTAAAATTCACTTGATCTTTAACAAGAGTCTGTTGTACTTGCTTAGTTATTGATAAGTCCTGGTCAAGCTTCTGGACAGAAGATTTTGAAACGGTCAGATCCTCTTTTAACGCCTTAAGCTCTTTAGTGTGTTGAATCAATTTTACTTCAACATATTGGAAATTAGGGCTAATAGTCTTTGTAAAGTTAGTAATTAAATCCCATAAGGACTCAAGAGTCACTTGTGCTGGCTTTTCCAAAATTAAAAGCCTTTGCTGAGTATAGAAATGCTCACCGTCTGTAGAAGCTGATTCTTGACTTTGTTCCAGCTGAAAGGAAGTGGGGGGGGGTAAAAGAGGGGGACAGATGCTAAATGGAAGGGAATAGAGGGGAATAGATGCTGGAAGGAAGTGGGAAGGAGAGAGAAAAAAGGGCATATGCTGGATTGGGGAAGAGTTAGATACTGTAAGGGGTGAGGGAAAGAGGTGGCAAGCTCTAGGTAGACACAATGAAAGATCGAAATTGAGGACTGAATAGTAAGAAAGAATTTAGACAGAGGCAGAAAATAAACTGAGAAGGAAGACCAGGGAAGAAGAAGAAAAAAAACCTAACAAATTTTTAGATTGAATCAGATTGGGCAGACTGGATGGACCATTCGGTCTTTATCTGCCGTCATCTATTATGTTATGTAATGCTCAAAACCTTTCCCTATAAAGGAGCATTCAAGACCTAGACCTTGAGCTTTACCTAAACTTCACAGCTTGCCCTCTCGTTCATCCCTTCCCTACCATCTCTTTATTTTAGCAATGTAACCCTACCCTTTCCCCATTTGTGTCTGATGTAGTTGTTCATGTGATTTGTCTATGTATTTGCGTTTATATCTCTTACAATTTTGTTGTTTTTAATTCTTAAAGATATGTAATGTTGTAAATTACTTTGGAAATGAAAAGCGGTATATCAAGTCATAATAAACTGAAAACACAATACTGGCCCCTCCCAGGTTCAAATGGTCTTGTTCTGGGCGTTTGGGACTTAGATGAATTTTGGGTTGAAAATGTGGTATAAAGATAGATGTACTGGTGGTCTGGATGAACAACGGCCTGGACATCCAGATAGACAAGTTAAAAAAAAAAAAATTCTAGATGTATTTTTAAAGAATGGACATTTTACCACTGCTGACTTTGGGCGTCTAGCAACATACGTCTGAATCGGACTTAGACGTTTCTTTTGATTATGCCCCTCCATGTATGCAGTCCTTTTCTAAATTTCACTAACATAAACTGCAATGGGTAGAACAATGGTGTTTAGCTATTTTATTTATTTTAATTAAACATATTTATTGCAAATTCAGCAGCTGCTGGTCAATGAGATTTGCCTAGGTTGCACTCATAGTATTTATTTATTTAATTTTCTATACCGTTCTCCCAAGGGAGCTCAGAACGGTTAATATTAATTTATTCAGGGACTAAAGCATGTTTCCCTGTCTGTCCCGGTGGGCTCACAATCTACCTAAGGTACCTGAACAATGGGGGGATTAAGCAACTTGCCCAGGGTCACAAGGAGCAGCATGGATTTGAACCCACAACCCCAGGGTGCTGAGGCTGTAGCTTTAACCACTGCGCCACACACACTCCCCACTATAAAATGTATTATTTCTTTTTATTTGGATTTATTTATCACTTTTTTGAAGAAATCCATCTAAGACAATGTACAGCAAGAATAAGTTGAATATAGTCAGTAGCAGGGTAGTCTTTAATGAGGATCATTGAACAATGGTAGAAATGCAGGGTGTCACTGGAATGTAATAGCACGTGAAAATTTGGGAGATAACAGATAAATGACTGCAAAGTTAAGGGACAGAATGGAATTTTCTTTATTTACTCACTTATATAAACTTTTTCTTCAGGAGACTCGGGTTGAAGATCCTTCATTCTATAATGAGTCCTTGGTAATGAGCACAGAAAACTTGCTTTTTGGTGGAACAGAAACGGTCAGCACAACCTTAAGATATGGATTCCTGATTTTGATGAAATATCCAGAAATAGCAGGTACTGTTCAAATAGGCATTTTAAAATGAAAGGAACAAGAAGAAACTTTCAGGCCACAATTAAAAATGACTTATGTAGTTAGCAGAGGGTACCAACTGCATTAGTAGAAGTTATTTACAAAGCAGTATTAGGTGTTTAACATCGGTTTTAACATACCCTGGGCACATACAAAGCAATCCTATAACAGGGCACTTACAATTAGGTGCCACAAGGTGCTTGATAGGAGGACCTTATATAAAGAAATGTAAATTTCTATTTTTCTTTATATAATAGTAGCTTAATAGAGCCCAATACAGTTCAAGCTCCTATTGCTAACCTATAAGTGTGTTCATTCTGCTACCCCTCAATATCTCTCCTAAGAGCATAAGAATAGTCGGTGCTGGGTCAGACCAGTGGTCCATCGTGCCCAGCAGTCCGCTCACGTGATGGCCCTCTGGTCAAAGACCAGCACCCTAACTGAGACTAGCCCTAGCTGTGTACGTTCTGGTTTAGCAGGAACTTGTCTAACTTTGTCTTGAATCCCTGGAGGGTGTTTCCCCCTATGATAGACTCCAGAAGAGCATTCCAGTTTTCTACCACTCTCTGGGTGAAGAAGAACTTCCTTATGATCGTATGGAATCTATCCCCTTTCAATTTTAGATAGTGCCCTCTCGTTCTCTCTACCTTGGAGAGGGTGAACAACCTGTCCTTATCTACTAAGTCTATTACCTTCAGTACCTTAAATGTTTCGATCTTGTCCTCTCTCAATCTCCTCTGTTTGAGGGAGAAGAGGCCCAGTTTCTCTAATCTTTCACTGTACGGCAACTCCTCCAGCCCCTTAACCATCTTAGTCACTCTTTTCTGGACCCTTTCAAGTAGTACCGTGTCCTTCATGTAAGGCAACCAGTGCTGGATGCAGTACTCCAGGTGAGGGTGCACCATGGCCCGGTACAGCGGCATGATAACCTTCTCCGATCTGTCCTCTCTTCTCTCTCCTTATATACCTCCGTTCCACAGATCAGCTGCTCTTAGCTGTATCCTTCTCCTCCACTGTCAATTCCAGACTTTGTTCCTTTCATCTAGCTGCCCCCTATGCTTGGAATAAATTACCTGAGTTTATCCGACAAGCCCCTTCCCTTCCCTTATTTAAAAGCAGACTGAAAACCCACCTTTTTAATATAGCCTTCAATCCATAACCCCATTCCCCACTGCCCACCAACCTAGCCCTCAGATTAACTGTTCCCCTTAACTGTATCCATGACATCCTGTTTGTCTGTTTAGATTGTAAGCTCTTTCAAGCAGGGACTGCCTTCTTTGTGACTCTGTACAATGCTGCGTACGTCTGGTTGCACTACAGAAATAATTAATAGTAGTAGCAGTACATACATGAAAACACTTATGCAAAGCAGAAAACATCAAGAAGGGATGACCAAAAAGAAAGAAGGGAAACCAAAATGACAATGGCATCATTTATTGAATAAAAATAGATTCAAAAACTTCAAATGTACAAGTGTGTTTTGAAAAGTTTGGTTTAAAAGCAAGTTAAACAACGTAGTCTCCATTGAGGGCTATACATTTAGTCCAACAAGTTTCCATTTTTTTGTATCGTAGGGAAAATAGGTTTTGTCAAACTCTGCAAAATACTCATTGACGGCATTGAAGACTTAATGGACTGTGGTACTATCTCATGGAAATTTACCAAACTTTTCAAACCACCCTCATAGAAGGATTTGATTGCCTGCATTAGGATTCCATAAACTAAACATCAAGAATAAAAATGCACATAAATATGGAAACCAAAAGATAAATATAAAAATATGAACATAGAAACCATGACCAAGTGCAAACAAATAAACATAAATAAAATATTGCATTAATCTGTCAAATACATGAATATATAAAAGATAAAATAATATATATACTACAAATATGGGTATGAACAAAAAGTATGTATATAAATACAGTATATCCAAACCATATAAACAAATATTATTATTATTATTACTATTATCAATATTAGTAAGCCTAAAAATGGACAAAGAATACACTGGATTCTTTTTTCTTTGCCGAGCCATAGAACTTTGGTCTTCCCCTCTGTTTGTTTGCAAACACCTATGTCAGTCATAGTACTGATATAACTGTGGGGACTTAAATGCTGAAGATATGTGCACGGTATATAGAAATATAGAAACATGATGGCAGATAAAGGCCTAATGGCCCATCCAGTCTGCCCTTCCCCACCATCCACTATCTTCTCTTCTCCCTAAGAGATCCCACATGCCTGTTCCACGCTATCTTGAATTCAGATACAGTCTTCATCCTAACCACTTCCACTGGGACCACGCATCAACCACCTTTTCTGTAAAGAAGTATTTTCTTACATTACTCCTGAGCCTGTCACCTCTTAACTTCATCCTATGCCTTCTCCTTCTAGAAATTTCCTTCATTTGAAAAAGACTCACCTTCTGTACATTGATGCCACAGAGATATTTAAACATCTCTCTCATATCTATCCTCTAGAGCAGTGGTTCCCAACCCTGTCCTGGAGGAACGCCAGGCCAATTGGGTTTTCAGGCTAGCCCTAATGAATATGCATGAAGCAAATTTGCATGCCTATCACTTCCATCATATGCAAATCTCTCTCATGCATATTCATTAGGGCTAGCCTGAAAACCCAATTGGCCTGGTGTTCCTCCAGGACAGGGTTGGGAATCACTGCTCTAGAGCAGAAGTGGGCAACTCCGGTCCTCGAGGGCCGGAATCCAGTCGGATTTTAGGATTTCCCCAATGAATATGCATGAGATCTTTTTGCATACACTGCTTTCAATACATATTCATTGAGGAAATCCTGAAAACCCGTCTGGATTCCAGTCCTCGAGGACTTGAGTTGTCCACTCCTGCTCTAGAGTATACATATTAAGTTCTCTAAGTCTGTCCCAATACAATTTATAATAAAGGCTACTAACCAACTTTGTAGCAGCCCTTTGGACCAACTCCATTCTATTTATATCTTTTTGAAGGCATGGTCTCCAAAATTGCACCTCACCAAAGACTTATACAGTGGCATTATTACTTCCCTTTTCCAACTGGCCTTCCCTCTCTTTATGCACCCAAGTATCTTCCTGGCTTTGACCATTGCCTTTTCTACCTGTTTTGCCACCTTGAGATCATCAGACACAATCACCCCAAGTCCTGCTCTTCTTCTGTGTACAAAATTTTCTCTCCTCCTATACTATACCTTTCTCCTGGATTTTTGCAGCCCAAGTGCATGACCCTACATTTTTTAGCATTAAATCTTAGTTGCCACTTGTTTGACCGTTCTTCAAGCTTCACCGGATCCTGCATCATGTCATCCACACCCCTGGGGTGTCTATCCTATTACAGAGCTTGGTATCATACACAAAAAGCAAACTTTGCCAGACAGTCCTTCTGCAATATCACTCACAAAGAAGTTAAATAGAGCCGGCTTAAGGACAGACCCCTGTGGCACTCCACTAGCAACATCGTTTTTCTCTGAGCAGCCTCCATTTATCACTACCCTTTGTCTCCTTCCACTTAGCCAGCTTTAAATTCAGTTTGTCACTTTAAGGTCCATACTGCATGCATTCAGTTAATTTATCAATCTCCTTTGCGACAACATGTCGAAAGCTTTGCTAAAGCACTCCTCCCATATCCAATTGTGTGGTCACCCAGTGAAAGAAATGAATCAGATTTGTCTGACAACACCTGCCTCTCGTAAAACCATGCTGCCTCGGGTACTGCAGTCCATTGGATTCTAGAAATCTCACTACCCTCTGTTTAAGAAGCATTTTAAAAATTGTTTTCATTTGTACATTGTAAACCACTTTTATCCTTTTTTGTGCTGTATATGTGGTATATAAGGTTTTCCATTCGTTCACTAACTACCAAGGTCAAACTAACTGGCCTGTGATTCCCAACTTCCTTCTTACTTCCACTCTTGTGCAGAGGAACCACATCTTCTGGGACCACACCAGTCTCTAAGGAAGCATTAAAAAGATGAGACAACAGAGCCGCCAAAACCTCTCCGAGTTCCTTGAGTACCCTGGGATGTATTCTGTCAGGCTCCATCGCCTTGTCTATTTTTAATCTAGCTAACTCCTCACAAACACAGTCTTCTGAAAATCTTTCTGAATCCACTACACTTTTCTGCAGTCCTACCCACGGTCTTTCATCTAAAAAACACAGAACAGAAATAATTGTTAAGCAGTTCAGCCTTATCTTTATCGGTTTCTGCATATTTGTCCCCTTCACTCTTAAGCCCCGCTATGCCATTTTTACACTTCTTCCTATCACTTACATATACAAAATATATTTTGTCCCCCAAATTTACCATATTGGCTATCTTTTCTTCCATTTGCATCTTTGCTTTTTTGACAGCTTTTCCCACGTCTCACAGCTTTTCCACATATTTTTGCCTATCTTCCTCTTTCTGTGACATCTTGTAATTTATGAAGGCTATCCTTTTTTTCTCACCTTTTCAGCTACTGAATTGGAGAACCTAAGTGGCCTTTTTTTCTTTTTACCTTTTATGAACCTTAACATAAAGATTTGTCGCCTTCAGAATAACTCCTTTCAGTTTCACTTACTGCTTTTCTACTTCATTCAGCTAACTCCTCCTTGAGGTATTCCCCCATCTTGACAAAATTCGTTCTTTTGAAGTTTAGAACCTTCAAATTTGAGTAAGTCCTCTCATCCCTCATTTTAATATTGAACCTCACCATTCTATGTTCACTAGATACCAGATGATCACCCACTGTAACCTCAGAAACACTTTCCCCATTTGTAAGCACCAAGTCCCAGGGCTATGAAGTCGCTTTTGAAACGTTCAGTGGGATGCCTAACAGTATCATTTGCGCCAACATGGATAAACAGCATAGGATAACTGTCTTTAGGCTTGATAAGTATGAAGCCCAACCTTGCCCCATCCAGGCTCCACCCCATGTGAATATGTACTATCCAAGATGTACCCATGTTTACAGAATAGTGTTTAGGTGACATATTGGCATGCATGTGCATTTGGTCGCTACACATGTAAATTTTAGCATCTATGTTATGGAATTGCCCAAAGAAAAAACAAGTTCTGTGAGAATGACCAATGCACATAAGCCAGGATAAGAATAAATAAATCCTTAATTTGGTTGATTGGAATATAAGAACCCAAAGATATACAGATGCCAAATTTGATTGTGATGGATCCAACACAGGCTGTGTTTCAGCTCACATGCCTTCATCAGGGATACTGTTATATAACAGTTAAATACAGCACAAAAGAAAGTGGATAAAAAAAATGTGGTACCTGGATGAATGCAGGAAAAGACAAATAGGGCCATCACACATAAAAAATAAAAAAGTGTCTTTAATAAAAAAAATCAATCAAAAGGCTGTAACTAATATTCAATACATAACAGGCAGTATAGTAAAAGAGGACCCAACTTGGTTCATGTTTCGGCACTGTGCCTTCCTCAGGAGTCTATATGATTTGGAAGTTTTGAACTAAATGCAGAACAGAGTCAAAGCAAGAACCAAACAACACAGTAATTAATACAGCACAGCTTACACTATAGTGTCGAAACTTGGACCATGTTGGATTCTTTTGAACCATACTGCCTGTTATGTATTGAACATTGGTTACAGCCTTTTGATTGATTTTTTTTTTTTAAGACACTTTTTATTTTTGTGTTAGCCCTATTTGTCTTTTCCTGCATTGATCCAGGTACCACATATTTTTTTCCACTTTCTTTTGTGCTTTTAATTTTGTGGATTCCACTCACCCCCTTTTTTTTGTTGTTTGATGTTCCACAATTAAATACAGTATATCACAATCAGTGACGATACATCTACAAAAAGGTAGATTCCTTAGAGTTGGCCCATAGAGGGAACTTCTATACAGAGACATCTAATTGGAGTCTATTCTATAAAGGAAAGCAGGTGCTACATTCCTTTAAAAAATGCTAGCTTAACCGGATCTATATATACTTTATTCTTATTTATTTATTTATTAATTTTTATTTATTTCCTACCCTACTAGAAAGCTCAGGGCGGGTAACAGAAGAACAAACACAGATTCTGAGAACGAGCTAACAGAAAAATTGGGAGGGAGGTGAAAGAAAGACCTTTTTTCAGATAGATCTATCTAGCTGCTAGTCTTAGCCAGTCAGCTGCTGAATATTGGTGGTGACCAGCTATGTCATGTGACATAACCAGTCACCAGCCAATCCGAGAAGCTGGATATTTAGTGGGAGATGGCTAGCTATCTCCCGCTGAATATCAGTGGTACTTAGCTGGCCAGGGTCTATTCCCAGCTGGTTACGTACTGCTGAATATCAGGGATTAAAAATATACTTTGGAAGAAAGGTGAGAGATAGGAGATATGATAGATATTTACATGCCTCCATGGCATAAGTATATAGAATATAGCAAAAAAAAAAAAAAAAAAGCAAAGGGTCTAAGGGCTCCTTTTACTAAGGTGCACTAGCGGTTTTAGTGCGTGCTTAGCGCGTGCAAGATGCTAACGCCTCCATAGAGCTTGCATTTGTATTTTTCATTTAGCGCGGGGTTTGCGCGCGCTAAAAATGCTAGCGCACCTTAGTAAAAGGAGCCCTAAATGTCTTTATTGGCCCAACACGAGCCATGTTTCAGCATACAATGCCTGCATCTCGGCCAATGAGCAAAATATGATTACCAAACTTCGGGGTTCAAAATCAGTCCTAAAGCTGAAGCATGGAAGGTAATCTCTTAGACCTGTATTGCTTCAGGAGGAAAGTAAAAGTGAAAGTAAAGAATATACAAGACAGGGCTCTTTCAATTGAAAGGAAGCTCGGGACCAAAGTTTCATAGGATAAAGATGAAAGGAATAGTCTAAGGAAATATTTCTTTATGGAAAGCTGGAGGATGAATGGCACAGTCTCTCATTGGAGGTGATAGAGATGAGGACTGTGTTTGAGCTCAAGAAAGTGTGGGACAAGAATCTTTGGAGAGAAGAAGGGATTGTACAGCTGGATATGATCTTTACCTGCCATTATTTCTATGGTTGTTCCTATATTTCATGTCTGTGGTAAATTTAAAAGCTCATGATTGGGTCAAAATGTTGTTTTCTTGGCAGATAAAATACAGAAGGAGATTGACAACGTGGTAGGGCGAGATCGCTGTCCATCTATAGATGACAGAAGCAAGATGCCATTTACAGAGGCTGTCATCCATGAGATAATGCGTTTTGCTGATGTAATCCCCCTAAGCCTGCCTCATGCGGTATCAAAAGATACATCATTTCGAGGATACAAGATCCCCAAGGTACCAGTGGGTCTCTTGAACTTAGGCGGGAGTCTTTAGGAGAAGAGATCGTGGAAGAAAACTGATGCATTCATCTTCCCCTAATCCACACTAAATTTCAAAATGAACATACCTCAAAAGTTCCTAGATAAAACATTTGTATAGAAGTGGTTGGATAGGTGGAGGGGGTAGAGAGAAGGTTTCCTAGTCTAGGCAACATGCAAACACCATGTACTGGAAATATAATTGGGCCTAGCAATATCCTCCAAATAGGGCTAAATGTAGGTCCCCATCATAAAAAATTAAAGAGAGATTGGATTAGAAAACAAAGCAGCAGTGGAGAAGTTTGTGGTTGAAAAGACATGTTGTGCTTATAGGAAAAGGAGAAACCTGGTGCAAGACTGAGCAGAGAAATGAGTTTAGAAAATAGAGGAGTGAGCTAGCAAAGCTAACAAGAAGAGAAGTCTGTTGTGCATAGAGTTTTAATTACAAGCTGTGGCCAGCTGCAGGACCATAGGCCCACCAATAAGATAAGGTAGAGGGAAAGAGGGAGACTGAGACACTAGTGAGCCTCCGTCACTGGTAATGAGGTCTGGATTTTCTTTTTATTGTTTACAGGGCACGCATGTCATCCCTTTGCTTACATCAGTGCACTATGACCCATCTCAGTTTAAAATCCCCAAAACATTTCACCCCGAAAATTTCTTGGATGAAACTGGCTCTTTTAAGAAGAATGATGCTCTAATGCCCTTTTCTGCAGGTAAGGTTTTGCATTTCTTTGCATCAAAGACAAGAGTTCCAGCATCTCATTCTATAACTGGGCAATATACTGTATACACAGGGAAAGCAATAATGATATTGCGGGGCCTAGTTTGCAGTATGTTAATTTCACAATTTATATTCCACTACTTTCAGACAATGCAACTGTACAGTGCTGACTACAGGTACAATACAGATATTGCTTCAAATTTGGAAGGGGGTAGTTATTATAGTGCATTATGGCTCTGACATGCATTATTTGCCCTTAAATGTGTGTTAGAGGAGCAATAACATGCGCTATATTACTATTGTTGCAGGGTGTTCTTTTTTTTACCACTATAGCCAGTGGCGTACCAAGGGTGGGGTGGGGGGACGGGCCGCCCCGGGTGCATGCCCTAGGGGGTGCACAGCCGGCCGGGTCCGGAACCTCTTGGGATCTGCATTTCAGCGTGGCTGCCGGTCCACCCCTGCAGCCAAGAAATAGGCTAAGAATCCAGCGGGAGCAGCAAAAGCGTCCTTTAATGAACACCCTCCCGTTCTGGCTCTATCCCGCCCCCTTCATGACGCCACTGGACAGCATTCTCAGCCATTGATCAACCTGAGAATGCAGTCCGGTGGCATCATGAAGGGGGCAGGATAGAGCCAGATCGGGAGGGTGTTCCTTAAATGATGCTTTCAATGCTCCCATCAGTTTCATAGCCTTTTTCAAACCGTAGCAGTGGCGTACTAAGGGCAAGGGTAGGGGGGTGGAAGAGTTTCCTAAGGAAGAATTGGAGAAGAGTTATATATAAACATTAAGAATAGCCATACTGGGTCAGACCAGTGGATACATCTAGTCCAGTTTCCTGTTTCCAACAGTGGCCAATCCACATCACAAGTACCTGGCAGAAACCCAAGCAGCAGCAAGATTCCATACTACCAATCCCAGGGCAAGCAGTGACTTCCCACATGTCTATCTCAATAGCAAACTATGGACTTTTTCTCCAGGAACTTGTCCAAACCTTTTTAAAATCCGGCTATGCTACACACATCTTCTGGCATTTGCATACACAGTTTTGCAACTTCAAGAATATGTACCAGTTCAGCATGGATGTCAATCAACCACTAGGCAGCGCAGATAGAATTGCACTTAGCGGCTCCAAAATTGACTTAGGCCCCAGTAGGGGTTAATGCTGCCTAAGATACCAGTAGTTGTGGAGATTGGATCAATCTGTCAGAATAGAACTTTTTATTAGTCAAAAGCGTCTATATACAAAAAGCTCTTAAGGGCGCCTTTAAATCTCTCCAGGGTAGTCTCTTCTCTCTAATGAAGTGGTAAATAATTCCATATTTGGGACGCTGTAACTGAAAAAATTTATGTTTGTCTTGTACAGTGGTACCTCGGTTTACGAGTGCACCGGTTTGCGAGTGTTTTGCAAGACGAGCAAAACATTTGCAAAATCGGTGCCTCGGAAACCGAGCTTGGCTCGATTTACGAGCACACCCCCCCCCCCCCCGCAATCCGGCACCCCCCCCTGCGATCCGGCACCCGCCGCCACGATCTGACCCTCCCGCCACGATTGGGCACCCTCCCGCCATGATCCGACCCCCTCCTCGACACAATTGGGCACCCCCTGCCGCTTCTTACCCTCATCTGGGCACTCTTGAAAATCGGCCTTCTCCTCTGCTGGGCCTTGAGCATCTGAGCATGCTCAAGGCCTGCGAGTTCACGTTCTGACAATCGGGGTGGGGCCCGCGTTGCTGATCGGGGGGGGGGGGGGGCACATTGCTGATCACTGCTGGAGGAGCCCATCGCCGTTTTGAAAAAAACAATGTTGATGCCTTCCTTCATCGGGCCCCCCTGACCATTTTGGGCCCTAGGCACGTGACTACTTGGCCTATTGGTTAATCCTGCCCTGCTGAGCTGGCCTAAGGAAGCTGACCAATCAGAATCATAGGCCACTCCCAGTGCATCCTGGGCCAATCAGGACCTTAGGCCCCTCCCCGGTGCATCCCAGGATGCACTGGGAAGGCCCACCATTCTGTAGAGGTGGCCCTGCCAGCCACAGGGAGTAAGCATCCCTCCGGCTGGCCTACAAAAAATAGGTACTGGTAGGGGCTGGGGGGTCAGGGTAGGGGCTGGGGGGGTCAAGGAAGGGGCATGATATCAGGGGGGTTCCGGGACTGGGCATCCCTCCTGCCGGTAATCTTTGGGGAGCGGCAGGAAGAAGTGGGCATCCCTCCTGTCGGGGGATATCTCGAGGGGACAGGAGGAATTCAGCAATTCTCCTGCAGCAAGCATTCGGGGGTGGGGAGGCATTCGGGGTGGAGGACTTCAGGGGTTCCAGCAGGAGGGAGTGGGCATCCCTCCTGCCAATCGTCTTCGTCGGGAGGGCAGACGGGTTCCCTGCTGCAGCCACTAAACTGATTGCAGCAGGGAGATTCCCTTGCCGTGATCAGCTAAGCAGCAACATGATTCTCTAACTGGCGCCTGTGACATAGATGCCGGTTAAAGAATGGGGTGAGTTAGGTGGGCTTAGGTGTCTGTCCGACAGAAGCAATTCTATATAGAACCGTGTGTGATTCTCAAAAGCCGCTTAGGCGGCTGCTGAGTCCGGGTGTCCTATACAGAATCCAGCCCAAAATGCCCAAATTGTGCCCTGGACATTTTGTAAAATGTTTTATTATCGCTGTAAAATGTCGAAGTGGTAAGCCTGCCCAAAACATGCTTCTAACACGCCCCCTTAAGATTTAGATGCACTGGAGACAAAACAACCAGAACGTTTTGAAAATGCCCACTTGGACATTTTGACTAGTAAGACGTCTATGTACTGGTTTATGCTCTTTTGGACTTCCATCTATTTTGAAAATGAGTGCGGGTTTTATTTTTTTCATTCAGCATTTTTTTTATTAATTTTGCATAATAGCATTCACAGTTCCAACAAGTGAAAAATGCATAGAACAATGCAAACAGGTATGATTTAGTTTTTTCTTAGCATTAACTCTGCAACCAACATATAATACTTTGTAATAATCAATATGTGGTAAAATTAAAGACTGAAGTATTAATCTAAAAGTGATCTGTTCACAACAATTTCTAATACATCTCACAAAAAAAAAAAAAAAATCTTTTTCATCACATTCTGTATCTGCATATCCACAGACAAAACATAAATTCCATGCAATAACTTTGTCCTGATTTTTTCCCAGGGAAAAGGATTTGCATTGGAGAGAGCCTGGCTCGCATGGAGCTCTTCTTAATTTTTAGTACCCTCCTGCAGAATTTCACCTTCCAGCCCATTGTCGACAAGGAGAAGCTTGATCTCATGCCAATAGGGAGTGGTCTTGGGAATGTGCCCCAACATTACATGTGCCGCGTGGTAGCTCGCTAATAGAAGCTGAAGAGATATGCTCAGTATCCCAAGTGCACACCATTGTAGGCTTCTCCTATTCATACTCCAGCCAAAAGAAGACATGGCATTTAACTTGTATTAACTCTTCTTTGCTGTTGAAAAGGATTAAAACTACTGAGAGAGAGTGAATAACAATCTATCTGCAACGATAGCAGGTGGCGAAAAAAGCTTCAGAATAAAGTGACAGTCATAAACATAGTCATGAAATCAGTCATTGGCATAAAAAAATAACCTTGAACCTGAATAACCGAACCTTGCAGCATAGTTGACACATTGGGTTAAAGGTGCACTAGTGCTCAGCTGTGAGTATTTCAACTATGCTGCAAGGTTTGGTTATACAGGTTGGAGTTTTTTATGCCAATGACTGATTTCATGACTATGTTTATGACTGTCACTTATTCTGAAGCTTTTTTCGCCACCTGCTATCGTTGCAGATAGATTGTTATTCACTCTCTCTCAGTACTTTTAATCCTTTTCAACAGCAAAGAAGAGTTAGTATTGTTATTCTGTTGAAGCCCGAATTGTTTGCAATTTAACTTGTATCGTCAGCCTTTTTAGTATGTTCTTCTTTTCAATAGGAAAAGTATATTTTGCTTAAATTTGCACAGTTCCCCAGTAGAATTCCCAAAGGATCTGCTGGAACAGCTCTTTGAAAAATCACTTTCTGTCTTTCATAGGTTATCACTCCATAGGACGGAGCTCTAGCTTAACTTGACAAAAATAAATATAGGGGTCAATGTTTAAAAGTGATCTTTTTTAATAAAAAAAAATATATCAGCAGCAGTGTTCAAATCCAAGCTAAAAGGCCCACTTTTTTTGAAACTGCTTTCAACTCTTAACTCCCACTCACTGCTGTCAGATACCTAGAACCACGATAATCTCCCCAACCCTGAAATGTCCTCTCTAAATTAGATTGTAAGCTCTTCTGAGCAGGGACTACCTATTGTGCGTTAGAATGTACAGCGCTGCGTATGCCTTTCAGCGCTATAGAAATAATAATTAGTAGTAGTACTGCTATCCAGTGGCGTACCTAGGGTATGTGGCACCCGGGGCCCATCATTTTTTGACACCCCCCCCATGTAAAAAAATATTTTTTGTAATAACCATGAAAAATAAATGGTCATAATAGAAACAGGCACTGAAAATTTTCTTTTATTGAACCTCATATATGTAACCATTAATCCAAACATAACATAAATTATGTCTGAATTGTGATGACATCAGAAGTACATATGGAGTAGTTGCAGGTGATACTTGGGACAGTTCTGATTGTGTTAGTTCGGTTTTATGTGTTTTTGAATAGAAGGGTTTTTATTTCTTTTTTGAAGGTTTTGTAGTCTGTGGTCGAGGTCAATAGGTTGTAGAGTTGGGGGTCGAGTGTTCCTTTCTCTCTTCTCTTCTACCTTCCAAAGTATTTAGATCAATGCTGTCTTGTTAAAATGTTTATTTTATTTTTATTTTTCCTCTAACTCTACTTTTCACTTCTCATTTACCCTCCAGGTACTTTAGTTAGATTGTGAGCCTTCGGGACAGTAAGGGAATTTTTCAAGTACCTTTCTTATTTCTAATCTTAATGTATATTTTCTGTAAACCGCTTAGAACCTAACGGATGTAGCGGTATATAAGAAATAAATTACATTACAATCGCTGCAAAAAAAAAAAGGAGGTTGTCGAACAGTTTTTTTTCTTTTGACGATTTTGGTTAGAGGGTGTGTGAATGGTGTGCGAGTTCTCCTATGTCTGGTTGAAGTGGATTTAATTATTTAGCTGAAGAAATTAGTAACCCCCCCCCATTCCACACACATTAATTCTCTTCCATTTTTGTTCCCATTCTAAAAAACACTGATAAGTTCCCAGAAAAAAAATACATTAAAATAAGAAGTGAAAACAAAGGCCCCTACAGATGAGAACATAACATAAGAATAGCCTAACTGGGTCAGACCAATGGTCCATCATGCCCAGTAGCCCATTCTCATGGTAACCAATCCAGGTCATTAGTACCTGGTCAAAACCCAAAGAGTAGCAACATTCCATGCCACCGATCCAGGGCAAGCAGACACTTCCTCCATGTCTTAATAACAGACTATGGACTTTTCCTCCAGGAATTTGTCCAAACCTTTCTTAAAATCAGCAATGCTATCTGCTTTTACCATAACTTCTGGCCACTTCATTTTTAAGCTTAGTTCTTTCCTTCCAAACAGATACCTTGCTAGATGTCAAATACAGAAAGAACAAGGTAACTTCACAAGGACTTAGCTGTGCAGGAAATGTGAATCTCCTCATACACCCACCATACATTACATTACAGATTTCTATTCCGCCATTACCTTTCAGTTCAAAGGGGATTACAAAAAGAGTTACGGAAGAAGGGTTACAACGTTAGATCAGAAAAGGTTTCCAAGAGAGGGAAAAGTAGGATCTGGGGTTAGGGAGGGGATGGTAAGAGGGGGGTTAAGCTTTATCATATAGTGCAAAAATGTGCAAAGATCTGTTTTTTTCTTTCGATCACTACATAGTCTAATGCCACACAAGCAGCGCTGTCACAAACATATTCTGAAGGTCAATGCTAAGGTTAACAAAGTTTCCTTCCTTGGACCACAAGGAGATACTGACAAACCACTAGAAGAGATCCCAAAACAACTACCCAGGCACAACACCCAAAGACCCACTCAGTGTGTGAAGTTGAGTGGAGTGGACTAACTGGGGGGTGGAAATGGGCCCAGAGTTTGCTCAGCAGAATTTCCCAGACCACCTCTTCCTCTCAACACATTGATACGCTGCCGCCACCACCACCACCACTAGGAACACCTCAACGGGTAGGCCAGCAATGCTTATAAACTTTATAAAACACATTATTATATTTTCTTATAAAGCACATATTTTAATTGAACTCTCTGACATCCTCAGCCTTGCCATTCACAAAAATAGAAGGAAGAAAAGTTCCCGTTTCCTGCTGTCTCATGTCCCTGGCCTATACAATATTTTTATTCTGCATACCCTTCAAAAGTCTGACCAAATCCTCATTTCACTTGCATTATAAAGTATTGAGGATGCCATCTCTCTCCAATCCCAGGTCCTAAAGTCTAAGACAGTAGTGCAAACTAGTGCTGCCCGATTCAAGAAAAAAAATTTTTTTCCGATTCGATTCAGCCTATTGAATTGGTTTTTCGATTCAACTTTCATGCCCAATTGGGTGTTTGTTTGTTTTTTTTAAAACATCCTGGTGGGTTTATTTTATAGCTTTTTCACCCCCCTTTGGCTTCTCCTAACCACACTGGTGCTGTGGTGTAAATAAAATAAAGAAACAAAAAGGACTTTTCCTCTCTTTTAAATCCTAGCTCACGTTTGTGGTCTAACACCAGCTCTGGCAGGATACACATTTCAAATCTGACATATTGTAATCACAAAACAGAAAATAAAATTAGTTTTTCTACCTTTTGTTGTCTGGTTATTTTTCAAATCTTGTTGGTCCAAGGCTCTGGTTGTCTTCTGATAAGTTGCTTGCCAGGGTCTCCTTCTTCCTTCTTTCTGCATGCTAACCATCCATCTGCCATATCTGTCCTCCCTGTTTCCCTTCCCTCCCCAGGAGGTCTGGCATCTATCCTTTTTTCTTCTCCCTCCACAGATCTATCTTTTCTTAACTACCCTTTCATCCAGCATCTCTCCCTCCTTCCCCACCACCCCAGGGTCCACCATCTCTCCCTTTCTTTTCCCAACTACCCTCCTATCCAGTATCTCTATCCCCCCTCCACACCATCCCTTGTGTCCAACTTCTCTCCCTTCCCTCTCTAAAAACTATGGTCCATCATCTCTCCTTCTTCTCTATTTTCAGACCCATTATTTCTTCCCACCCAAAGTCCGGCATATGCGCGTCTCTTTGAACCCCCTCATTCCCTCCTTGTATTTCTACACCAGGGCCCCCCTCCCTGAAGGCCTGTCCCCCCCTTAAAGGTCTGCATCCCACCCCTGAAGGCCTGCACTCCCCCCCGAAGGCCTGCACCCCCCCAAGGCCTGCACCCCCCCTCCGAAGGCCTGTACCCTCCTTGAAGGCCTGCACTCCCCCTTGAAAGCCTGCCTGCCTGCCTGCCCACCCCCTGAAGGCCTGCCTGCCTGATCCCCTTGAAGGCCTATCCCCCCCTTGAAGGCCTATCCCCCCCTTGAAGGCCTGCCTGTCCCCCCTACTTTGAAGGCCTGTCCCTCCCTTGAAAGCCTGCCTGCCTGCCTGACCCCCCCCCCTTGAAGGCCTCTCCCCCTTTTTGAAGGCCTGCCTGCCTGTCTCCCCTTTGAAGTCCTGCCTGTCCCCCCCCCCCTTGAAGGCCTGCCTGCCTATCACCACTCCCTCCCCCTTGAAGGCCTGCCTGCCGGCCTGCCTGCCCACCCCACCCCGAAGGACCGCTGGCCCCCCTGGCCTCCCTGCACCACATGAATCAGCACGCAGCGGGATCGCGATGTCAGCGATCCTTTCACTGCTTCGGCGCTGCTTCCTCCGCCGCGGTCCCGCCCCTTCTCTGACATCAGAGGAGGGGAGGGGCGGGACCACGGCGCAGGAAGCAGCGCCGAAGCAGCTCAGGGATCGCCGACATCGCGATCCCACTGCAGGCTGCTTCATAGGTGGTGCAGGGAGGCCAGGGGGGCGAGCGGTCCTTTGGGGGTGGGGGGGACTGAACGGCAAGGCCGGGAGCATCCCCCTCAGGGCTGGCACCCGGGGCGGACCCCCCCTTAGTACGCTACTGCTGCTATCCAGACAATGAATGGCATTGAAAATACACAATGGAATAGAGTGGAGTGGAAGAGTGGCCTTGTGGTTAGAGCTGCTGCTTCAAGCCTAGTGCCACTCCGTGTGAACCTGGGCAAGTCAATTCACCCTCCATTGCTCCATTGCTCCAGGTACCACAGCGAGATTGTGAGCCTGCTGGGACAGATAGAAAAAAAAATAAAAATACTTGGTTAGATTGTGAACCACTCAGATGGCTGCGCCAATGTACAGTATATCAAATACAAAATGAATTTGAACTTAGGTCAGCACCACCTTTATCTGGATAGCAGTGATAGTCAAACTCCTATCTGCATAAAGTTAGAACAAATTTTCTGTCCTAATTTTATTGGTATAGTTGCCAAGATAGCAATTTGAACATCATCGTCAGCTGGATAATTTTTGTTTTTGCCCACGCTTTACTCTGTACTGCCTTGGCATTATCTAGATCAGTGCATTTGAATACTCGGTTTAGAAAAAGAATGATAGAGAAGGAGAGATGATATCATGAAAAGGGTTATATAACAAAAGTAGAAAAAATCTGATGGTTACCTATCAATTAAATACAAAATATAGAACCACCAAAATAAACCAAAATGACACTGGAGATAATTTATTTTCTTTCTTTTTTTTTCTATTTATAGATGGGAACAAGCCTCAGAATATTGTGTATTAGATTTTCACCCATTCATGAGAAGGGTTACCATATGCCTCCAGAAAAAGGAAGACAGATTGAGACATCTAAGTTTTACTTCCGTTGTGGAAGTAAAACCCGGATGTCTCAATCTGTCCTCTTTCTTCTGGAGCCATATGGCAACCCTAAACATGACCAGGATTACAGATGTATAAATGTGCAACTTTTTAAGACCACTGTCACCAATTGGCAGAGGCTGTGAAAGAGGAGGATGGATTTCAAACCTCTCCCCAGTTCCTTGATTCTTAATAGACCTGGTACAAGTGGGGTGGTGCAAAAATGTGGGGTTATGCTAATATTCTGTAATGGAATCTGGATGCCCTGATGTTGTTGTAGCACAGGAACTTCCTGTTCTATATCAGGGCACCCAAATGGAGGCTCCCAGTTATAGAATTGACCTCTTAGTCTTTATTGATTAGAGCTACCAGGATCAGGCATTGTACTACATGTTTGTTCCTGGGGACTATGTGGAATAGGCCAATCTAGGAGCCAGACAATAAAATATGTAGTCATTTGTCTGGGAAATTAAAACCCAGCACTTTGCACGGGTAGCTCCCAAAGTTACACAGACAAAGTACTATGAATAGTGGACCTCAGAATTTAGGCTGTTAACTTCATTAACAGGAAGCAATGGGTCAGAAGGAATTACTTACCTAGATTCCCTCAGAAGACTCATTTCTGTGATCCAATACTCATTAATTACATTATGCATCAAGTTTATAGCGTTTGCAGTTTTGTAAGAATATTACCTGCCTGATATTTAGTGGTATTTAGCCAACTGGGAATAGCTCCCAGCTGGCTAAAAAGGATTATGCTGACTAACCACCGATTTTCAGTGGAAGATAGCTGGCTACCTCCCACCGAATATCCCAGTCACTGGCTATGTCACGCATCATAATGGTCAACGCCAATATTTATTGGCTGGCCAGCTAAGTCTGGTAGCCAGACAGACCCATCTACATAGCAGGTCTGTCTTTGGCCACTATGACTTAGCAGGCCAGCTGATGAATATTAGCATGGCCGCCTCTTTCTACCACTGTTGCATTTAGACCAGAAATTCAATATGGCCCCACCATTGAATTTCCTGGTTCACTGCTGACCACAGAAAGTAGCCGGGCTGCCTCTATGGTCTGAATATCAGGCCCCACATGTCTCTGTTAAAGTCATGGCATATAGCACACATGTAGACCACAGAATTACAGTGAACAGAGCAAAAGGTGAATTATGAATGAGTATTTAAGTATTATAATTCTTTGGAGCACTTCTGTTATTCATTTCTGCATCCATAAAGGAATCAACCTACTCATACCAATATGTTGGCTTTCATGGGAAACACAAGGTTCTTACTGGATACTCACTTTCTGGTGTGCAGCTAGTCTAAACTTTGCTCTTTCAGCTTCTAGATATATGCAATGTGTAAAATGAACGAAACATGTATTTTTAATACATTCATTGCAAAAATTAAGGTTGAGTGTCTTGCTATTCCTATCACACCTTATGGAAGGTAATTAAATAACAGGGTACTTATTACAAGGGGTAATTCTATAAATTTTTTATTAAAGTTTACCACATAAAAAGGCACTTTTACACATAGAAAAGGCTAAATATTCCCAATTCCCCAGTGTCATGATAACAGTACATATACCTGTTCTGCCACCATATTCATGTGATAGGATTCCTCCTATATGTAATAAAATATAAACAAAGTGTATATCTTTAAGATAAGTTCCCAGAGTGCACTGCTGTTCGCCAAATGGGCTGAGCTCCCCTTCTCCCAGTTGCTTCTCTTGCATGTAGAAATAGCAGACTCCATTTTATATGTTCACATGACCATAGGAAGGCATTGTTCCCCATCTGGTTTATACCTTAGAATCTGCTAGCATCAAATCTACTAATTTTGAATCTGCTAGTTTAAATACAGCTTAGTGGGCTAAGTTGGAACACAATATGTAAAAATACACTACTGGCTTCCTCTAAACATAGGACATGCCAGTGTAGTGTGGACTTGTATAAGAAGAACTTCCTTGAGATCAACTGAACTGTAAGTTTATTTCTTTGTTTTAAGTTGTATATTAAAGAAAGTTATTTCAGGAATACAGAGTCCAGTCTGATAATATTAAAGGCTACAAGCTCAATGAGTTTATCTGTCTGGGATCCTCTGGGAGAGGCCCAGTTACAGTGAAAACCAGTTAGGAGCAATATTCCATTAAACCCAGTTGATCAATCCACAGTACAACCAACTTTAGAATAGTACAACTATAAATAGGGTCACTGGACATTTGAATTTGAGAGATCTGTAGAGACTTAAAGTGAGACTGCATCCAAAGTGTGGCTCAGAATCTTCAGCACAGTAAGAAGAAGAGAGGCCAGTCGTCCCCTTCACTGCACCGAGTACACCATTTTCAACTTTCTTTGGTGGGAATCCCCACCCCGTTCTTCCCCGGAGCCAGCCATCTCTCTTTAACCCTTTAAAGGACTTTGTGTTCCAGTGTGCGGCTAAGAATCTTCAGCACACTGAGGGGAATGGAGGCCAATCATCTCCCTCACTGCACCAAGTACTCCATTTTCAACTTTCTTCAGTGTGAAACCCTGCCCCTTTTCTTCCCCAGAGGCAGCTGTCTCTCTTCAACCTTTTGAGGGTTGCCAAGCAGGCGGGCCTGTAGAAAATCCAGCATCACAAAAAACCACCACACTCAACGCAAAGTTGATCAACCTTCATGCTGTATCCATTGGTATCTCCACACTAGACTTAAATACAGGTCCCATGACCAACTCACTAGAGGAATGTGGCATTTTGGCATAAAGCCACTCTACGAGAAATTAGCAAAAGTTAAAGAAGTCAAAACAAAAACAAGATCCTTCTCATCACCCTAGTTCACAGAAAGTCTGAGAGAATGATAAAGAAAAGTCAGGGAAGTGGAAAAACTTGGTGCAAAACACATAGCACTGACAACAAACCTATCTGGAAAAGCCTCTTGAAAGAATACAAACTAGTGACACTCAAAATGAAAAAGGCACATTTCACTAACCTAATATCCAAGATCCCGAGCAGATCAAAGGCCATCTTCTCACTGTCGAAAAACTTGTTCTCCTCCTCCCAAAGATCACACCACATCCAATAATCAAACTTAGACAGTTAATTCCTCTCGACTTTCTTCCACAACAAGATATCAAAGATTCGAGAAACCCTAGACTTAGAAGCCAAAGCTCTGCCAAGCATCCCAAAAACTATACAACACAACAACCTATGCAAGATAGAAACCCTAAACAGCTTCAAATCAGTTCCATTGATGACCTTAAAAATACAATAGATTCCCTATACCCCACAACCTCAATCCTGAACCTATGCCCAAGTACTATACTTCTAGTTGCCAACGAATCTTTCCTGAACTCCATCTTACCTCTAATTAATGAGTTCCTGGGCTCAGGCATAATACCACAGAGCTGGAAATCTGCTGTTGTAAGACCACTCCTATAAAAATGTACCATGGACCCGGACAATCCAAGCAGCTATAGACTAGTCTCAAACCTCCCATTTGTCTCAAAAATACTAGAAAAGATAGTGCTCACACAACTTTAAGACTTCATGGAAACAAACGCCACCCTCTCCAACATCCAATCAGTATTCAGAAAGCACCACAGCATAGAAACGGCGCTTCTAGACAGTAGATGACTGCTGGAAAATCCTCGATTAGGGAAACAATGCATTGCTGGTACTATTAGACCTGAGTGCCGCCTTCGATACTATCGGTCATTCACGTCTCCTATCCAGACAATACTCTATCAGAAATCATGATGCCGCACTGGCATGGTTCTCCTCCTTCCTAAATGAAAGATCTCAGAAAGTACTATTAGGACCTTCCTTATCAGAACCAAAACCTCTCCGCCACAGAGTACCCCAGGGCGCATTGCTATCCCCACACCTCTTCAACTAGTCTGTCAAACCAGTACTCGACATTACAAAAAAATACCAAATTAAAATCCACTCATTCGTGGACAACGTACAGCTCTATCTCCCCCTAGGTCAACACCAAGATGCACAAATCAAAAAACTTCACTGCTGCCTAACTGAAATAAAGAGATATATTAACAGACTTTGCACTGATGAAACAGCAACACTTTAGTCGACCAAGCTAAGTGTTAAGCTTGAAATAATTTAAAGTACAGTATAAGAAAATATATTTTTTGTGCTAGATTGCAACGATCAACTTGGATTTTTTTCACTTAACTTCACAATATGTGATTGGGTGGTGAGGCGATATTCTTGGGGCTTCAGCTTCAGTTTTTGCCTCTGTGTCTCTGAGCATATTTTTGACTTCAAAGTGTTGCTGTTTCGCCAGCGCAAAGTCTGTTAATAAATCTCTTGGAGTGATTCTATTTGATTTTCATATGTTTCCCTTTAATCACTCCTTTTGGTAGAGAACCAAGCTTTTGGGTTTTTTCCCCCATATATAATTGGACATAACTGAAATAAAGAACTGGATGACTGCAAATAAACTACAGCAAAATGAGTCAAAAACTGAACTTCTCTAGACACACAAAGATACCTGCGCATTCCCCCGCCCATCTCTTTCCTGGGGAAATGACACCCTTACAGCCAAAGACAACATCTGCAGTCTAGGTGTGATTCTCAACTCACACCTGTCGCTCTCAGTTCATGTATCACAATTACTGTCTTCATCTTTCTACTATCTCCGCTAGCTAAAGTGCATCCATGATTACTTTTCAGAAAGTGATTTCACCCAACTACTATTTGCTCTTTTATTACTGCAACATGCTACTAGTGGGCTTACCTGCATAAACCCTCTCCCATCTCCAAGGTGTGCAAAATGCTGCAAATCCAACTCCTGAAAAACCTGGGCTTCCGAGACCCTGCCATCTTTGCATTAACATCCATGCACTGGCTGCCTATCCAAAAATACTACGTCTTTAAATAATTTTCGAGAGCCAGCCAAGAAGATGCTTAGCGCCGAGCAGCAGCGCCAAAGTGCACTCCTGCTCGGTGCCGCCCAGCGACTGAAGAAACCCAATCTCGCGGCAGCCTCCACTGACCGGGTTAGCAGCGTGGCAAGAGCGCGGAAAGCTCGCTCCTGCCTGCCTCATCTCTGGACTACCAGGGATTGGCAGAGGAGATACAAGGACAGGACAGGGCAAATAGGGGGGACAGGGTGCAGAGCCTGGCAGCAGCCTGCAATAATTCTGGGAGGGGGGCATTAACCTGAATATAAACTGGGACCCCCCATTTTTGGGCCAGTTTTTTGGCCCCAAAATCCCAGTTTATATTTGAATATATACGGTATTCATAAAACATGCGGACAAAGGCAGCAGTACAGTAATCCAGAACAGATAAGATTATATACAAGAAGTGAACAGACAGCTAGAAAACAAACAATTTTACATTCCATTAGATCAAGACCCCATACCTTAATTACAAGAAGAAATTTCAAAGATTGTTGATTTAACTTTTGGTACTGGATACCTCACAAAGTACGAGACTTTCTCAAAGTTATCGAACCAGTTATCCCTACTATATACTCTTTACCAAAAATTCACAAAACCATCAACAACCTTCTAGGATGACCTACTGTGTCAGCAAATGGTTCTTTATTGGAACCACGCTCGATTTTTATGGGCTATTTCTTACATCTGTACATTCCTCAGATATCTTCTTATATGAGAGATTCAGGATACATGATTACCATGACAATCCAAGTAGATGCTGTTATATGTAAAGGCTTTGCCACTCTTTGGAAACTGTGATCTATTCGCTCTTATTTTGATCCTCTTTCCTTCCAGATCATCTCTCAATCACTGATCCTTAGCATCCAAGACTACTGTAACACTGTATATCATTCACGCCCTCAAAAGCATTAAACAGACTCCGAATGATTCAACTCTCAGCTGTACATTTCATCTTCGGTCTATAGAAATCAGACATCAAGTCCTATTATAAACAACTTCACTGGCTCGTCATTGAGGCCCACCCTCTCTTCAAATTTGGGTGCTTCATGTATAAGGTCCTCCATGGCACCTGGGCCAACTGGAATCTTAGGCCTCTCTCCCAGTGCATTCTGGGATGCACTGGGAGTGGCCTAAGACTCTGGCAAGATCTCAGGCCACTCCCATGGGGGAGGCCTAAGGGATATGACCAATCAGAATATTAGACCACTCCCAGTGTATCCCAGAATGCACTGGGAGAAAGGCCTATGATTCGGATTGGTTCAGGTGCCTAAGGCACCTCCTATGGGAGGGGTCTTAAGTGCCTGGACCAATCTGGGCCTTAGGCCCCTCCGTGGTGCGGTGGGAAGGGGAAAGCCCACCATTCTGTGGAGGCGGGATTGCTGGCTAGAGGACGCATCCCTCCAGCCAGCCAATGAAAAAAGGTACTGATGGGGTCTAAGTGGTCTTGGGGGGGGCAGGGCTGGGAGCATGCCTGCAGGGGGGTACCAGCAGGAGGGAGTGAACATCCCTCCTGCCAATGATCTTGGAGGGAGTTCTGACAGGAGGGACTGGGCATCCTCCTGCTGGGGTATGTCTTGAGGGGTGCAGCAGGAGGAATTGGGCACTCCTCTACCATGGACATTTGGGTGTGGGGTGTGCGGCTTCAGCAGTTCTGGCAGGAGGGATTGGACATCCCTCCTTCTGGTCATCTTGGCAAGGGGGACAGGTTCCCTGCCGCGGCCGCTAAACTGATCGTAGCATGGAAATTCCCTTACTGTGATCAGCTCAGCAGCCACATCTATTTGAAATGAAGGCCAGCATTTTGCTGGCCTACATTTCAGATGCCTATCATGGCCCTAGAGAGACACTTAGAGCCACCTAAGCTTGCCTAAGGCCAATTACAGGTGAAACCATGCCCACATCTAGCCTTGGGTGACCTTAGATGGCCCTACGCGCCTCCCTAGGCTTGCAAAAATGCCTACAATGTAGGTAACCCTCAGGGTGTTTTTTTTTTTAACTTGTGACCCGATTGGCTGGTTAGACAGCGGTAGGATGCCTACCGCTGCCTACAGTCAGGACACCATTTATAAAATTTGCCTCAAAGTGTATATATGTGTGCACACAAAAATAAAGTATTTTTTTAACTTTCTTGCATTGGGTACCGCTGAGTTGTTGTCCTGTCACCTATCTGGAACCAGCAGCTTCTCTAAAGATTCAGATGTTTGCTACTTTCCTATCTATAAACAAATGAAATGAAACAAAGCCCTAACCTTCCTGGATGAATGCAGGTTAAAGTCAGTGTATTCTTAGGCTAATGCCATATATTTCTAACTAATTGTACAAAGAACAGATAATTCTTTAATCCCTAAGATGACCCTCCCATGAAAACAAAAAAAGTTTCTGATATGAAATCAGCTCACAGAGTTTCAAAACACACATTCACACAATATCTGAACAACCTCAACTTTACCTGTTATTCAAGTATCTTTGATTCAGAAATAATGAAACTCCTCAGTAATTTTTTCACAGTTTCACACCTTTCTCACATAGAGCCTGCTAGTATATTAGGAATACTAACTGGAAACAGCTCTGCACCACAGAACATCTTATAATTCTAAGACAAGAGTTCATTCAGGCTTTAGACATTCAGTTATCAAAAGAACATGTGGAGGGGCATAATAAAAAAAAAACGTCTATGTCCCCTTTTGGCCTAAGGCCTTTAACGTTGAAAGTAGAAGCAGGGAAAATGTCCATTACCAAAAAAAATGTCCAAAAGAAGTTCTTTTTTGATAATGGCCTGCCTCTACATTCAGCTGTTTAAGCCCCCAGACCACCACTACGTCTAAACATACCCTATAATCAACCAAAAAAAAGCCTAACCCCCAAATGTCCAAAACACAGGCTTTTAGGCTAAGGAGGAGCCAGTCCTTCACCTAAAAGCTGGAATATGTAACCGGTGTCTGTCAACAACACTGGTTACAGAATCCACCACCCCACACAACATCGGGGCAGGAGGGAGATCAAGCCCTCCTGTTCCACGGCCCCCCCCCCCCGAACCCCCGATTACATTCGGGGAAGGAGGGAGCCTAACCCCTCCTGCCCAGGTAGACCCCCTACCTCCAACCCCCACAACCGCCCCCCGAACCCCCAATCGGCCTTCCCGCCGACCTGCGACACCCCCCCACCGACCCCACGACCCCCCCAACCCCAAGCCCACCTCCCATACCTTGTAAACATTGGCCGGATGGACAGGTGCCAAGCCCGCCCATCCAGCAGGCCAGTCGGCTCCGGAATGGGGCCGGATTGGCCCAGGTGGCTCAAAACCCGTGCACAGGTGGGGCCTGAGGCACTTGGGCCAACCAGAATAGGCCCAGGAGCCTTAGGCCCCTCCTGTGGGTGGGGCCTTAGGCACATGGGCCCAACCTCGGGGGGGTCACGGGTCGGCCAGCCACGATCAGCTCAGCGGCCTCTTTTCAGCACTTATACCTGTTTTGACTTGGTCTAAGTCAAAATGTATAAGTGCCGACTAGGCAACCTGCTTAAAGTTTTGGTTATACCTGCTGCACACCTAGGTCTAGGTCGGCCCACCTCCCGCTCTTTCCCCTCCTCTAAAAACGCCTCTTTTCTCTCTGTGCGTTTAGAGGCAGGGGAAAGGCCTAAGCTGGTTTTAGATACGTCTAAAACTAGCTTTGATTATTGGTACTTGGACGATCAGGCTTTTTGATCGTCCAAGTAGCCATTTAGGCCACTTTTTTGACGTTTTTTGTTTTTGATTATGAGCCCCTTAGCTTTCAAAAACAGTTTCAGATTCTCCAAGCTTCACACAACTGTGCATACTAGTTAAGGACTCAGCAGATTAGTAATCAGAAAAGATTGCAGGAATGGACTCCAGCACTCCAGCAGAAAAACAGCTGAATACTAAATTAAATACAAAATATTTTCTTTAAACACCAATAATATTAGGCAATCTGAGTTGAATCAGTGAAAATTCTTATCAACTTTCCTTTGAAATATAATTCCAAACTTAATTTAGAACTATCAATAAATCACAAGAACCAGCAAGTATCAGATAAAACTCACACAAACTCAGCTGTATCCACTCCTCAGTTCAACAGCCCATAAGTAGGATTAATTTGCAGTATTCCTCATGAAATCAAACATTTACAGGAAATATTATTTCACAAATATTCATTCCTTCCACACATACATACAAACTCTATAGCTGATATACAGATTTTCACTCAGCAGCCACACACCATTTCCTTACCAATTCTTATGCTGCCTTAAGCTCTTTGCTCTCCTCTAGCTCACAATAACTGTTCTGGGGCTCTTAATGAGACAGCTGCTATTAAGTGCAGCTTCCTGCCTCAGTCTGTCTCTTATCTTTTTGAACTCCCTGCAGCTCCCAAGCTCCCAGGCCCAGCCTCTCTTCAGCTCTCAGAATTTTCCTCCTGCCTCTCCCCTGTAAGTGCTTTAAATGTATTATTTTTTCTGCTTGTCACATCTTTATTTGCAAAAATTTGCTATGTTATTATGTAAGCATATTAATCTGGTTGACAAGAATTATATTGTTGGCCAACCAATCTCTTTAGAGTGTTCTAAATTCCCCTTAACTCCAGGAAGTCTATGCAATGCACTTTTTCTGGAGAAGGAATAGGATCGTGTTAGAAGGTGGAACTGGGCCATTCTCTCACAAAATTATTCTCAGGGTAACTTACAGGCAGGGAATAATCAAGCTCTAGCCAATTAGGGTTACCATATGGTTCCAGAAAAAGGAGGATGGATTGAGACATCCTGGCTTTATTCCATTGCTTTCAATGGAAGTAAAACTCAGATGTCTTAATCTGTCCTCCTTTTTCTGGATAGTCCACCATCCACACTTAACAGAAAACCAAACAAAAAACTCTGCAATCACAAATCCTAAAATCATACTTACCAGGAGTTATTTTTGGTTCAAAGGACAATTTTATCTACAAGTCCATGGTATTGCCATGGGAGCTTCTCTAGCATCATCTTTAGCAGCTCTTTATATGGCTAATCTGGAGGAGGAAAGGAGAAGGAGAGAAAAGCAGAGAAGAGAACAGGAGAGGGGAAGAAGGAGCAAGAGAAGGCAGGAGAGAGCAAGGGGCATTGGCAAGAGGTAGCTCCGCCCACCCCGACATCATCCACCTGAGCTCCTCCTTAAAAGTGGAGGGGCCAACAGAGCTCAGTTAAACAGGCTTGGGTAGGCAAGCAGGAGGCAGGAAAGGAGAAGGAGAGAAAAGCAGGAGAGAAAAGAAGAGAAAGGAACAGGAGAGGGCAAGAAGGAGCAAGAGAAAGAAGGAGAGAGCAAGGGGCATCGGTGATAGGTAGCTCCGCCCACCCCGTCATCCACCAGAGCTCCTCCTTAAAAGGGGAGGGACCAACGGAGCTCAGCCGTTCAGCACATGTCGAAGGTGAGCATTAAAGGCACTCACCTTAGTGAAAGCGCCTTTGTGAAGGGCCTTAAGAAGGGACGAGCAAAGAAGAAACACTAAGGAAGGACACCTACACTGGCAAGTACCACAAGGGCAACAAGACAGACAAGCAGTAGATAAACAAACACAGTAGTAGCAGAAGGCAATCACAGCAGACACAGAGGCCACACACAAGCAACAGGGGTAGCAGGTTTAAAATCAAGAAAAGGACTTCACAGTAACACCGAGAATGCTACACAGATTCCTATACAAGGAGAAGCCACTTCAGATGACAGACCGGCAAGAAGACAGCAATGGATGCAGCAGACAGAAGCAGGATGTTGAGCTACCCAGTTTTCTGCACCGTTTGCCATATGTATGACTACCTCCCCTCTGGGAGGTGGTCTTACATAAGCACAAGATGCGAGGAACTGGAGGGCCTTAGTAACATAGTAACATAGTAGATGACGGCAGATAAAGACCCGAATGGTCCATCCTATCTGCCCAACCTGATTCAATTTAAATTTTTTTTTTTTTTCTTAGCTATTTCTGGGCAAGAATCCAAAGCTTTACCCGGTACTGTGCTTGGGTTCCAACTGCGAAATCTCTGTTAAGACTTACTCAAGCCCATCTACACCCTCCCAGCCATTGAAGCCCTCCCCTGCCCATCCTCCTCCAAACGGCCATGCACAGACACAGACCGTACAAGTCTGCCCAGTAACTGGCCTAGTTCAATCTTTAATATTATTTTCTGATTCTAAATCTTCTGTGTTCATCCCACGCTTCTTTGAACTCAGTCACAGTTTTACTCTCCACCACCTCTCTCGGGAGCGCATTCCAGGCATCCACCACCCTCTCCGTAAAGTAGAATTTCCTAACATTGCCCCTGAATCTACCACCCCTCAACCTCAAATTATGTCCTCTGGTTTTACCATTTTCCTTTCTCTGGAAAAGATTTTGTTCTACGTTAATACCCTTTAAGTATTTGAACGTCTGAATCATATCTCCCCTGTCTCTCCTTTCCTCTAGGGTATACATATTCAGGGCTTCCAGTCTCTCCTCATACGTCTTCTGGCGCAAGCCTCCTATCATTTTCGTCGCCCTCCTCTGGACCGCCTCAAGTCTTCTTACGTCTTTCGCCAGATACGGTCTCCAAAACTGAACACAATACTCCAAGTGGGGCCTCACCAATGACCTGTACAGGGGCATCAACACCTTCTTCCTTCTACTGACTACGCCTCTCTTTATACAGCCCAGAATCCTTCTGGCAGCAGCCACTGCCTTGTCACACTGTTTTTTCGCCTTTAGATCTTCGGACACTATCACCCCAAGGTCCCTCTCCCCGTCCGTGCATATCAGCTTCTCTCCTCCCAGCATATACAGTTCCTTCCTATTATTAATCCCCAAATGCATTACTCTGCATTTCTTTGCATTGAATTTTAGTTGCTAGGCATTAGACCATTCCTCTAACTTTTGCAGATCCTTTTTCATATTTTCCACTCCCTCTTCGGTGTCTACTCTGTTACAAATCTTGGTATCATCTGCAAAAAGGCACACTTTTCCTTCTAACCCTTCAGCAATGTCACTTACATACATATTGAACAGGATTGGCCCCAGCACCGAACCCTGAGGGACTCCACTAGTCACCTTTCCTTCCTTCGAGCGACTTCCATTAACCACCACCCTCTGGCGTCTGTCCGACAGCCAGTTTCTGACCCAGTTCACCACTTTGGGTCCTAACTTCAGCCCTTCAAGTTTGTTCAACAGCCTCCTATGAGGAACTGTATCAAAGGCTTTGCTGAAATCCAAGTAAATTACATCTAGCATATGTCCTCGATCCAGCTCTCTGGTCACCCAATCAAAAAATTCAATCAGGTTCGTTTGGCACGATTTACCTTTTGTAAAGCCATGTTGCCTCTGATCCTGTAACCCATTAGATTCAAGGAAATACACTATCCTTTCTTTCAGCAACACTTCCATTATTTTTCCAACAACTGAAGTGAGGCTCACCGACCTTTAGTTTCCTGCTTCATCCCTGTGACCACTTTTATGAATAGGGACCACATCCACTCTCCTCCAATCCCCAGGAATCACTCCCGTCTCCAGAGATTTGTTGAACAAGTCTTTAATAGGACTCGCCAGAACCTCTCTGAGCTCCCTTAGTATCCTGGGATGGATCCCGTCTGGTCCCATCGCTTTGTCCACCTTCAGTTTTTCAAGTTGCTCATAAACACCCTCCTCCGTGAATGGCGCAGAATCTACTCCATTTTCTCGTGTAACTTTGCCAGACAATCTCGGTCCTTCTCCAGGATTTTCTTCTGTGAACACAGAACAGAAGTATTTGTTTAGCACATTTGTTTTCTCCTCATCATTCTCCACATATTTGTTCCTAGCATCTTTTAGCCTAGCAATTCCATTTTGTATCTTCCTCCTTTCACTAATATATCTGAAAAAATTTTTATCTCCCTTTTTTACATTTTTAGCCATTTGTTCTTCCGCCTGTGCCTTCGTCAAACGTATCTCTCTCTTGGCTTCTTTCAGTTTCACCCTGTAGTCCTTTCTGCTCTCCTCTTCTTGGGTTTTTTTATATTTCATGAACGCCAACTCTTTCGCCTTTATTTTCTCAGCCACTAGGTTGGAGAACCATATCGGCTTCCTTTTTCTCTTGTTTTTATTGATTTTCTTCACATAAAGGTCCGTAGCCATTTTTATTGCTCCTTTCAGCTTAGACCACTGTCTTTCCACTTCTCTTATGTCCTCCCATCCTAACAGCCTGACAGCCTCCCATCCTAACAGCCTGAAGAAGTAAGTCAGACTCCTGGAGGGCAGAATACTAAAACTATAAGCACTTCGAGCAGTGGAAGAGGAGGACAGAGAGGCAGAAAACTTCATGACAGAGGAAACGGTTGAGGAAGAAGTGAGGGAGTTAGAGAATCTAACAGGCATATAGGGAGGCCTTGGAAAATCACCAACAACAGTGGACCAAGATACACCTACAGCGAGTGAGGACCACCTGGAGGACAACCACAAGGAAGACGAGTCTGGTGCAAGCCAACGCCAGGATGAGGGAAGATGGAAGTGCACAGAGGACATGGACTTATGGCTGGAGAGATGGTCATACACCAGGGAAACGGATCTGCGGATAGAGAGGCAAAAGAAGATAGAGGACAGCAATTGTCGTGGGGGGACTCCATCATCAGGCAAATCAACAGCCACATAGCGGGAGGAAGACAGAATTGGCTGGTGACTTGCCTACTACGAGCCAAGGTAGAAGATACAGTGAGCCGCATCAACAGGATCATCAACAGTGATCCACGTGGGGACAAACAACATGAGCAAATAGGAACTACAGCAGGGAAGGACTGAAGGACCAGTTCCGTATGCTAGGAAGGAAGCTGAAGACCAGAATGCCGAGGGTAGTGTTCTCAGAGATCCTGCCGGTACCCAGGGCCGATGAGAAAAGGCAGACGGAGCTGCAAGCATGGATGAGGTGCTGGTGTGATGAAAAAGGATTCCACTTCATGTGCAACTGGACGACGTTCTAGGGGAAGAGCAAGCTATTCAGGAAGGATGGACTCCACCTCAGCGGGGACGGAACGAGGCTACTTGCAAGTAACATCAAGAGAGAACTTGAGAAGTTTTAAACTAGGAAGAAGGGGAAAGCCGACAGTTGACCAAGAGTCGATGGTTCAGGAACTGTATACCCAGAGGATACCATGCAGGAAGATAGCGGGGAAGACTCATCGGATCCAGTGGCGTACCTAGCATATGTGACACCCGGGGCCCATCATTTTTTGACACCCCCCCATCTATATGAAATATATGATTTTTAGTAACAATCCACATATCGCACAAGAGTGTACCTAGGAAAAGGCAGCATCTTAAACATTGCAGTGAGCACTAGAACACCAACATATACATTGTAAAACTGAACAAGCCAGATCCCGCACAGTCAATTGATCCTGCAGTCAATGCTAACTGAAAACTATGTTCTTTTCATACACGACAGAACAGAGATACACTCTCGCCCAATGTGGAATAATCACAAACTAAAAATAGAAATATGTAGACAAAAGTTAAACTGAACCGCCAAGAAACCATACTCTGCATACAATGCAACACCACAACACCACAAAAACAGTAACACATGTTCTCTAATACTGTGTAAAATATAAAGACAGTAGATGAAAATTAGAAAAAACTGAAACATAACAATCACCACTTTACAAATTAACAAATAAAAATAAAACAAATACAGTGGTACCTTGGATTACGAGCATAATCCGTTTCAGGAGCATGCTCATAGTCCAAAATGCTCATTTATCAAAACAAAGTTCCCCATTGGAGATAATGGAAACTCAGATGATTCGTTCTAGAACCCGCGGTCTATACCTGTCGGGTGCCGGGTGTTGCAGCGCCGTCTCCTCTGTCGGTCATCTAAAGAAGAACCACACAGTGCTGCTTCGGGGGGGGGGGGGGAATGTCAGCCGCTGGAGAACCCCATAGTGTCGCTTCGGGGGGGATGCCAGCCGCCGGAGAACCCCACAGTGCTGCTTCAGGGGGGATGCCAGCTGCAGGAAAACCCCACAGTGTCGCTTCGGGGGGGGATGCCAGCCGCTGGAGAACCTCGCAGTGCCTTCAGAGGGATGCCTCCTCCATCTGCCGGCCAGCCCTCCACGTCGGATGCCCCTGGCATGCTGGAGAGCCCCCACTCGAGCCCACGCAGCCGAGCTCTGCCCCACCTACACGCCGCGCACGACACGCACACCAATGATTGACGCTGTGTGCGTCACACGCAATGCGCGGGCGGGAAAGCACCCGGCCGCGCAGGCCCAGACAGAGGTCCTCCAACCTGCGGAAGGCACCCGATGTAGAAGGCTGGCCGGAAGACGGAAGAGGAATCCCCTGAAGTGGTGCTTCCTGGACTATAAGTGCTCGTTGATCGGGGCAGTGCTCGGTTTGCGAGTCAAAAGTTTGTTGAGTGTTTTGCTCGTCTTGCAAAACACTTGCAAACCGGGTTACTCGCAAACCGAGGTACCACTGTAATGTGAAATAAGAAAATACCATTTTATTGGACTAATCTCCGTAAGCTCAGTCCCCATCCTTGCAAACCATCTGATTCCATCCACCCAAGCCTTGAATTGTTTTATATTGAACTTATATTAAAGTATAAAATGAAACAATATTCTGTACAATTGTCAATTTATAAATCAGCGTCTTCTCCCCACTCTCTCTTCCCCATTTCTCTTCAGCGTCCATAGCCCACTCTCTCTCCACTTTCCTTCAGCGCACGCACATAAAAACAAGCAAGTAATTTTATATCATTTTCATTCTATTCATTCATAGAAATTAAAGTCTAAATAATGCCAGTCACATAACAAAACATGATTTTACAAAAATAATTCCATGCAGTCAAGCCTGCAAGGATTACTAGATGTCTTTCAGCAGCTCCCCTCCCTCCCTCTCCCTAACCTTTGTGGCCAAGTCAAAATGATCTACCAACAATAAAATTTAAAAAACACAAAGCACACTGTACACAGAGAAAATGTTAATTATCATTTATATTCCAAGGGTTTATGCAATGTCACCTCAGTAACAACTATACAAAAATAGACAAATACACCCCGTCCCTTTTTACTAAACCGCAATAGTGGACGGAGATGCACAGGGAGCTGCGCTGAATGCTCCACACTGCTCTCAATGCTCAAAGGCTCCCTGCGCTAAAAAACGCTATTGCGGTTTAGTAAAAGGGGGCCATAGTGCAAAATATAGACAGCATATATAAATTCTCAAAACGGACACATTTTGATCACTAAATTGAAAATAAAATCATTTTTCCTACCTTTGTATGGTAATTTCATCAGTCTCTGGTTGCCTTTAATTTTTCTGACTGTGCATCAAATATTTCTTCCCTTCTTTCAGTCTCCTGTATGCTTCCTCTCCTCCAGACCTCATTCCCTCCCCCAACTTTTTCTTTGTTTCATCCTGCCCCCTCTCTCTACGTGCCCCATTTCTTTCTTTCACCCTGCCCCCTTCTTTCTTTCTCTCTCCATGCCCCTTTTCTTTCTCTCTCTCCGTGCCCCATTTTTTCCTTTCTTTCTTTCTTTCTCCCTGCCCTCCCCCATGCCACTACCATTGGAAAACATGCTGCTGCCACCGCCACCGGGGAAAGGCTGCCACTGCCATCATCAGGAATAGACCGGCGCTGAGTTCTCCCTCCCTGCTTTTCTTCCCCACGGGGTCGACTGAAATCCCACCCATTCCCGCCCGTCTCCGCTAGGATCCTCTCCGTCCCCGCCAGGATTTTCTCCGTCCACACCCATCCCCGCCAGGATCCTCTCCACCCCCACCCGTCCCCGTCAGGATCCTCTCCGTCCCCACCCGTCCCCGCCAGGATCCTCTCCATCCCCACCCGTCCCTGTCAGGATCCTCTCCGTCCCCACCCGTCCCTGTCAGGATCCTCTCCGTCCCCACCCGTCCCCACCAGGATCCTCTCCATCCCCACCCGTCCCCATCAGGATCCTCTCCGTCCCCACCCGTCCCTGTCAGGATCCTCTCCGTCCCCACCCATCCCCACAAGGAATACCTCCATCCCCGCCTGTTCCCATAAAAAGCAGCAATTACTTCTGACAGGATCATCAATTCCACAGTTTCTTTTGTGTTTGTGCTGCTGTTTTCCTTGTGGAATCTCTTTGGTGGAATTTATAAACCCCCTCTTTTACTAAGGCTGACGTGTCCATTATATTATATGGACGAATCCTGCTTCCAAAGCCTTCCATCCCCATGGGAGTCCCGTTGACTAGAGGGGGGTCCCCGTGGGAGTCCCGTGGGTTAGGGGGTATTCCTGCGGGACCCGCGGGAATCCCACAAACCCCGTTCCCGTGCAGACTTCTAATCCGGACGTCTAGTAACCCTAGCCTAAGTGCTAACTGTGAATATCCAGCATGAGTTAATCGGTCACCTTCTGCTGAATATTCATGATTAGCTGCAAGAACACTCTTTAACCAGTCAGCAGCCATTCCTGGCTGGTTAAATAGCATTGAATATTGGGGGTGGAGGTGGGGGAGTTTATAGACATGATAAAAGATGAAAGAAAAATGAACCCCTTCCAAAACATTTCTCAGCTTATTAAAAGAGCCCCAGTTTTTGGCAGGTAAGGACACATTACAAGTCAAATCATTTCACAATCATAATGTGAGCTAAAATGCTTACTGTGTTAAGTTAATCATTATTGATGAAAAAAGCTTCTTTGTAAATTGCTTTATATGCTATTTGGTAACATTACAAGAATTTCAATGAAAAAAAATCATTTCACAGTCCTTAGAGCAGTGTTTTTCAACCTTTTTTGGGCAAAGGCACACTTGTTTCATAAAAAAAATCACGAGGCACACCACCATTAGAAAATGTTAAAAAATTTAACTCTGTGCCTATATTGACTATATATAAAGTAATTCACTTGAGTGCCACCGCCGCCATCGGGAACAGGCCGGCGCCAAGTTCTCCCTACTTCTCTTCCCCGCAGGGCCGACCAACTCTCGCCACCCGTCGTCAATTCTAACGTCGGAGAGGACGTTCTAGGCCAGCCAGGCAGCGATTGGCTGGCCCAGAACGTCCTCTCCGACGTCAGAATTGACGCGAGTGGTGAGAGTTGGCCGGCCCCACAGGAAAAAGCAGGGAGAACTTGGCGCCGGCCTGTTCCCGATGGCGGCGGTGGCACTCAAGTGGCTAAAGAGCCGCAGTTTGCAGGCCTAGGGACAACACTGGAGGGTGGCCAGCTGTGCACCCCCTTGGGACGTAAACCCGGGGTGGGGCAGACCGCCCCCCCCCCCACCCTGGTATGCCACTATCTGTACCTCACTCCCTCCCTATGACCAAAAATTCTCCTTTCTTCTATTCCCCGTGTACACAACCATCTCTTTCCCTCCCTTCCTCTCTCCAAAGTCCATGCCTTCTGTGTCCAAACACTCATTCCCTCCCCCACCACAGCATCTCTTTCCCTCCCTTCCTCTCTCCCAAGTCCATTTCTTCTGTGTCCAAAAACGCATTCCCTCCCCCACCTCAGCATCTCTTTCCCTCCCTTCCTCTCTCCCAAGTCCATTTCTTCTGTGTCCAAAAACGCAATCCTTCCCCCACCTCAGCATCTCTTTCCCTCCCTTCCTCTCTCCCAAGTTCATGCCTTGTGTCCAAAACGCACTCCCTCCCCCCTTTTGTGTTCCGTGTTTGCCTCCCAGCCCATCTTTGCAACTTTCTCAGCAAAACGAAGCTCAAGCCGCGAGGCTTGTCTTCTGCTTCCTGCCTGCCCTGCCGCGCACAAATAGCCGAACGGAAGTATTCTCCGACGTCAGCGCTGACGTCGGAGGGCAGGCTTTGCTTAAGCCCTCCCTCCGACGTCAGCACTGACATCGGGGAACGCTTGCGATCGGCTATATGTTAGCTGCAGGGCAGGCAGGAACAGAAGACGAGCCTCGCGGCTCGAGATGTATTGAACTCCGCGGGTCCCCCGTCCAGCTCTCTCCTGTCCATATGGGGCGGACCGCCCCTCTCCCTAGACTGTGGCCTAGGACCCTGGGGGAGCCCGGGCCCCCTGTCAGCTCCGAGCCCCTGAATGCAGGACTGGTGGTACTGCCCTGATGGCGGCCCTGACCGTACGGCACACCAGGCAACATCTCGCGGCACACTAGTGTGCCGCGGAACAGCGGTTGAAAAACACTGCCTTAGAGCAATAAAATGTTCATTGCATAATATGTGCTCTGAACTTTGAAATCCACTTAGCTGCCCTTGCAGTAAAATTTATATAAGCATAAACGCTGGGTAAATTAGGTTAAGAGTGAATGAAAGCTGGTATTCTTTAAAAAAGAAGAGAGAAATAATACATCATTGTTTCACTCATCAGCATGAATTTTAGTGATTGATCTTATTGTGAGGACTACGAGAAAAAGTGACAGAAAGAATTTCAACAGATGATCCATAGATTAAATACTCTTGCACCTGCTGGTTTGAAGAGCAATTTGGATTTTAAAATTATTTATATATACAGTATATATCACTAATAATAAAACCCTATGCGCACATGTTCACTCCTACCTGCGTGATCCGTGCTCTGTAGCTCCGTGGCTTTGCATGCGCAGTAGAAGGAGTCAGCGGTGGTTTCTTCTGTGCATGTGGAGGCACCTTAAGCAGAGTCGCACGGAGGCGACTCTCCCCCACACCCTCACTCCGTCTATCACAGCGCAGCCCACGGTCTGGCCGGCTCCCTTACAGTCCCTTGCCGAAGTTATTTTTAAGTTCAAAGCTACCACCGCGGCTCCTCTCACAAGCCCCACCTGCGTCAGAAGCTTCTCTGATGTCACATCAGAGAGAAGGCTCCCGACGCAGGCGCGGATCGTGAGAAGAGCCGCGGCGGCAGCTTTAAACTCAAAAATAACAAACAAACAGAAATGCTGCTTCCCAGAGAAGTGGAGGGGATGGGAATACTGCTGCACATGGAAGTGGGGTGGGGGAAGGAAATGCTGCTACTGCTGCACAGGAAAATGGAGGGGGAGGGAATGCTGCAGCAGCATAGGGAAGTGGCTAGGGGGAAGGAAATGCTGCTGGTGAGAAAAGGGGACTGGGGCTGGAAACTGGAAGGGAAAAGATGGCCCATGTGCCTAAGGCCCCGCCCACAGGAGGGGCCTAAGCATACTGGGTCTATTCTGGTTGGCCAGGCGCCTCATGCCGCACCTGTGGGTGGAGTTTGAGCCGCCTGGGCCAATCAGGCCCTAAGGCCAGCCATTCAACAGATGGCTGGCCTGCCGGACGGACGGGCTTGGCACCCGTCCGTCCGGCCAACGATTGGGGGAGGGGGGTTCAGGGGTCAGTAGGGGGGTGCATCAAGGGCAGGAGGGACTGGGATCCCTCCTACCCGTATTTTAGTGGGGGGAGGTAATGGCTTCACCTGGGCAGGAGGGCTTGGGCTCCCTCCTGCCTGATCATAATCGCCAGGGGAGGGATGATCGCTGCAGAGGAGATGGCTCATCTCTCCTGCTGCGATGGTGATTGCCCACCCTCCTCTGAACCGTGGAACTTTGGGGTGAGGATCGCCAGCAGGGGAGATGCCCTGCCGCTATGCTCACCCCGAAGTGCCACGGTTTGGAGGGGGGTGGGCGATCACCATTGCGGTAGAAGAGATGAGCCATCTCTCCTGCAGCGAACGTTGCAGTAGGGGTTAGGCAGGTTGCTGGGGCCCCTCAGCGGCTCAGCGGCCCCTTTTCGGCGCTTATACCTGTTTTGACTTGGTCGGCACGACTTGGCAACCTGCCTAAAGTTTTGGTTATAGCTGTTGCAAGTCTAGTTCTAGGTCGGCCCACCTCCCGCCCACCGGCCGCTCTTTCCCCTCTTCTAAAAATTCCTCTTTTCGCTCTATGCGTTTAGAGGCAGGGGAAAGGCCTAAGCTGGTTTTAGATACATCTAAAACCAGCTTTGTTTATGGGTACTTGGACGATCAGGCTTTTTGATCGTCCAAGTACCCATTTAGGCCACTTTTTAGATTTTTTTGTTTTTGATTATGAGCCCCATAGAGTTCCTAAGAGCATCAGAAGCAGCATCCGCCATTCAGCGCGGCTCTCTGCACTAGAAACTGCTGTCGCAGTTCCGTAAAAGAGGGGGGGGTCTATATTTGATTTCATTTTTCTTCTTTTATTATTTGTTATGTTAAAGCTCATTGCCCATTATTCTTATTTGGTATTTGTATTTGTCCAAATAATATTTTTCATTATTCCTATTCAGATGAATAATAAACTATGCTATTTGGTACAGTTCTAGTGCAACTACTTCAAGGATATATTTTAAAAACTTATTTTATTTTGGATTGTTAACAGTAGCAAATTCCATAAATAAATGAGACATCTGAGTAACACACTTAAGATATTGTTTGTTTTTTTAACTTTTTATTAAAACTTTAACTAAATAAATTCACAAGCATCCACCTGTCCAAGAAATACAAAGATCAGGAAAAAAAAAATATAGAAAGAAAAACATTGAAATTTACATACTCATTCTTAGACCACAATTCTGTAAAGAGGAGATGAAAAAAGAGATAAGGAGATCTCTAACAAAGAGCATACATAGCGCTCCTTTTACAAAACTGCGTTAGCGGTTTAACGCACATAATAGCGCGCGATAATTTTCCAGCCGTGCTAGTCGCTACCACCTCCTCTTGAACAGGCAGTAGTTTTTCAGCTAGCGCGGGCTAAAAATATGCGTGCGATAAAGCCGCTACAGGGGCTTCGTAAAAGGAGCCCGTAGTTTAAGAAAATTAGGCTTGGCGCATTATAACATCATCTTACATTAATCAACCCTATACATTCTGGATCAATTTCTTCGTATCTAGAAAAACTTGAAGCTGATCAGGAGCAAAAAATACATATTTAAACCAAGCATATCTGACCAGACATTTACAAGGTTAGGTCAACAAAAAGGAAGCTCCTAAACTATTAATCTCATATTCATATTCATAGTCTAATATTCAAAAACAATTTCCTATGTTGCTGAGTTATTTTCGTCACATCAGGGAAAACCCAAACTTTTTGTCCATAGAATAAAGCTTGTGAGAAATGGAAAAACATACACATTACAGCATTTAAATCTTGCTCGAATACAAAAGAGACTAGTAGACTGAGATTCAATTTTTACTAAAGAACTTTCAATAAATCAGATACAGTAAGTTATTCATGTCCATGCCTTGTACGTTATTAACTTCTGAGGAGTTATTTGGTTTCTGTTTTGGAAGTAAATAATATATCCAATTGATAGGAGGTAGAGATTCCTTGGTAAAGTTTAAACATAGAAACATAGAGTATGACGGCAGAAAAGGGCTGGCAACCCATCAAGTCTGACCACTCCAGAATGCTTCGATCAAATATTTTTTAAACATATCACCAGGAGTAACTCCAATGGACTTAGAAAAATGTAATACTCTAAGATTCAATCTCCTGTTGAAATTTTCAATTTGTTCAACTTTCCTTTGTAGAAATAATTTATCTTTCACAAAGTTCCCAGATAAATTTTGTAAGGAAGGATACCTCTTGATTTATCTTGTCAAATTTAATAGAAGTTTCAATTTTAATAGCCTCCATAGATGAAGATAAATCGTCGATCTTACTCATGATAGCAGAAAGTGCTCCAGTTGATTTGGTCATTGTAGATTCGAGTCTTTGAAACATTCTCCAAATGTTCTCCAGTGTCACCACTTAGAGGAGCTTCCTTCCCCAGCACCTTGGATAATCAAACACTCGAGGTCCTGGTCCGCTTGTGCCCCCTCTTCTAGGCCACAGCCTGTGTGCTTTCATCAGGCTCCAGCACCAGATACGATGGAGATCAGGTGATCGGAGGAGATAGAGATATATCCAGTCCTGAAGTTCTGGAGGCTCCTTCCTTTGATGCAGATATGGAAAACTCAACTCTGGTGTGCTAGCCATGAAGTGGTTCATTGTCGCTTGTCCGGCTGTTAAGGGGTTCAGCCGGACAGTATCTTTACACTTGGTGTGCAGTATTATCTTGAAGAAAGGCAACAAAAATTACCAAAGGAAGAATCTGGTAATGGTAAGACAGAGCGCAAATGCTGGCTGCTAACGCATCACCATCATGGCCACTCTCTTGTCCCCCTCTTAAGAGATTATTTACGACTGAGTTCAAAGAAGCGTGGGATGAACACAGAGGATCTAGAATCAGAAAATAATATTAAATATTGAACTAAGGCCAGTACTGGATAGACTTTCACGGTCTGTGTCTATATATGGCCATTAGGGGGAGGACGGGCTGGAGAGGGCTTCAATGGCTGGGAGGGTTTAGATGGGCTGGAGTAGGTTTTAACAGAGATTTTGGCAGTTGGAACCCAAGCACAGTACCGGGTAGAGCTTTGGATTCTTGCCCAAAAATAGCTAAGAAGAAAATTAAAAAAAATTTAAATTGAATAAGGTTGGGCAGACTGGATGGACCATTCGGGTCTTTATCTGCCGTCATCTACTAAGTTACTATGTTATGTTACTATGAAAAGTTTTCCACCCAACCAATAAAGCTGGTACGGTCTGCGTCGAGGGCTATATACTAAGTCTAGTGATTTTTTACTTTTTTTGTTCTGTATTTTTCTGACAGAATGAAAAAAAAAAAGGAAAATCACTGGACTAAGTGTATAGCCCTGGATGCAACTCTGTTGGTTCAGTGGCCACCCGTATTTCAAGTGGGCAAGACTTTCGTTTCTGTCCTGCACTGCATAGGAGCATTCACAGTCTGCTCAGCTGTTTACCTCTGATTCCAGTTGTTATTCATCAGGTATTTTTGTATATGATACATTACAGGACCCCTGAGGAAGGAGTGTTTCTTCGAAACACGGACCATGTCAGCTCCAGGTTCATCAATCCTTTTGGATACAAACTGTTTTATGATTATATTTATTTTTATTTTTTTATGATTGTTCATTAAAGACTTGGCATCTTGTATATCATCACTGCAGTTTTTGCCTTTGTCTCAAGACTAAAATTAAAGCATTTGCAGGATTTGAAGAGCATTTCAGTCAACTGTTTGAGGACCACAGTGGAGGATTTGGAGGGCTGTACATTGGAGACCACTGCCTAATTTTTTTGGTGCACAACTCCAAAGGGGGTGTTGCCAAGAGGAATGGGCTGATTATGGACATTCCCAAGATATATAGAAACATAGAAACATAGAAAAAGACGGCAGAAAAGGGCTATAGCCCATCAAGTCTGCCCATTCCAAATACCCGCCCTCTGGTTTCACTCCCCTAGGGATCCCCTGAGAATATCCCATCTTCTCTTAAAGTCCGACACGCTGTTGGCCTCAATCACCTGCAGTGGGAGTTTGTTCCAATGATCCACCACTCTTTCAATGAAGAAGTATTTTCTGGAGTCGCTATGGAACTTCCCTCCCCTGAATTTTAGCGGATGCCCCCTGGTGGTCGAGGGTCCCATGAGGTAGAAGATATCTTCTTCCGACTCGATACGGCCCGTGATGTACTTAAATGTTTCAATCATATCACCCCTCTCTCTTCGTTCCTCAAGTGAGTACAGCCTCAGTTTATTCAGTCTTTCTTCATATGTGAGATCCTTGAGCCCCCAGACCATCTTTGTGGCCATTCGCTGAACCGACTCGATTCTCTGCACATCCTTCCGGTAGTGTGGTCTCCAGAATTGAAAGCAATACTCCAAGTGAGGCCTCACCATGGACCTGTACAGCGGCATCATAACTTCAGGTCTCCTGCTGACAAAACCTCTACGAATACAACCCATCATTTGCCTTGCCTTGGAGGTAGCTTTCTCCACTTGATTTGCAACCTTCATGTCATCACTAATGATTACCCCTAGATCACGTTCCGTCGTGGTCCTGGCCAAGGTCTCACCATTTAGTATGTAAGTTCTGTGCGGGTTTTTCTTACCCAGGTGCATTACCTTACACTTTTTAGCATTGAAGCCTAGTTGCCATGTTGCCGACCACCGTTCAAGCAGTAGTAGATCTTGCGTCATATTATCAGGTAAAATGCTTTTACCTACTATGTTGCAAAGTTTGGCGTCGTCGGCGAACATTGATACCTTTCCTCTAAGTCCTCGGGTAATATCTCTTATGAATAAGTTGAATAGAATCGGGCCCAAGACCGAGCCCTGCGGCACTCCACTGATCACGCCTGACGTTTTGGAAGGGGTACCGTTTACCACCACCCTCTGAAGTCTACCACTCAGCCAATCCTCAACCCATGTAGTTAGAGTGTTCCCTAACCCTATTGATTTCAGTTTGTTCAATAATCTTCGGTGTGGGACGCTATCAAAAGCTTTACTGAAGTCCAAATACACCACATCCATTGATTCTCCGGCATCTAGCTGCCTAGTAACACAGTCAAAAAAACCAATCAGGTTAGATTGGCAGGATCTGCCCTGGGTGAATCCGTGCTGGTGTGGATCACGTAGGTTTTCCTCGTCTAGGATCATGTCAAGATGTCGTTTGATCAGTGTTTCCATGAGCTTGCACACTATAGACGTGAGACTCACTGGTCTGTAGTTTGCCGTCTCTGTCCTCCATCCCTTTTTGTGGAGTGGGATAACGTTGGCGGTTTTCCAGTCCAAGGGGACTCTTCCTGTGCTTAGGGAGAGATTGAAAAGAACAGATAATGATTCTGCCAGGACTTCACTCAATTCTCTTAGTAGTCTGGGATGTAGGTTGTCTGGTCCCATAGCTTTATCTACTTTGAGTCTTGATAGTTCGTAGTAGACGCAACTGGGTGTAAACTCAAAATCTTGAAATGAGTCCTTCTGGTTGTCTCCCGTTTGAAGCAGTGGACCAGCTCCCGGTGCTTCACAGGTGAAGACTGAGCAGAAGTATTCGTTTAGTAATTCTGCCTTGGCAGAATCTGATTCTACAAGGCTACCGTCCGATTTCTTCAGGCATTCTATCCCGTTTTTGTTTCTTTTCCTGTGACTAATATAGTTGAAGAAGGATTTATCCCCTTTTTTAATGTTCCGTGCTAGATCTTCTTCCATTTGGAGTTTGGCCTCTCTGACTGCTATTTTGACAGCTTTAGATCTGTCTAGATAGTCTTCTTTCGCCTCTCGTTTACCTTTATGCTTGTAGATGATAAATGCTTCTTTTTTCTTTTTAACGAGGTCCAAAATTTTTGCACTGAACCATTGGGGTTTTTTGTTCCTCCTGTGTTTACTCATTGTTCTTGTGTAGCGGTTTGTTGCTTCGTGTAGGGTGGACTTCAGAGTCGACCACATATCCTCCACATTATTAGGTAGTGCTTGTTTATGTAACTCCTGACGGACAAAATCTCCCATACGGTCAAAGTCTGTGCCTCTAAAGTTGAGAACCCTAGTTGCTGTGTTTGACCTTGAGAAACCTTTCTTAAGGTTAAGCCTTACCATATTATGGTCGCTGGAGGCCAGTGTGTCTCCAACTGAGACATCCGAGACGCTATCTCCGTTGGTGAGTACCAGGTCCAGTATCGTTTGGTCCCTGGTGGACTCCAACACCATTTGCTTGAGTCGTGCACCCTTTATGGAGTTCAGAATTCTTTTACTGCCACACGTAGTCGCGGAGAGTGTGTTCCAATCTGCATCGGGCATGTTGAAGTCCCCTAACAACACTGTGTCTCCCCGTAGAGTGATGTTCTCTATGTCCTCTATCAGTTCTAAGTCTTTGTCTTCTTGTTGTTTCGGAGGTCTGTATATCACACCAAGGTATAGGCATTTTTCATTTCCTCTGGCCAGATTCACCCAGAGGGATTCCCCAGAGTATCTAACATCTGTAATCCTGGTAGTTTTGATGTTATCCTTAGTGTATAGTGCTACCCCTCCACCTAACTTGCCCTCTCTGTCGCGACGTAGTAGATTGTAGCCTGGTATAGCCATATCCCACACATGCGAGTCTGTGAACCAGGTTTCTGATATTGCTACCACATCTAGGTCAGCGTTTATTATCTCAGTCTCTAATTCTAGAATTTTATTGCCCAAGCTGTGTGCATTAACATACATAGCCTTCCATACCTGTGAAGAGATCCCCTTTTGGGTTAGAGTGACTCCTAAATTATCATTGATATTTCCCTTTAGATTATCATGGATAACATGCGTACCTACCTTAGACCCAGAAGTGTGGGTGTGACTCGCCTCCTCAGGATGGTTTCTTACTGCTCTGGGATATAAATAAGTGCTCTCCCCCAACTTACCTAGTTTAAAGCCCTGCGGAGTAGGCGGGCCAGGCGATGTCCGAATACGTTCTTACCTCTCCTGGTTAGGTGTAGTCCGTCGGGTCCCTGTAGTCCCTGGAGTGTCTCACCGTGGTCTAGGAATCCAAAGTTCATCTCTGTGCACCACATGCGGAGCCATTCGTTAGTCTGTTGGATACGCTCTTTTCTATCTCTGCCTTTGTTTCTTACTGGGAGGATCGATGAGAAAACCACCTGCGCTCCTATCTGCTTCAGCTTCTTTCCCAGGGCTCCAAAGTCGTCGGGAATGTTCTCCGTGGTACTTCTGGCAGTGTCGTTTGTACCTACATGGATGAGAAACATGGGAAAATGATCATTGGGCTTTATAAGTTTGTCTAGGCTGGTGGTGACATCCCGGATCCTGGCTCCGGGAAGACAGCAGACCTCTCTTGACTGCAAGTTGGGCCTGCAAATTGGTCCCTCGGTGCCCCTTAGCATGGAGTCCCCAATGACCACCTCTCTTCATTCCTTCCGGAGGGGCTGATCCGTGAGCCCTGGATTTGAGGTTAGGGGCTGAGTATTCTCCTGAGCCCCTTCCGTTATTTCCGTTGTTTCCTCGGTGTTCCCTTCTTGTAGGATTTGAAATCTGTTTCTGAGGGTGAGTTGTGGGGTAGTTGTAGAGTTATCCTGTTGGAGAGAAAAAGAAGAAGAAGAGAGTGAAAATGAGGTGGATTTTCTTTGCTTGCCCATAGAGGAGGTTACCAGTTGCCAGGGGCCGGCATCTCTAATCATCTCCTGTACTCCAATCATTGATTTTAGGGCTGTAGGTTTGGGGGAGTCAAGGATGGACCTGTCGTGGGTTCGCTCTGTGATGTGAGACAGTTCCAGGATAGCCTCGTCGATGAAGGCCTCGTCATCTCTGATACTCCTCAGTCGCTTTACCTCCTCCCTGAGGTTCAGCAGTTCCTGCACGATGTCCTCGTCTGTGTGTTTCTGTCCCAGCTCCTCTGTCTGCGTAGAGACTGTAGTGAACGTTGGGAGTGGAATGGTCATGGTCTGCACAGAGACCTCTGCCCTCTGATCCGTGTCACCCTCTTTCTTCTGAGTATAGACCTTGGCCATCCCCTGGATCCCTCTGGACGCTGGGGTGTTGATCTTGATAGTAGCCTTGCTGCCACGTGTCCTCCCTGCCATTTCCGGCAGATTTATTTCTGTAAAAGAGAAGGGTTGAGATATCAGAGAGTTTGTAAGGAGAACGGTGGAGAATGAGATATTAGAGAGTATGAGAGATTAGATAGAGAGTAGAGAGTATGAGAGATTAGAGAGTCTGAGGGGTTCTAGGGAAGATTGACTCTCTGAATGAGAGTATGTAAGAAAAGTGTATGATTGTACGAAGAAAATAAAGGTGTGTCTGATAGAGTATGAGAATGTAGAGTGTATATTAGGTCTGTATAAGGCCCTTCTCAAGGCCCTTCGCAAAGGTGCTCTCGCTAAGGCGAGCGCCTTTGCTGCTCGCCTTCGCTGCGCGCCGAACGGCTGCGCACCGTTGGCTCGCCTCCTTTTAAGGAGGGGCCCGGCGCCTACTGCTGATGCGGTGGGGGTGGGCGGAGTTACTCTCGCCGCTACCCCGAAGTTGTTTGCCGCTCGCCTCGCCTTACACGCGCTGCCCCTGCTTGCTGAGAAGTCTCCTGCTTCCTCAGCCCTTCTCAGCCCTCTCGCTGCTCTCGCTGCAGTGGCGAAACCGTCGGCTCGCCTCCTTTTAAGGAGGGGCCCGGCGCCTACTGCTGATGCAGTGGGGGTGGGCGGAGTTACTCTCGCCGCTACCCCGAAGTTGTTTGCCGCTCGCCTCGCATTACATGCGCTGCCCCTGCTTGCTGAGAAGTCTCCTGCTTCCTCAGCCCTTCTCAGCCCGCTCGCTGCTCTCGCTGCAGATATAGGCATGGAGTTATAGAATTTTTCCCATTTCCACATCTGACAATAGTTAGGAGCAAGCTTTTATATCAGCTATGGGGAAGTGTACGTGCTCACACCTAAAGATAGGCATGAAAATCACTTAAGCTAGTATTCTATAACAACAGTTCCATGTAGAGCTGCCTTTATATAATTCATGCTAAGTGAGCATTATCCCAGTGTCTAACTTAGGGCACCATTTACTGAATCTACCCCATGTGTCTATTTTAAAAATAGGTATAAAACTACATATCTTCCTAACCTATTAATCTAGACTCTATGTTATGAAATTAATCCCTGAAACTCCAGATCTCAACCTGCCTCTGGGGACCTGTACATGGAAGTTTAGATTTCAATTTCCTACCTAAAATCTTAAATTCATCCTCCAGAGCCTCCCTCCTGCACTTTCCTGTGTCATTGGTACTCCCCAACACCATGACATCTGGCTCCCTCCAATACTCTCCTTGAACCCTTCTGCAACCCAAATTCTCTAACAGCAGATAGAATGGTGTTGCATGGTAGCATTAAAAATGCCAGTAGGTGTCTTTTAGAATCCCTAAATCAACTACTATTGAAGCAATGGAATTTTTTGACAGTGACTGAGGAGAACTCCCTGATTTGTACAAGAATATTTGATTATTTTGTTCATCCTTGAGGCTTCAGTGTACATGAAGAGAAAATTCACAGCTGCTTTTAGACAAGTTGAATGCTTACGCAGATGCACAGGTCAATACACTTAAAATGCTTGTAGTATTGGCAGGATACAATCTCCTTGCAAGTTTCCAAGGAGATTACTGTGTTTGTCAAACAATTGGGCAGCTTAAAGGTTTAGGCATCTGAATGCATAAAGGTAGCATTAGAAGTAACTTTTCAAAGCAGCCTCATGATTCTTTGGAAAAAGTAATCCTAAAAAAATGCTTTATTTATTTAAAACATTTCTAATGTGCTTTTATCCAAGGCGACTCACAGTATCACATACACAATTCATGTTTGAACATTGTAGAAAATGACATACATCAGTAAGAATCATAAAATTATACCATCTTAACATATAGATTACATCTCAGCCATTCATCTACTACCATTACTTCACAATAAAGCAGAACAGATCTGAAAATTTGCAGAAAAAGGGGTGACATTCTGAAGATAAAATATTAACTTAAAAAAGCAGGGTATTAGCTTAGAAAAGTCTTAGCAAACAAATGGGTCTTAAGCAACTTTCTAAATTGCAGTAGATTTCTACAAAACCGCAAGGTACCAGACAAAGCATTCCACATAAGTGGTCCAGCTATAGAGAAACATGAATTTTTGGTCCTTACATATCGAAAATGTTCCCCTTTGTTGTGTCTAACAACCAACACTTCTGTGACCTCAGCGTCATTGGCAGAGTATATAGTGTTAGGCATCCTGCCAAATAACTTAGCAGCATGTCATAAACACCTTGTTGGACAAGTTTTAAAACTTTGAATTGCATACGAAACAATATCGGCAACCAATGCAGTCTTTTAAAAATAGGTGTAATATGTTCGTATCGAGATACTCCAGCCAAAAGCCAAATTTTGTGTCATTTGTAGCACTTTAATACGTACTTGAGTCAGACCTAGATAGATACCGTTACAGTAATCTATCTGAGATAATCCTAACGCTTGAAGCACCTGTCTCAAATCCCAATTTGACAAGATATTCTTCAAATGAGACAGTTTCCAATTGGTGAAGTAAGCAGACTTCACTACTTTTGAGATCTGTACTTTGAAAGATAAATGTGCATCTACCATTACGCCAAGTCCTCTTCTTCACAGATCTTAATCAAGTAATCACAAACATTCATCTCTATGAGCCATGAAGGGGCTACAGAGTTAAAGTTAATAGAATTGTTTCTATGTACTTAGGATTCACTAAGGGTTCACAAATTATTCTTTAGTGGAACAGAGACCCTCAGCACGGTAGGGGCAGATTCTATAAATGGCACTCATTTTGGGCAGCAAAAAAATGAACATTGAGTGCTATTCTATAGATGGTGCCAGAAGATGTGGTAACAGAGGTTAGTGTAACTGGGTTTAGAAAAGGTTTGGACGAGTTCCTGGAGGGAAAGTCTGTTATTGAGATAGACATGGGGGAAACTACTGCTTGCCCTGGATCAGTAGCATGGAATCTTACTACTCCTTGGGATTCCGGAATATTGCTACTATTTGGGATTTGGAAGCTTATGCAATATAAATGTCTAAATGCTGTTTTATGCACATCTAAAAACCACAAATAGGACCCAATTCTCTATATGATGTCTAGAAAATTGGTGCCGACTAGTGTGACGCAAAGTGCGATTCTACAAAAGGTATGCACAACTTATAGAATCAAACTTAGTGCCGACTAAGCGCCGTTGTGTCATAACATATAGGCACATCAATTTTTGTCAGTGTTTTCTTGGTCTGCAGCTAAGTTGTGTGCACATCGACGAATAAGTCATAAACTTGCGCATAACGCAAAATAACGCACACAATCTGCCCCTGACCACGCCCACTTTTAGATAAATGCACTGGACATGAGGCCTAACAGTTTGTGCTATGCGCCTACCAGGTATTAATTGCCAATTTTTGGCACGAATTAGGCCTATTAATCAATTAGGTTGTGCATGTACATTGGCTACGTGAACAGATGTACGCATACAACTTTAAGCGCTATATACTGTATAGAACTTGAGCCAAAATGCTTAAAATTGAAGGCCAGTTTGAAAAAGCATGCTCTTACCAACTTCCTGAAGCTTTGCCAGTCAGTTTTCTCTTTATGCATCCATTTTTTTTTTACTTTGGTAAAAGTAGATTGCAGGTGTGACCTTTATCACATGTCTAGACATTCAGGCCCTGTAAACCACACCATACTATACACATTATTAATGCAGATCAGCAGGTCCAATTATTCTTCTAGTTAGTTATAACAATTCGTTTTTGCAATTCTTTTTTCTTTGCACCTGTTGTTTGTTTGTTTTGTAATCCCTTAATAATGCTTATTATCATCTTAGTTTATTACACATGTTTCTGATTACAATGCATCTTATACCACTCCCATGCATTGATTTCTATGTTCTAAACAGATGGGATTTTGTTCTGGTCAGCCTAGTTTTCAAGTCATTTTTTCTTTCATGACACTTTAGATGCCAGTCCATGGAAAGAATATGTCACTACGAGGGGCATTTTTGATAGTGCGTCTAAGTTCGACTTTAGACATTTCCCGCAAGATGACCAAATAACGGGGTGGGGAAACATCCATTTTCAAAAAAAAAAAATGACCTATGTAGATGTCTTGGCCTTTAAGAAGTCTAACTTTTTTGGCCATTTTCAAATACAAAACCATCCATGTTCAAAATGTCCTAATCCAAGCCACTTGGATGTGCTTAGTAATGAATTGCCTACATAGGCATCCTAGCAGAGCAGTGGGATACCTTAGAGCAGTGTTTTTCAACCTTTTTACACCTATGGACCAGCAGAAATAAAAGAATTATTCTGTGGACCGGCGGTTGAAGAACACTGGGCTAAGTCGTGGGCCAGACCCCGCCCATCTCTACCCAATCTCCACCCCAGACCCCGCCCCCATAATAGTACTAATTGCACCTTGCACGTCCTGTGCCTCATCTGGAAGCCTTCCCTCTGACGTTGCAACGTCAGAGAGAAGGCTTCCAGATGAGGCACTGGATGCCCGTAGGAGCCACTGCCCGTGGCTTTGTGCACTGAATCAGTTAGGCTCGAAGATAACGCCGCATCGATCGCACCGTGGACCGGCGGTTGAAGAACACTGTTTTGGGCCTGATGCATGTGCTGGCCCTGTGGACTGGCAGGAAATTTCTGTGGACCAGCACTGGTCCATGGACCGGTGGTTGAAGAACACTGCCTTAGAGGGCACTGTTTTGAACTTCACATAAAGGGTATCAGATGTATATCTCACCACAACCCCCTTATAATTTATGGTGAGCCCCCCAACTCCCCCTAAAGCTACTATACCCATCTGTGTACCACCCTAATAGCCCTTATGGTTGCAGGTTTCACCTATATGGGAGTACAGTTGGGTTTGGGTGGGTTTTGATAGGCTTATACTTAAGTTTCAAGTTTCAAGTTTCAAGTTTATTAGTTTTTAATATCCCGATCATAAAATAAATATCTGACCGGTTAACAATGATAAAAAATTTAAAATAGGAAAATAAGAACTAGTTAATAGTGTATTAGAAATATTGGAGAAAACATATTAAACATATACAGACAGACATGACCGTGAGGATGATTGGGAAGGAAGGGAAAAGTTACATAATATTAGAAGAAATGATATAGTGGGAAGGGAAAGAACATGAAGGATAATTTTGCATGATATTATGATATGCGCTAAAGTATATGCATTAGATGTTGTGCTTAGTGTGACTTATGGATCTGCGGATAACATACATGAGTCGGTCATTACCAGGAACATGTATTGCAAAATATACAAAATTATCATGTACTTAAACCAAATAATTAAACATTATGCAATACAAATTTGCAAAATAAATATGTTTTTTACACGACACCTATTTGAAGAAGGCCTTGATCCCTTGGGGATTGTGAATGGTAATAGAACCTAAAATATTTACATATGATAGTGTTTTGGGAGAAATGGGTTGCCATTTTGAAAAGACGTAGCAGAGCTCTGATGCTACTAATTGTTGAGGCAACTACCTCAGTGGAAATTGGTTTGAAAGCAAAAATCACAGTTATGGAATCTGAGCTGAAGTAGAAAATAGTATTGAAAGAATATACCAAACAATCGGTGGATCTTCAATAAGCAATGTGGCATTCCGAGACTCATTACATCAGATGAAGATAACAAAGTTTAAGAGAAATTATCAACAGGATGCGATTTACCTTTAGTCAAAGAAGGATTCTTTACACTCTCAGAAGAAAAAAGCTAGCATTTGAGGCATCTTTGGGTGATTCAGAATATAGTGGAGATGACGAAATGGATCAACAGTCAGCTAAGTCTCGCTCTGAAGATTTTTTAATGAACAAAGGAACAAAGACGATCGAGAGGATCTAAGTGGGGCCAAGGGAAATCGGTAGGGAATGTCCATAATTGTCAGTGATATATATTTCTGGAGACTGATTGACTAAAGCCCAAATACACACAGAAAGACAGAAAACAAGATGGAGTCATTAACACAAGATGGAGTTCTTAATATCGCTATACCTCTACCTGGTTTCCTCCATGATCTGGCATAATCCAGCAAAATACATAAAGAGAATCTTATTATATTTTTCCTTAATATTGATCTGTAGTGTTTTTCTCTGGCCTTAGCTGCAATCCATATTCAAAATTTTATTTTTTTATCTTCTTTCCGTATGCTTCTATTGGGAGTGGCCTTAACTAACACAAATGCTTGTATCTAACTAGAGTTACCCAGAACCATACGAAAAGCAGGTGTTACATATAGAAAAAATCTACAAAATACTGCACCAACATGTCCTGCACACTATCCATTCTATTAACGCATTATAGCGCCACCCCCCCCCCCCCCAACCAACGAGCACCATTACTGTATTAAATTTAGGCTTGGGATTTTTACCAGCAGTTCGATATGAGTCCTTTAAAGCAGAGGATTGCCTTCTATCACTTTTTGTATAAATTACAATTGCGAGTATATTTTGCAGCGCAGCCATGCAGTGTGGATTTATCAATATATAAACTAAGATCAAGATGGTGCCCTCCTGAAGTAATGGATTCAGCTATTGCTACCTTTCATGATCTGATTCTAAAAGATTTAAAGGTAATTGAGAACACAGGAATTCCTAAAATGAAGTATAGTTGGTCTATAGTGTAAAATAAAGCAATACAAACTACTAATACTACTACTATTGCTGCTAATCATTTCTATAGAGCTATTAGACATACGCATCACTGTACATCGAAATATAGAAGAGACAGTCCCTGCTCCACAGAGCTTACAGTCTAGTCAAGACAGACAAACTGGACAAGAAGATGCATCAATACACAGTGCTCAGGTGGGAGAATTACAGAGGGAATGATAAGGCAGATTTTGGTTCTAGAAGGTGGGTTGGAGTCTTCAAGGAAGTGGACTTTGAGTCTGGATTTTAATACTGCCAGAGACGGAACTTGCCATACCGAGCCAGGCAGTTTGTTCCAGGCATATGATGCAGCAAAGTAGAAGGGACGGAGTCTGGATTTGGCCATACAGGAGAAGCATACTGATAAGAGAGACTTACTCAAACAACTCAGGAAGCTCCCCTTGCTTGGTCCCACCCTCTCGGCCCTCCATCAGCTACTGCTAACTTTTCTTCCTTCTCTTAAATCATAGAGGAAGAAACCGCACAACTTCTGTCTTCAGCCAAGCCCTTAAAATCCTATTCCCATCCCTCTACTTGACCCCCTCTCACATACTGTTATCCCTCCCATCTGCCATATTCTCAATCTATTTATTTCCACTGCAACTGTCCACTGCTGTTCTCAGTTGCCGCCTTCACTTCCTTTCATCTCGACAGATTCTTGATCCTCTATAAACAGGCTTTTGCCCCCAACACTCCACAGAGAATGCCCTCACCAAAGTCTGCAGTAACCTGTTCATGGCCAGATCTAAGGGTCTTTATTTGATCTACTCGTTCTACTCCACTCAGGATTTTGTAGACTTCAATCATATATCCCCTCAGCCGTCTCTTTTCCAAGCTGAAGAGCCCTAACCTTTTTAGACTTTCCTCATACGAGAGGAGTTCCATCCCCTGTATCATCTTGGTCACTCTTCTATGAACCTTTTTTAGCACCACTATATCTTTCTTGAGATAAGGAGACCAGAATTGAACACAATACTCCAGGTGAGGTCGCACCATGGAGCGATACAGGGGCATTATAACCTAGACTTAATTCAGCCAGTAGCAATCAGTATTTGCTGACTTATTTAGTTAAATCAACATTATCCACATCTGGATTTAAATAATATCTTTACAATATTGAAGGAATCCTTAACTGAAACCTCTCAAAGGGGAACATTAGTGGCCAGTCTGGTTTTTGAAGAGGATTTGAATGTGATTACGAAGCTTTATTTCCACAATTAGCAAGCATGTAAAACCCTCTAGTGGTGATGTGATGCAATTACATTACAATCTAATTATTACAATTAAATATATGAGATGTTATAATCACAGTCAAATGTTTCAATAGGTTTCCCCTTCAATTCATACCAACACAGAAGTTAAACATTTCAAAATTTGGATTTATTTGTAGCAACTAAAAAAATCCCAATAAACAATTGAGGATGCAAGAAAACTAAATAGGTATGTCCAACAGTTGTTATCAGACATTGTTTAAACAAGATATATTAGATTTAAATGTATATGAATGGCAAGGCTAATTCACATGTGATCAAGTTTACACTGATAACACCATTATAGTTAGTGACAATATTCAAACATCAAACATTCCTTTCAGCTTAATACCAGCTTTGTTCTAGTGAACCACAAGGTAAAGGTGGAATAGAAATCACTAATGTAATGTAATGTATTATCAAAACCGCAGGTAAGTATTTGACTAGGTGACTCTTTTAAAACCAGAGTGTTTCTCAGTCCCAGAGTTCAATAAAATACAAAAAGTATATATGTGTGTGCACACAAAAATAAAGTTTTTTAAAAAAAAAAACTGTTTTCACTGGTATTGCCACTTTATTGCATTAGGTTCTGCTGAGTTGTTGTCCCATCACCTGATTGAAACCAGCAGCTTCTCTGAAGATCTGGACGTTTGCTACTATCCTATCTGTAAAAAAATGAAATGAACCAAAACCTTAATTTTCCTTGATGTCATCTTAGGCAAAAGGCCATGTATTTCTAACTACATGTGCAAAAAAAACAGATAATTATTTTATCCCTAAGCTAACCTTCTCAGGGAACCTCCCTCCCCTCCAAATTCTTCAGATATGAAATCAGCTCACAGAATTTCAACACACTGAATATCCAAGTATCTTTGATTCAGAAATAATGAAACTCCTTAGTAATAATCTTACAGTCTCACAGCTTCCTCATGCAGAGCCTGATAGTGCTGTGTAACAGGAATACTGACTGGAAACAGCTCTGCACCACAGAAATTTCTAGAATCCCAAGACAATAGATCACTCCCAAGGCTCCAGACCTTCAGTTCTCAAAAGAACATTTAGATTTCAAAAAATAGGTTCAGATTCTCCAAATTTTAAATAGCTATGTACACTGGTCAAGGATTCGGTAGATTAGCAATCAGAAAAGACTGCAGGAATGAACCAAGATGATAAAGGGGATGGGACTCCTCTCGTATGAGGAAAGACTAAGAAGGTTAGACTAAAAAGGTCAGCTTGGAAAAGAGAAAGCTGAGGGGAGAGATGATTGAAGTCTACAAAATCTTGAGTGGAGTAGAAAGGGCACAAGTGGATTGATTTTTCACTCCGTCAAAAATTACAAAGACTAGGGGACACAGTATGAAGTTACAGAGAATTACTTTTAAATCCGATAGGAGGAAATTTTTTTTTTGTACTCAGAGAATAGTTAAGCTCTGGAATGCATTGACAGAGGTTGTGGTAAGAGTGGATAGCGTAACTGGTTTTAAGAAAGGTTTGGACAATTTTCTGGAGGAAAAGTCCATAGTCTGTTATTAAGACATGGTGGAAGCCTCTAAAATTCAATGCAAAGAAATGCAGAGTAATGCATTTGGGGATTAATAATAGGAAGGAACCGTATATGCTGGGAGGAGAGAAGCTGATATGCACGGACGGGGAGAGGGACCTTGGGGTTATAGTGTCCGAAGATCTAAAGGCGAAAAAACAGTGTGACAAGGCAGTGGCTGCTGCCAGAAGGATGCTGGGCTGTATAAAGAGAGGCATGGTCAGTAGAAGGAAGAAGGTGTTGATGCCCCTCTACAGGTCATTGGTGAGGCCCCACTTGGAGTATTGTGTTCAGTTTTGGAGACCGTATCTGGCGAAAGACGTAAGAAGACTTGAGGCGGTCCAGAGGAGGGTGACGAAAATGATAGGAGGCTTGTGCCAGAAGACGTATGAGGAGAGACTGGAAGCCCTGAATATGTATACCCTAGAGGAAAGGAGAGACAGGGGAGATATGATTCAGACGTTCAAATACTTGAAGGGTATTAACGTAGAACAAAATCTTTTCCAGAGAAAGGAAAATGGTAAAACCAGAGGACATAATTTGAGGTTGAGGGGTGGTAGATTCAGGGGCAATGTTAGGAAACTCTACTTTACGGAGAGGGTAGTGGATGCCTGGAATGCGCTCCCGAGAGAGGTGGTGGAGAGTAAAACTGTGACCGAGTTCAAAGAAGCGTGGGATGAACACAGAAGATTTAGAATCAGAAAATAATATTAAATATTGAACTAGGCCAGTTACTGGGCAGACTTGCACGGTCTGTGTCTGTGTATGGCCGTTTGGTGGAGGATGGGCAGGGGAGGGCTTCAATGGCTGGGAGGGTGTAGATGGGCTGGAGTAAGTCTTAACAGAGATTTTGGCAGTTGGAACCCAAGCACAGCACCGGGTAAAGCTTTGGATTCTTGCCCAGAAATAGCTAAGAAGAAAAATTTTAAAAAATAAAATAAAATAAAAAATTTAAATTGAATCAGGTTGGGCAGACTGGATGGACCATTCGGGTCTTTATCTGCCGTCATCTACTATGTTACTATGTTACTCTGCTTGCCCTGGATCGGTAGCATGGAAAGTTGCTACTCTATGGGATTTTGCTGAATTGGCCACTGTGAGGACAGACTACTGGACTTGATGGACCATTGGTCTGACCCAGTAAGTTTATTCTTATGTTCTTATGAACTCCAGCAGAAAAATAGTGGAACATTAAATTAAATACAAAACATGTGCCTCAAACACCAATACTACTAGGCAATCTGAGTTGAATCAGTGGTCTTACACAGTGAAGGGATTAAAACTCTCTATATCCTAGTACTTAATAACCTCCTTTTAGCAACAGGAGTCACAAAAATCCAGTTTAAATTCTGAAACACACTTTAAAGGTTCTTATCACTTTTCCTTTGCAATATGGCAACCCCAATTTAATAAATCACGAGAACCAGCAGGTATCAGATAAGTTCTTAACCCTCAACTCACACAAACTCAGCTCAAAAGCCCATAAGCAAGTTTAATTTGCAGCATTTACAGGACATGTTATCCACACACACACTCCATAGCAGAACTAGAAACTTTCACTCGGCAGCCTCACCGTTCCCGGTGCTGCCGTAATTTCTCTGCTCCCCTGTCACAATAGTGGTTCTCTTAATGATAGAGAGGCTATTTTGTACATCGCTTTATGCATGCTTCCTGCTGGAGACTCTCTGTTTCTCATCTCTATGCAGTGGCTTAGTGAGGGTGAGTGGCACTTGGGGTAGTGGTACCCCTCCCCCACCATCTTCTCCACACCCCCCATGCCTTCCTGACCCCACCCTGCCACATGCGCACCTCCTTCCTTTCCCCCCGTGCCTCTTTAACTTTCCTGGTGCGACCAGCATCACAAACTTGCTGCCCGTGTCGGGTCTGCTTTCCCTCTGATGTCACTTCCTAGGCGCGGGACCCGGAAGTGACGTCAGAGAGAGCCGACACCAATGTGGACAGTAAGTTCGGGATGCTGCTTGCACTGGTAAAATTAAAGAGGTACGAAGGAAGGGGCACACGCATGCGGTAGGGGGGGCTGAGAGGAGGACGAGTACTGGGGTGCCAGCACCCCCACCAAGATGGAGCCCAGGGCAGACTGCTCCCCCACCCTCTTTCTATGCCACTGTCTCTATGATCTCTTTCTACGCCACTGTCTCTATGAACTGTGCATGGACCCATCCCCTGAGCAGCCCTCAGTATTTCCTCACCAGTTTCTCTGCTTTAAATTTATATATTTTTTTTCCCGTTACAGTCAGAAAATATGGATATACTCTGATATTCTCAGACAAAGAGAACACTACACTCCCAAGATGGAATACGCCTACATACATCATTAGGACACTCCCTCTAACTCCAGACAGCCTGGAAACGATCCTATTCCCATTTCTTACCAAACTTCTGGACCAGCTTACCTCCTCATATCAGAGTCCTTAAAGGACTTCATAATTTTAGAAAAGCTGTAAAAACCTACCTTTTTTTCCTAGTCACTCCCTCAACCCTTCACCAACATCAGTAAGTAATTCTATATGAAGATATATTACAACACACTGTATGTAAACCCTGAATTGTAACATTGTTAGGATTCCCATATTTAAAATTGTAAAATTCTGGATGCATGGCCCTGTCTCCGGTCCTAGCTGACTCTGTCAATTTTTTTTACCTCCCTCCTGTCAGTTTCGTTAGTGCCCCCCCCCCCCCCCAATGTATGGTGGTAGGGGTTAAGTAAAAGGTGTCCTGACAAACGCTGGTCCCAGATTCAGTTCCCTCACAGATGACTCACCAGGAAGTAGAATAAAGAAGGCATAGCCAGAGGTGTTTGCATAAAGAATATATTATAGAAATAGGCTTACAGAAAAGTAATATTTATAAGCATTACAATTAAGCAGAGAGCATTACAATTAAGCAGAGAGCAACGCAGTTTCCCTGCCTTACAGAGTCCAGAAGGAAGCGTGAAGTTTCAGGGAAAGGCAGAGAGGGAGAGAAAAGGGGGATGGTCTAAGCTTCGTGTTCCATAGATAAAGGGAAGGATAGACAGAGAAAGAGAGGGAGAGTTGAGACCCCTCTCCTCCACAGATTGATAGATAGATTGATAGCTAGATAGATTAATAGCTCGATAGAAAGAGAGATGGCTTTTATACCTTGGCTGAATAAAGAAACCTGTATGCCCCAGTATCTTTCTGTTTAGAACTTGCAAACTGTTTGAAACAATGGTTAATTTAATTGCTAAGGAGGGTGTGATACTTGCAAGCATGGTGATGGGATTAGGTCTCTGGCTTCTTTGTTTCTTGATCTGTGCTCTTGGACCCATTGTCCTAAGCACCCTCTTAATCAGACATTAACACCTTTTAGCTAGTCATGATTTAATCAGGGCTACTTAAAACCATATCAGGGATACTTAAAACAGTCTTCCTGTCCTCAAGGTCTATCTGCATTCCCATGCCAGAGTCAGATTGATATAATTTCCCATAGGCCTCGCTGACATAAGTAATGCCAACTAAAAATGCTGAATGGTAGCGATAGCTAGGCTGACACCTCCCACATCCTCCCCTCCTCCCCCTCCCCCCCCCGCATACCTTTTTGAATCCCTGGTGGTTCAGTGGTGAACCAGGCAAGAGCGAGCTTTCTGCACTCCTGCCCTGCGCTGAGCCCCTCCCTGAATGGACGCCTTGAGTTCTCACAGCTCAATGTACCGGGCTTGAGCAAGCTTTCGCACTCTTGCCCGGAGCTTAGCCGCTCGCTGAATGGCTGTCCTGAGTTCTCGCAGGACTCGTGAAAACTTGCGGCAGCCATTCAGAAAGCAGCTCCAGCGCCGGGCAGGAACGCGAAAGCTTGCTCATGCCCGGAACACTGGGCCACAAGAACTTGAGGTAGCTATTGTCCTTGACTATTCATTGTCTAATGCCTCAATTGAATACTTTGTGTGTTTCGTGTAATCCATCTAGAACTCTGGATAGTGCAGAATATAAATATAAATAAATAAATGACTAATTTGCTACTACTACTACTTGTCATTTCTACAGCGCTGCCAGACATTCACAGCGCTGTGCATTAAGCATGCATGAGACAATCTCTGCTCAATAGAGCTTATAATCAAATCAAAACAGACAAACGGGACTAATAGGGGTTAGGGAATTTCTCGCAGAAGGAAAGCTAAAATAGACATTGATAAGAGTTGGGAGTTAAATGCAACCTTGACAAAGTGGGCTTTTATCCTAAATTTGAACACTGCCGGAGACGGAGCTTGACATACTGACTCAGGCAATTAGTTCCAGGCATATGGTGCAACAAAATAGAAGGGACAGAGTCTGGAGTTGGCAGTAGAGGAGAAGGGTACAGAAAAGAGACACCCAATAAATGAGTTCCTGGGGAGGAGTATAGGGAGAGATAGAGGATAGATACTGAGCATCAGGTACAATCTAAGTGGAGAGTGGGATGGGGAAGAGTGAGGAGTAGCCACTGCACTATTCCCTTTGTGTGGAGCCTCCCTTTATGCTGCCTTCTTACTTCCATGCTATACCAGATATCCTCTTCAGCAGCTAGCTGAGAAATGACTATAGTTGGTTAAAAACACTGCTGCCAGAATAGAAACACAGAAACATGATGGCAGATAAAGGCCAAATGGTCCTTCTAGTCTGCCCATCCACAGCATCTACTATCTCCTCTTCTACCTATTGGCTAAGGCTCTTAACATTTGCATCTTCTCTTCCTATAGGCTAAGACTCTTTACACCTGCATTGTGATGTCATAGAACTTTATGGTTATAGAAACACTAGTGTTTAAGCCCATTAGATTAACGGGTGCTAGAATATATGTGAAAATTACTGAAAACTTAATGTGAGAGCTTTAATATCCATTGTATGGTTGATTTATTTAAAGTTTTTATTTTGGGTTTTTTTCCTGGGTGTCTCTTTGGCCACTGTCTGTCTGTCTCCTTGGTCGCTGTATGTTTGTCTGTATTTATTTATTTTGTTCCCTCTCATTGGCTGCTGTCTTTGTCTGTCTGGTTTTGGTGTTTGTCTCATTGGCTGTTGTATGTTTGTCTGTGTTTTTTTTGTTTTTTTTTGTCTCCTTGTTCGCTGTTTGTCTGTCTGTCTCATTGGCTGTTGTATGTCTGTATCTTTTTTTGTAGTATTTCTCATTGGCTACTGTATGCCTAGTGTTTTTTTCCCCCCGTCTGTCTCCTTGGCTGTCTGTATTGTTTTGCTCTATGTCTCCTTGCACACTGTCTGTCTGTCTATGTCCTTGGTCGCTGTCTGTGTGTCTTTATTATTTTGGTCTGTTTCCTTGGTCACTGTATGTCTCTCTTTTTTTGCTTTCTGTCTCCTTGGCCGCTGTATGTTTGTGTATCCTTGGCTGTTGTTTGATTGTCTGTATTTTTTTTTCTCTATGTCTCCTCCTTGGCTGTTGTTTAGCTGTCTCTATTTTTTTGTTCTCTGTCTCCTTGTCCGCTGTCTGTCTCCTTAGCCGTTGTCTGTCTGTCTATCTCCTTGGTCGCTGTGATTGTTTGTGTTTTTTTGCTATTTGTCTACTTGTTTGCTGTCTGTCTCATTGGCAGCTGTATGTCTTTTTTTGCAGTCTAACTCCTTGGCCACTGTATGTTTGCATGTCTTTTTTTTCCAGTATTTATCCTTGGCCGCTGTATTTTTTTTTAAATTCTGTCTGTCTCCTTGGTTGTTTGTATTTTTCTTTCTCTCCGTCTCCTTGTCCACTGTCTCTCTGTCTATCTTCTTGGTCGCTGTTTTTATTATTTTGGGCTATCTTTATTATTTTGGTCTGTCTCCTTGGCCGCTGTATGTTTCTCTTTTTTTGCTTTCTGTCTCCTTATCCATTATCTGTCTGTCTCTTGGCCACTGTATGATTGTTTGTGGTTTTTTGCTGTCTGTCTCCTTGGTCGTTGTCTTTCTGTATGTCTCATTGGCTACTGTATGTTTTTCTGGGTTTTTTTATTTTTTGCTGTATTTTTAATTGGGTACTATATGTCTGCCTTTTTTTTCCCGTCTATCTCCTTGACTGTTTGGCTGTTTGTATTTTCTGTTCTCTGTCTCCTTGCCCGCTGTCTGTCTCTTTTTTTGCTATCTGTCTGTGTGTCTTTCTGTGAGTGTCTGTGTGTCTGTGTGTTCAATCTGTCTCTTTAGCCCCCTGTCCTTCTGTGAGTGTCTGTGTATCTCTCTCTCCTTGTCCACTATATATTTTTTTCAATCTGTCTTTTTAGCTCCATGTCCTTCTGTGTGTCTCTCTCCTTGTCCACTGTATTGTTTTTTTCAATCTGTCTCTTTAGCTCCCTGTCCTTCTGTGAGTATCTGTGTGTGTCTCTCTCCTTGTCCACTGTATTTTTTTTGCAATCTGTCTTTTTAGCTCCCTGTCCTTCTGTGAGTGTCTATGTGTCTCTCTCTCCTTGTCCACTATATATTTTTTTTTCAATCTGTCTCTTTAGCCCCCTGTTCTGTGAGTGACTGTGTGTCTCTCTCTCCTTGTCCAGTGTTTCTTTTTATTTTTTTCCCCAATCTGTCTCTTTAGCTCCCTGTCCTTCTGTGAGTGTCTGTGTGTCTCTCTCTCCTTGCCCAGTGTCCCTGTCCTTCTGTGAGTGTCTGTGTGTGTCTCTCTCCTTGTCCACTGTATTTTTTTTTCAACCTGTCTCTTTGGCCCCCTGTCCTTCTGTGAATGTGTGTGTCTCTCTCTCCTTGTCCAGTGGTTTTGTTTTATTTTTTTTAATCTGTCTCTTTAGCTCCCTGTCCTTCTGTGAATGTGTGTGTGTCTCTCTCTCTCCTTTCCACTGTATTTTTTTTTCAATCTGTCTCTTTAGCCCCCTGTCCTTCTGTGAGTGTCCGTGAGCACGTGGGAATTTGCTTTGACAACTGTGGAACGCAAAGAAGAATGTACATACCTCTTTACTTCGATTCAGGTTGGGTTGAGCTGCCACATTTGTTCTGTCTGCCTGTATTTCTCCCCAGCCAATTTCCCTCCCCCTCAAGTTCCTGTGCACCACTTGCCACGGCACATCCTCCCACGACCCTCATCTTTATGCTTAGGTGTGGCTGTGAGATCGGGTGTGCAGTGTAAACCTCGACCCCCGTCTGCATGTGGCTTTTCAAAGGAGCTTGCGCTTAGGTGTGTCTGTGAGTTCGGGCGAGTTCGGGAGGAGCTGGCACTTAGTTGTGACTGTGATTTCGGGCAAGTTCGAAGCATCATCGGCCTGGAGGAGTCGTTCGGGCTGGGGCTCCCGTGCGCGATTCCAAGGTTGGCTGCGTGGGAGTTTGGCTTGTGTGAGCAGCGGGCATAGGGCTTCGGGTGGAGAAGAGTCCCGCCTCCTTTTTCGGCTTGGGCCCCGTGCAGGAGGAGCTGAAAGCAGCGCTGGGGGCTCGGTAGGTGCTGGAAGAAGGCTGGGAAGGAGGCGGCGGTGGGCACTCGGAGAATATCTGTCGGGGGACTGTCGCCTTTGTGACTCTCTGTAAAGTGCCCCAAGGGAGCCGTTTTCAAAAGCGCCGCCGCGGTTCCTCTCATGAACTGCACTTGCGTAGTCCGAAGCTCGATCCGACGCGCTTGTGCAGCTTAGAGGGACTGAAGGGGACGGAGAGAAGTAAGGCTGGGGAGTCGCACATGCGCACTCCTGCGGCCACAGACCTATTGATCACGGAACACGCAGATAGGAGTGCGCATGCGCGGCTAGCGTTTTATTATATAGGATTGTAACATGATGACAGATAAAGACCAAATGGTCCATCTAGTCTGCCCATCCGCAGTAACCATTTTCTATTTCTCCGAGAGATCCCACGTGCCTATCCCAGGCCCTTTTGAATTCAGACACAGTCTCTTTGGAAAGAAAAAGTTTGATCATGTGTCACCATTGTTGAGGAAGCTACATTGGCTTCCTTTTCGATTGAGAGTTCAGTTTAAATGTGCCTGCATAGTTTCTAAAATCCTACATGGACTCTTTGCTCCCTTGATTTGTCTTTAAACACTGTGAGATCTTCAGGCGGCAGAACAATTCATATGTATAAGCTCTCTTTCCCTTCTATTAAAGGAATAGAGTCTGCCAGCAAAATCTCTCATTCCTTCTCATACTTATTAACTACAATATGGAATGAACTACCTCTTTACATAAGATCTTGTTTATCTCTTCAGATTTTTCGTAAAACCTTAAAAACTATATTGTTCCATTGCTTTTTTAGGTAATAGTTCCAATGAATATTGATGGATATTTTTGTGATCTAATTATGTAAACCGAATTGAGTTCTTAATTTTAAGAGATGATTCAGTATATAAGTCTAAAATTTAGATTAGATTAGATTAAATAACTCTCCCTTGGCCCCTCCTCTGGCACAGGCTTCTTGTTAGGGTTACCGGATTTCATGAAGTATAAACCTTAACACGTGCCCCCCCCCCCACCAACACCTTGTTCTGCCCCAGCCCCATCCTGTTCTGCCACACCCTGCTCCATTCTGCCACAGCCCCGCCCCCCCCCCAAAAAAAAAACTTCCTCTTAAGCTTGCAGCTGTATCTGGGAGGGCCTACCAGCATGTGCAGGTGTGACACAGTGATGTCATACACATGCATACATACGTGTGATGTCATCATGTCACTTTGGCGCATGCTTGGAGGCCCTCCCAGACACATCCCCGAGCTGAAAACCCAGACAAACTTCTTACAGGTTAGAAAGATGTCCAGACACCCGGACAGTCCTCTAAAAAGAGGACATGTTTGGGTAAATCTGAATATCTGGTAACTCTATTCATGTTATCATGGAATTCTGTGCAAGGGAAGGGGCATCACAGGGCCTGTCACATGACTCTGGAAGGCCATACACTGAAGAATTATGTAACTGAGAAGCTTATGTGGGGCAATTTACAGTAAAGACACTACAGGCCTGATTAAGGCATGCCAACATCAGTAACACTCTGGCACCTATCAAAATGTCATGCCAGAGACAGTTGCCTACGGTTAATTCTAGACCTGGCACCAATTCCTTTTGGCAAGTGCATGCACAAAGCTTCTTCAGCCTCAGAGACATAAAGCTTCCAGAAGGGAGAAGCACTATCCCACTGTTGTGCTTCCTCCCTTTCATTCCTTATCCAAAAGCCAAGGCCACCAGTGTTTGATAAGTTTCCAATCCAATGTCTTTGGTACTAGATTTACAAGGCCTATGCTGGCATGTGAACAGAATGTGTGTCAACGTGTACTGCATTTACCTGGTAAGTTTAATTATGTCCTTATTTGTCAGCTCTTTCTCAGAACTGGGGCGTGGAGAGGTGATCGTGCAAGTGCAAGTCTCTGGTGAGACTTCATGCGAAGTACTCTGTATAATTCTAAAGACTGCACCTTCAAAAAGAAATAAAATAAGATGGAGATGATCCAGAGGGCAGCCACTAAACTTCTCATTAGTCTGCATCATAACGCATACAGGGACAGACTTAAAAATATCAGTATGTATACTTTGGAAGAAAGCCAGGAAAGGAAGATATGAGAAAGGCATTAAAAAACTTCCATGGCATAAATGTACAGTACAGGCGAAGATAGGAAGCTCTGGAAAGAGGAGGCAGAGGATGACGGTGAAAGGGGATCTAATATAATCTAATGCTTAGTTTTGTATACCAAGACTTCAATCCAGGAAAGCTCGACTCGGTTTACAATGATTAAGTTAGGCCAATAAGGGCATATAGAGAATTATCAAGAAAGATTAGTTTCCAAAATGTTTAACATGAACAGAATGGTTTTCAGAGACGAAAAAAGGGAAGGGAACCAGAACTTCTTAAGCGAAGTGGAAGGTTGTTCCAAAGTCGAGTAAACTTAAAATACAGAGATTGACCAAGAGTCTTGATTCATTTAATACCTTTACTTGATGGACAGGACAGCTTGAATTGTTCATCACCCCTTGCAAAAGAGAATCTATAAGAGTTGCAAGATAAAGGAACTAGGGGAGTAAGAATACCACAGAGGATTTTAAAATTGACACAGGCACATTTAAACTGGATTCTAAAATATACAGGGAGCCAGTGGAGATTATAAAGCAGTGGGGGGTCACATGATCAAACTTGCATTTCCCGAAAATCAATCTAGCAGCTATATTCTGGACCAATTGTAGTCTAGAACAGTGTTTTTCAACCTTTTTTGGGCAAAGGCACACTTGTTTCATGAAAAAAATCACGAGGCACACCACCATTAGAAAATGTTAAAAAATTTAACTCTGTGCCTATATTGACTATATATAAAGTAATTCTCTTGAATAGGAATCAAATAAACACAAAGAAAGTATTTTATAATTACTTTATTATGAAATATTAAGTAAACAGAATAGTGAAAAATTATAAAATACTTTATTCAGTGCGAAACCTGGGCCTGTTTGGCTGAACACAAAGCTGATATTCTGGCTGGAATCGAAGAAAGACACACACGTAGCTCTTCGTCAACAGCTCTCAGTCTCTCTCTGTATTTGGTTTTTATAGCATACAAAAATAGACAAATATACCCTCCATCCTTTTTATTAAACCACAATAGCAGTTTTTAGCGCAGGGAGCTGCGCTGAATGCCCAGCGCTGCTCTTGACGCTCATAGGTTCCCTGCGCTAAAAACCACTATTGCGGTTTAGTAAAAGGTGACCATATTGTAAAATATAGACAGCAGATATAAATTAACATAAGAACTGCCATCTCCGGATCAGACCTTCGGTCCATCAAGTCCGGCGATCCGCACACGCGGAGGCCCTGCCAGGTGTACACCTGGCGTAATTTATAGTCCACCATATCTTTATATGCCTCTCTTAAGGAGATATGCATCTAGTTTGCTCTTGAAGCCTAGGACGGTCGATTCCGCAATAATCTCCTCTGGGAGGGCATTCCAGGTGTCAACCACTCTCTGAGTGAAGCAGAACTTCCTGACATTAGTCCTGAACCTGTCCCCCCTTAGCTTCATTATATGTCCTCTAGTCCGTGTCAAATTGGACAATGTAAATAATCTTCTCTGCTCTATTTTGTCGATTCCTTTCAGTATTTTGAAGGTCTCGATCATATCCCCACGCAGTCTCCTTTTCTCAAGGGAGAACAATCCTAGTGTTATAATCTATCCTCGTATTCCAGTTTCTCCATACCCTTCACCAGTTTTGTTGCTCGTCTCTGCACCCTCTCCAGCAGTTTTATATCCTTCTTTAGGTAGGGAGACCAATGTTGGACGCAGTATTCCAAGTGTGGTCTGACCATTGCCCTAAAAAGCGGCATTATAACTTTCTCCGATCTACTCGAGATTCCTTTCTTTATCATGCCCAACATTCTATTTGCCTTCTTTGCCGCTGCCGCGCATTGTGCCGATGGCTTCAGGGTCCTATCTATCAGTACATCCAGGTCCTTTTCTTGTTCACTCTTCCCCAGAGTTGCACCTGACATTGTATACTCGTATTCCTTATTCTTATTGCCTAAATGCATTACCTTGCATTTCTCCACATTGAACTTCATCTGCCATTTCTCCGCCCATGTTTCTAACCGACATAAGTCGCTCTGGAGTTCCTCTCTATCCTCCTGCGATCTGATTGCCCGGCATAGTTTTGTATCGTCTGCAAACTTGATGATCTCACTGGATGTTCCTTCCTCCAGGTCATTGATATAAATATTAAAAAGGATCGGCCCAAGTACCGAGCCCTGGGGTACACCACTAGTCACTTTCTCCCAGTCGGAGAACTTCCCATTTATGCCCACTCTCTGCTTTCGGTTTTCCAGCCATTTGCCTATCCATCTTTGTATATCTCCCTCTATGCCATGGCTTTGTAGTTTCCTGAGAAGTCTTTCGTGTGGAACTTTGTCGAACGCTTTCTGGAAGTCCAAGTATATTATGTCCACCGGCTTCCCACTATCAATTTGCTCGTTCACGGTCTCAAAAAATTGGAGTAAATTCGTCAAACATGATTTCCCTTTCCTGAATCCATGTTGACTAGGTTTCATCAAGTCGTGTGCGTCCAAGTGCCGGACTATGCTATCCTTGATCAGTGCTTCAACCATCTTGCCGGGGACAGACGTAAGACTCACAGGCCTATAGTTGCCCGGTTCCCCTCTCGATCCTTTTTTGAAAATTGGCGTGACGTTCGCTATCCTCCAGTCGTCCGGTATCTGTCCAGTTCTGATTATCAGGTTTGCAAGTTTTTGCAATAACTCTCCGATTTCAACCTTCAATTCCTTTAAGACTCTCGGGTGAATTCCATCCGGTCCAGGGGATTTGTCACTTTTAAGTTTGTCGATCTGATAGTATATCTGGTCTAAGTCCACTTCAACTGTGGTGAGGCTGTCTTCTATTACTCCTGCAAACACTTTCTCCGCTTCAGGTATTGTTGAGGTGTCCTCCTTCATAAAGACGGAAGCAAAGAAGGAATTTAGTTTGTCTGCGATTTGTTTATCTTCCTTGATGTACCCTTTTCTTCCCTGGTCGTCCAGGGGTCCCACTGCCTCTTTTACAGGTTTTTTCCCTTTCACGTATCTAAAGAAGGGCTTGAAGTTTTTGGCCTCCTGGGCTATTTTTTCCTCATATTCCTGTTTGGCATCTCTCACCGCCTTGTGACATTTCTTCTGATCATCTTTATGTTTGTTCCAGGCTTCGGTTGTCTTTATGCATTTCCATTTTTTGAAAGAGTCCTTCTTTTCTTTTATGGCTTCCTTCACCTGTATGGTAAGCCATGCCGGTTCTCTTTTGCTCTTTGTTCTCCGATCTTTGGAAATCCTCTGAATGTAGAGATCTTGTGCTTCTGTGATAGTATTTTTCAGTAGGGACCATGCCTGATCTACCGTTTCAAGTTTGTCCACCATCTTCTCGAGTCGTTTTTCTACCATGGCTCTCATGCGATCGTATTTACCTTTTTTAAAGTTTAAGGTGATGGTTAAGGTTTTGGCATGTTTCCCTTTCCCGATGTCAAGTTTAAAGTTGATTACATTGTGATCACTCGTTCCCAGTGGAACCATGACTTCCACTTCTGTTATCGGTCCCGTGAGGCCATTTAGGACTAAGTCCAAGGTGGCGTTGCCTCTTGTCGGCTCTTTTACCATTTGTTCCAGGAAGCAATCCCCTAGCACCTCCAGGAACTTGGCCTCCTTGCCGCAGTTGGAGGTTGCTAGTTTCCAGTCTATCCCTGGGAAATTGAAGTCTCCCAATATAATTACATTGCCTGTCTTGCATTCTTGTTTGATTTCCTCCATCATTTCTGAGTCAGTTTCCTCCGCCTGTCCTGGGGGACGATAGTAAAGGCCAATTTTTGTATCTGCGCCATATTGACCAGGAATTTTGATCCAGAGTGACTCAAGCTTCTCTTTCATTTCTGTTGTAACCATTTCAACAGAATCTATTCCCTCCTTAACATATAGAGCAATACCTCCACCTTTCTGCCCTACTCAATCTCTTCTATACAGTTTGTATCCCTGTAGTACTGTGTCCCATTTGTTTTCTTCATTCCACCATGTTTCTGTTATGCCAATGATATCCAATATGTCATGTCTTGCTATTGTCTCTAGTTCCCCCATTTTGTTACCTAGACTTCTAGCATTCGTATACATACATCTAAGTTCCCTTTGTGTTACCTTTTTGGACCTTCTACTCTTGGTCATCCCTATAGTTTCAATTACGGTATCCTTTACTGCTCCTGTGTTATCACCCTTGTTTGCTGTGTGGTCGTCCCCTCCTGTGTCTGAGTTGTCCCTTCCTGCTTTTTCTCCCTTATTGGCTGTGAGGTCGTCTTCTCTTGTGTAGGAGTAGTAGTCCTTGGCTTCTTCGTCGGGGCATCCTGCTATCCGTGCCATCGACCGGTGGTCGACTGTCGGCTTTCCCCTATCTTTCAGTTTAAAGCCTTCTCGATTGCCTTCTTCATGTTGCCTGCCAAAACTCTTGCTCCTTCCTTGTTGAGGTGTAGTCCGTCCCTTCTGTAGTACTTGCTTTTTCCCCAGAACGCCGTCCAGTTGCGCACGAAGTCGAAGCCTTCTTCTTCGCACCATCGTCTCATCCAGGCGTTGATTACTTGCAATTCCCCTTGTCTCTTTCCATCCGCTCTTGGTACTGGGAGGATCTCAGAGAAGGCCACCTTCACCTCCCTGATCTTCAGTTGTCTTCCGAGTGAGCGGAGCTGGCCCTTCAGCTCTTCCCTGTCATACTTCGGCCCGCTCACATCATTTGTTCCCACGTGGATAAGCACAGCGGTGTCCTCTCCCCCTGCACCATCTATGATCCTGGAGATCCTGTTGGTCACATCCTTCACTCTTGCTCCAGGCAAACAGTTGACGACTCTGTCCTCTCTTCCTCCTGCGGTGTGGCTGTCCACTTGTCGTGTAATGGAGTCGCCTACGATGATCCCCATCTTCTTTATTCGGGAGTTCCTTGGGGGGCGTAGGTCCACGTCCTTGGAGTAGGGCCAGTCTTCTTCCTCCAATGATACTCTTGAAATTGTTTCCTGTTCTTTGGGTGGGGGGATGTCTTCCTGTGCTCTCACTATTCCTCCTGGTGTGCGGTTGTCTCCTACCTCGTCTTCGGTTTCTTCTATGTTTGCATGGGTGTCTTCTCTCCTCACATGGGTTTCCTGAGTACAGTTTTCCAGCCCTGGGATCTCTACGTGGTGCTGATGAGCTTCCTCTATGAACATTTCTAGTTCCTTGACCTCGTCGTTTGGGCTGTACTCCACTAGAATCTTCTCCTGTGGATTCTGTCTTCGAGTTCCATCACTGTTCCTTCCAATAGTCTTACCTGACATTTCAAGCTATCCATCTCCATGCATCAATTGCAAATGTATGCCTGGATCCCCGAAGGGAGGTAGTCATACATATTGCAGCCGATACAGAAGACCGGAAAGCTCACCTTCTGACTTCCTTGGGCTTCCATTTCTTGCTTACCTCGTGTGTGCTTGTGTCCCTTGCCTGCTGCTTCCTTATGTTGCTTGCCTTGCTGTCTCTTTTGTGTGTGCTGTCTCCGCTCTACCTCACCTTGATTGTATGTGTGGGTTTGTTCCCTTGGCGTCTGTCTCTTCCTTACCTTCTGTGTTTGTCGCTTCCTTACCGTTCAGTCCTCCTCGGTGTTCTTGATAGTAGATACTCGTCCCTTGCAAGGCCCTTCGCAAAGGCGCGAACGGCTGGGCACCGTTGGCTCCTCCCCTTTTAAGGGGGAGCTTCGGATCGGTGCCTGGCTGACGTCAGAGGGGTGGGCGGAGCTAGCTCTCACCTCTGCCCCTCACTCTCGCCTGCCCTGCTTCTCCGATTCCTTCCTTCTTCTTCCTTTTCTCCTCTCTCAGCTCCTCTTCGCCTGCCTCCCGACTTTCTCCTGCCTGCCCTGCTCACTGTGCATAGTAAGTGAAGGGAAGTTTTCATCTCTGGGAATTTACCCAGTTAACTATTAAGTTATTTGGGCAAATTCCTTTGAAAACTGTGGTAATACTAACTCCACTTTGCTAAATTTAAAATAAAATCATTTTTCCTACCTTGTCTGGTGATTTCTGGTTGCACTTTCTTCTTCTGACTGTGCATCCAATCTTTCTTCCCTTCTATCAGCATGTATGCTTTCTCTCCTCCACACCTCATTCCCTCCCCCAACTTTTTCTTCCTCTCTCCCTGACCTTTCTTTCTTTTTTTCTGTTTCTCTTCTTTCCTTCTGTTTCCCTGCCTGCCCCCTTTCTTTCTTTCTCCCTGCCGTTCCCCAAGCCACTGCCACTGCCGCTGCCATCGGGGAACAGGACCCACCAATGGATAACAGGCCCCAAATCCGATGCCGACGCATGCTCTCCCTGACGTCAATTCTGCAATCAGAGAGGAAGTTCCGCCCAGCCAGGCAGCGATTGGCTGGCCCGAACTTCCTCTCCGACTGCAGAATTGATGTCGGGGAGAAGAAGACTTATCGGCTCGATAGATTAGACCGCCAAGACAAAGTGAGTCCTGGGTGATCGACTCACTTTGCCTTGGCAAGCTACTGGCGCCCCTGCCTCGGGCCCCCTGTCAGCTCTGGGCCCCTGAATGCAGGACTGGTAGTACTGCCCTGATGGCGGCCCTGCGGCACACCAGGCAACATCTCGTGGCACACTAGTGTGCCGCGGAACAGCGGTTGAAAAACACTGGTCTAGAAAGACAGGTTTTTGTAATAGTGAGGTAAAGGGCATTACAATAGTCAAGGTGAGATAAAATAATCGACTGGATGGAAAAGATGGAAAAATGGTGTTGATGAAAAAAGTGTCTGACCTTCCACAGGAAGCGTAAGTTGAAAAAGCATTTCTTAATCACAGAGTTGATTTGATCCTTGAAGGAAAGTGAGGAGTCGAGGAGGACTCCTAGGATCTTAGCAGAAAACTCAATTTGTAGGGAGGAACCAGAATCCAGTACTACAGAACTAGGGAGGCAATCCAATTTTGGGTCGAGCCACAGCAGTTTCATCTTAGATGCATTCAATTTCATCCAAACAGACTGGACCCACATTAGAAGTTTTGAGATACAAAGATTTACTTTAGGCACTAAATCAGTAGTATCTGGATCTATCTCTATCAGGATAAAAATGTCAGCATACGTGAGTAAGGTTTCACAAGTAGACAACTTAAAAATATTAAGAGTGGTCATAGAGAGGTTAAATAATATCGGTGAAAGCGGAGAGCCTTGAGGAACTCCACAAGAAGGTTGACATGAAGCAAATGTATTACCTTCAAGGTTCACTGAATAGGAACGGCACAAAAGAAATCTAGAGAACCAGTCCAGGACTACTTGGTGGAGACCTATATCTGAAAGCAGCTGAAGAAGGATATCGTGGTGAACCACATCAAACGCTGCAGATAGATCAAATTGGAGTAAGATGGAATATTTATTTTGGGATTAAATTTGTTGGATTTTAGAAAGGAGAGAGATCAATAGGGTTTCGGTACTAAAATTGGAACGGAATCCATGTTGAAATGGCTGGAGAAGGGAGAATTTATCTAGGTAGTCAGTAAGTTGACTAGCTACAATTGATTCTAACATTTTTGTCAGTATAGGTATGTTAGCAATTGGGTGATAATGAGAAGAAACAGAAGGATCTAGGTCGTCTTTTATTAAAAGAGGTGAAAGTGTTATATGGCCCATAGAATGTGAAAAATAACCTGTTTCCAGAGAAAAATTAAGTAAAGTAGTCAACCGTGTAGTAGCTTGAGGAGGTATATTAGTGAATAAATAGGATGGACTAAGGAGTGTGTGTGAGTGTATGCCTTTGAGTTGACCACTAACCCTTGGCTGCACGCACAGTGAGGAATCCTCCCTGTGATGTTTCAAGACAGAGTACAGGAGTGGTTTGCCATTACCTTCTCCATTTTTTGCTGCTGCCCAACATAGGGCTGAAGCACCTGGTATCCCCTAGTGGTCTCCGATCCAGGTACTAGCCAGGCCTGACCCTGCCTAACTTCCGACAGGATGTGTGGGCAGACTGAGGAGTAACCTTAAGAAATACTTTTTTACAAAATGGGTGCCCAAACACTGATAGATAAATCATTTTATGGTTTCAATTAACCACGGGATTATGCTGAACTGATGTTCTAGGGCTGATTGGGAGCCAAGTGTTAAAGTGACAGTAAATATATTTATTTATTTATTTATTTTATTTCTTCCATTTGTGCATCGCACATACCTATACAAGCTCTAGGCGACATTACAGAGGAAGGGGTTAGAAGAGGGTAGAATCCAGCTTTTAGGTGAAGGACTGGCCCTACCTTCGCCTGAAAGGTCTTGTTTTGGGCGTTTGGGACTTAGGCTAGTTTTTGGTTGATAATGTATTGTAAGTTTAGACATAGTGGTGGTCTGGGCATTTAAACTGCTGAACGTAGAGGTAGGCCATTCTCAAAAAAACCCTCATTTTGGATGGGTTTTTTTTTTTTGAGAATGGTCATTTTCCCTGCTGCTACTTTCAGCGTTTAGGGCCTTAGGCCAAGGGGGGACTTAGACATTTTTTTTTATTATGCCCCTCTAACTGATTTATTGAGGGATGAACTTTTGAGGACCATGGTCCATTTTGTCATTTGTGCATCTGATGAAGTGGACTCCTGTCCTTAAAAGCTCATTCCTCAATAAATTGGATCATCTATATGGTGCCACCAAAAGTACATTAATCAAATTTTCATACATTTTACTTTCTGTAATGATTAGGCTGATGGTTCATATACTATTGGATATCACAACTGTTACCCCTTTATAAAACACATCTGAATTTTGTGTATCAGTAAAGGCATCATTTGGCCAGTTTGCTGTGATAATAAAAAAAAAAATATCAACAAATGATTGTAGGTGATACCTTTTTATTGACTAAAATATCTGTGACAAGCTTTCAAGGGGTTATCCTTTCTTCATTAGGCAAATGAAGCAACAATGCAGTCATACTTGGTTTTAATAGTAGAAACTCATTTAGGTCTTAGGTTGACTAGACATGCCATTACAACTTGGTAAAAGAGTACAAAGAATAAGAATATAAGATTTGCCTTACAGGTACTTGGAACCTGGATTAGCCACTGTTGGAAACAGGATACTGGGCTTAATGGACCATTGGTCTGACCCAGTAAGGCTATTCTTATGTTCTTAAAATAAAGCAGCTGTTGTCTAGTAGGTCAGCCCTTTGCATTATGATTGAATAGAATACACTGAAGTCCTATGTATGACTTATGTCACAATGTGTCCCTGTAATCACAGCATTGGTCCTCAGTATATTTCCAGTGCTATTCTATGCGATTGTTTAAATGCAGATTGCATTTTCTTTTACATGAATGTGCAATGTAATAGAAAAAGGAGATGCCAGGGATGCCTCAACTCAATTGTGGAAAAAGTTTGGGGACTATTTTCTTTATTTTTTTTATTTTTTATTTATATCATTTATATATATACACCTCAAAGAAATTTATATATGTGTAATCAGAGAGTTTGTCACAATAGAACCAATAAGAAAATATAATTCCAAATTTAAACAATGCTCTGGCTATTAACAGTCCTCATTAGGGAGAGACAATTCACACATCAGAGAGAGTGATTTACTTTAAAAATAAACAAAGAGAAATAAAAATATAAAAGAAATATTATAGTGTTACATCTTCCATTAATTCAAAGACCTTTTAACTAGAGTCAATCACTTATGCTCCTCAACAGAGGGGGCGGACATTACTACTTTTCCTTCAATAAAATATCTTAATTGAGAAGGTTCATAAAAAATATAAGATGTTAGATCCAAAGAGATCATACATTTGCATGGATATCTTAATTGAAACTTAGCTCCCAAAGCAATCACAAACTGTCTCATTTCTAGAAACCGTTTTCTCCTGGTTTGTGTTATTTTCAAGGCATCTATAGACAAGGAAATATTACTATCCAAAAAGCCACCTCTTTTAGCCTAAAAAGCTGCCTAAGAAGTGATTCTTTGTCCTGATGAAAAACAAAAGTAACCAGAAGTGTCGACGGACTTATGACTTCATCCCCAGAGGTTTCCAGGATTCCTGTTATATTCAAAGGACTTGGGGGAATCAGGTTGGGTCGTGGGGGCTGAATCTATTTGGGGACCATTTTCAAAGGTATTTCATACAGCAGACGATGCAGGTAGTGGTTAAATGCCATTGAATATCCCTGAATAGTCTTGGGCAATCCATTTATAAGGCCAGGAGCTTCTCTTGGTTGTTTAAATCACTTTAACTCCCAAATTCTATTTTAAAAAAAGTGCTAAAAATTGTTTGCGCAATTTAATTGAATAACAGGCTAATTAGCACCAATCATTGACATTTTAACAAGCAATTATTGATGCTTATTAAAATCAGCTACAAGTTATGCACGTTAATGAAGGTGTGCTATCTGTGCCTAAATTTTATGTGCAAGTCAAAAAAGGGAGCACGGAAATGGATATGTCATGTGTTGATAAGAACATAAGAATTTGCCTCCGCTGGGTCAGACCAGAGGTCCATCCCGCCCAGCAGTCCGCTCCCGCGGCGGCCCTCCAGGCCCATCTACCTGTGCAATGGGCCTTGACTATTCCTATAACCTACCTCAACTCCTATCTGTACCCCTCAATCCCCTTATCCTCTAGGAACCTATCCAAACCCTCTTTGAAGCCCTGTAACGTGCTCTAACGTGCTCTGGCCTATCACGGCCTCCGGAAGCGCGTTCCACGTTTCCACCACCCTCTGGGTGAAAAAGAACTTCCTAGTGTTTGTTCTAAACCTGCTCCCTTTTAATTTCTCCGAGTGCCCCCTTGTACTTGTGGTTCCCCACAGTGTGAAGAATCTGTCCCTGTCTACCTTTTCTATGCCCTTCAGGATTTTGAAGGTTTCTATCATGTTTCCTCTAAGGCTCCGCTTTTCCAGGGAGAATAGCCCCAGCTTTTTCAGCCTGTCAGCATATGATCTGGAGCATTACTTTAAGTTAAATGCGTAATTATAGATTTAGGTGCAGGGATTTGTAGGGAAGGAGTAAAACATGGAACTTACAGACCTCGCGAATCTAAACCCGCCCGTCCTTAAAAATCTGAGGTCCGTGCCACTTGTAGTTAGTTTCTGGCTCTGACAGACCTCGATGACAATTTAGCTCTGACGGATCCATCTCAGCATAGGGAGGGAAAAGTATTAGGATCCGTCAGCGCTAAAATGTCATCGAGGTCTGTCAGAGCCAGAGACTAAAACCATTCCCCTTAATGAACTTTTGCAGAAAATCTCTCCTGCAAAAGATACCAGTGGCGGGGACCCGGCCCAACCATCCGGGCTCTATAAACATTCAATTATTGCCAGCAAAGTAGTCTCTGGCTCTGACAGACCTCGGTGACATTTTAGTGCTGACGGATCCTAATACTTTTCCCTCCCTAAGCTAAGACGGATCCGTCAGCGCTAAATTGTCATCGAGGTCTGTCAGAGCCAGAAACTAACTACAAGTGGCACGGACCTCAGATTTTTAAGGACGTGTGGTTTTAGATCTGCGAGGTCCGTCAGGTCCGCGTTTTACCCCTTCCCGGATTTGTACCATATTTTCCTTGGTGCAAGTGGCCATGTCTAAATTTAGTTGTTTCCTGGACTTAAGCGCTGATCTATACACTGTGCCTTAACTTTAGTGCAACTTATAAAATAGTGCCTTTTTCAGCACCAATTTTTTGGGCACCATATATAGAATTTAGCCCTAAATATCAGGTCCTTCTTACCCTATGTGTACATAAATTTCTGTGCATTGTTCCATTACATGCACACGGATGGCGTTTGGGATGGAGTTGGCATACAGATTTGTATGGAAAAAGTGACTGCACAAATAGGAAGGAAAAATTAGTGTGAATACTTTTTCTGAATTGATGTTCAAAGAAAAAAAGTGTTTCCTTTGAACACTGACATACCATTTGCAGATAAGAAGTACCTGCAGACTTCATGCTTACATGCATTGTCTAAAAAATACCCACTGTTTGCACTGCAGAAGCCTATACACACTTTAACTGGGCATTGGAAGACACATTCAGCCAAGCTAGTATAACCAAGCTTTGAAACAGCTCTCCCCAAGCCTCTAATGTTTTACTATTGCACTTATTAAATGTTGAAAGCGTAGCATGGAGTGAATACGAAGACCAAGTACTAGCAGCTGTGGCAGCAGAGGTAGGAGCTTCAATGCTTTAAGCGAGGAATCAAACAAAATTGATACGGGCGTGGAACATTCCCCAAACCAGAGCTCAGTGGAGTGATGTCGATTTGATCCGGGCTGACCACGGGCTTCATATCAAAGTTCTGCAGGATAGTGGTGAAGTACAGGAAGAGCTCCATCCGGGCCAGGCCTTCTCCAAGGCAGACCCGCTTCCCTAAAAGTTGCAAAAAAACATTTCAGAGACTCAGGAAATGCCATGGCTACAAAAGGCTTTTCTTAAGTTGTATAGTTATCTGGTTTCTGGAAAGAAGTCTCTTGACTATTCTGGTTGCTTTTGGATCTTCTTTATCAGTGTTTCTCAACTCGGTCCCGGAGTATCCCCATGCCAGTCAGGTTTTCAGGACATCCACATTGAATTTGCATAAACTTGATTTGCATACACTGCCTCCATTATATGCAAATGTCTTTCATGCATATTCATTGTGGATATCTTGAAAACCTGAATGGCAAGGGGGGTACTCCAGAACCGAGTAGAGAAACACTGTTATATATCACTTATGAGGGGGGTTTTTTTCTCCCTTCATTTTTTGTGCTTAAAATTAAATGACTTTTACTGAGACCTCACCTGTTGAGAATGGCATGAAGGCATCGTTCTTCTTAAAACTATTGTTGTTATCCAAAAAGTTGTGAGGGTCAAACATTGCTGGGTTTTTGTATTGTGTTGGGTCATAGTGTACTGAAGTCAATACAGGAATGACATTTGTGCCCTATGGGAAACAAAACAAAACAAAAATAGCAATATTTAGATTGGTGATCATTAAGGGATCCTTTTATTAAGCTGCGCTAGCTGATTTAGCATGCGCTAAATGCTAAGATGCCCATAGGATTTCATGGATGCTTTAGCATTTAGCGCACTAATCTTTAGTGAGTGCTAAATTGGTTAGTGCACCTTAATGAAAGGACAATTAAATGTCTTCCATGCATAATAAGCCCCAGCAAAAGGTAAAAAAGCCATTACTGTGCTCCCTCGTGCCTTTTGACTCTTGATCCTTAAGATGTCGAGATACTCGTACACGTGAAGGGGGATTCTCAATCTATCACATAAATCTAACTCTTGATATTTTGCAGAAAACCTCCACATTTCTAGTAGTGAACATGACCATTTTCAAAACAGGAAAACATCTATATATCTATATTTTTGTTTCGAAAATGGCTAATTCTTAGGTGTGTTTGTGCTCAGTATGTCTATCTTTTTGACCATTTTCAAAACAAAACAACCAAAAGAAAAATGCACAAAACAAGCCATTGGGATGTAGGAGGAGCCAGGTTCTTAGTAGACTGGCTACACAGTAGTGCTGCCCCGATTCAGGAAAAAAAAAATTGATTCGATTCAGCTTACTGAATCGATTTTTCGATTCGATTCGATTTTCCTGCCCAACTGGGTGTTTTTTTCAAACATCCTGGTGGGTTTATTTTATAGCCTCTTCACCCCCTTTGCCTTCTCCTAACCACACTGGCGCTGTGGTGTAAACAAACAAAAAAGACTTTTCCTCTCTCTGTTAAATCCTAGCTCACGTTTGCAGTCTAACACCAGCTCTGGCAGGATACACGTTTCAAATCTGACATAGTGTAATCACAAAACAGAAAATAAAATTATTTTTTCTACCTTTTGTTGTCTGGTCATTGTTCAAATCTTGTTGGTCCCAGGCTCTGGTTGTCTTCTGATAGCTTGCTTGCCAGGGTCACCTTCTTTCTTCTTTCTCCATGCTAACCATCCATCTGCCATCTCTGTTCTCCCCTTCCATTTCTCTTCCCTCCCCTGGAGGTCTGTCATCTTTCCTTTTTTTCATCTCCATCTAAAGATCCACCTTTTCTCAACTACCCTTTCATCCAGCATCTCTCCCTTTCTGTAACTTTCATCCCTATATCCCACTGTCCACCATCTCTCTCCCTCTCCTTTGTTTTTAGACCCCTTATTTCTTCCCCCCAAAGTCCGGCATATGCACGTCTCTTTGAACCCCTCCTTCCCTCCCTCCCTCCGTGTACTTCTACACCAGAGCCCCCTCCCCTGAACGTCTGCACCCCCTTGAGACCTGTATATTCAATTTACCTAATTTCAGCAGCCTGCCCTGCAGAAGATCGCTGGCTCTAGCGATATTTGCAAGCTGCCATACGTTGTCCGAGTTGTCTTCTCTCTGCCGCGGTCCCGCCCCTCCTCTGATGTCAGAGAAGGGGCGGGACCGTGGCAGAGAGAAGACAACTCGGACGACGTATGGCAGCTTGCAAAGATTGCTAGAGCCAGCAATTTTCTGCAGGGCAGGCTGCTGAAATTAGGTAATTTGATACGGGGAAGCTGTACACCAGCGGGGAAGCCACTTCCCGACTGACCCTCCCCACTTGCCCTCTAAAGCAGGAGTGGCAGGCCAGCATGAGGCAGCTCTGCCGCTCCTGCTTTGGGGGGAGGGTCAGTCAATGAATCGGGAGGCCGATTTTTTGTCATGTAAGTCGATTTGAATCGTGAATCAGGCAGCCTGATTCTCAGCTTCTCCAGCCTGATTCTAATTTGCCCCAGCCCCCCTGCCTGATTCTCAGCTTCCCCAGCCTTCCTATCCAATTCTTAAATTCCCCAGCCCCCTGCCTGATTCTCAGCTTCCCCTGTCCGTCATGTCCGATTTTCAGCTTCCCCAGCCCGATTCTAATTTTCCCTAGCCCCCCTGCTCGATTCTCAGCTTCCCCAGCCCCCCTGCCCAATTCTTAGCTTCCCCAGCCTGATTCTCAGCTTCCCCAGCACAATTCTAATTTTCCCCAGCCCCCCTGCTCAATTCTCAGCTTCCCCAGCCTCCCTGACCGATCTTAGCTTCCCCAGCCCCTCTGCCCGATTCTCAGCTTCCCCAGCCTGATTCTAATTTTCCCCAGCCCCCCTGCCCGATTCTCAGCTTCCCCAGCTCCCTGTCCGATTCTTAGCTTCCCCAGCCCGATTCTTAGCTTCCCCAGCCCCCCTGCCCAATTCTCAGCTTCCTCAGCCCCCCTGCCTGATTCTCATCTTCCCCAGCCTGATTCTAATTTTCCCCAGCCCGCTGCTCGATTCTCAGCTTCCCCAGCCTCCCTACCCGATTCTCAGCTTTCCCCAGCCCCCCTGCCTGATTCTCAAACTTGTACTGGGAATCGCGTGGAGGAGAGAGGAAATGTTTTTGCGGCGTGAAGGAGAGAGCCAGCACGACGTCTGCTCGGCACTCCCAAGTTCTTCTGATGTAACTTCCGGTTTCACAAAACTGGAAATTACTTTAGATGGGGACAACTCCGGTGGGTGGTAGCAGCAGAGGGAAAACATGAACGCCGTGAATGAGTCTTGAATCGGTGAATTCGATTTTTTGCCAAACCAAATCAATTTGATTCAAATCGATTCACCTGAAGTGAATTGGTGAATCGGGCAGCATTACTACACAGACATCCCAGCAGAGCAGTGGGGCACCTCAGGGTGAACTGCAGTGAACTTCACATAAAAAGTTTCAGATGCACATCTCACCATAACCTCCTTATATTATATGGTGAGCCCTCCAAAGGCCACCCAAAACCTACTGTACCCAACTATACACTGCAACAATAGCCCTTATACTTGCAATTGTCACCTATATGTACTTTCTTTTTAACATTTTTGTAAGCGATATTGCTGAAGGGCTGTCTGGATGATACCAAAATCTGATGGTGTGAATAACATGAGGAAGGACCTAGTGAAGCTTGAGGAATGGTCTGAAATTTGACAGCTAAAATTTAATGCTAAGAAATGCAGGGTCATGCATCTGGGTTGCAAAAACCAGATGGAGCAGTACAGTTTAGGGAACATAAGAACGTAAGAATTGCCACTGCTGGGTCAGACCAGTGGTCCATCATCCCCAGCAGTCCGCTCACGTGGCGGCCCTCTGGTCAAAGACCAGCGCCCTAACTGAGACTAGCCCTATCAGCATACGTTCTTGTTCAGCAAAAACTTGTCTAACTTTGTCTTAAATCCCTGGAGGTGTCTTCTCCTAGGACAGACTCCGGAAGAGCGTTCCACTTTTCTACCACTCTCTGGGTGAAGAAGAACTTCCTTACATTTGTACAGAATCTATCCCCTTTCAACTTTAGAGAGTGCCCTTTCATTCTCCCTAACTTGGAGAGGGTGAACAACCTGTCCTTATCTACAGTCCTTATCTACAGTATCCTTCAGTACCTTGAATGTTTCAATCATGTTCCCTCTCAATCTCCTCTGTTCAAGGGAGAAGAGGCCCAGTTTCTCTAATCTTTCACTGTACGGTAGCTCCTCCAATCCCTTAACCATCTTAGTTGATCTTTTCTGGACCCTTTTGAGTAGTACCGTGTCCTTCTTCATGTACGGGGACCAGTGCTGTATGCAGTACTCCAGGTGAGGGCGCACCATGGCCCGATACAGTGGCATGATAACCTTCTCCGATTTGTTTGTGATCCCCTTCTTTATCATTCCTAGCATTCTGTTCATTTTTTTCGCCGGCCCCGCACATTGATTTGTCGATCAGAACTCCCAAGTCTCTTTCCCTGGAGGTCTCTCCAAGTACCGCCCCGAACATCCTGTATTTGTGCATGAGATTTTTGTTACTGACATGCATCACTTTACACTTGTCCACGTTGAACCTCATCTGTCATGTCGATGCCCATTCCTTGAGCCTGATTATGTCACGTTGCAGATCTTCGCAGTCCCCCTGCGTCTTCACTACTCTGAATAACTTTGTATTGTCCGCAAATTTAATCACCTCGCTTGTCGTGCCTATGTCCAGATCGTTTATAAAGATGTTGAAGAGCACGGGTCTAAGCACCGAGCCCTGGTGACGTTCTTTCAGTCCAAGTATTGTCCATTTACCCCCACTCTCTGTTTCCTATGCTCCAGCCAGTTTTTAATCCACGTGAGTATTTCACCCTCGATTCCATGACTCATAATTTTTGGAAGTAGTTGTTCATGCGAGACCTTGTCGAACGCCTTCTGAAAATCCAGATATACAATGTCGACTGGGTCGTCCTTATCTATCTGCCATGTTGGAAGCATGGTTTGGGTGGGGCTAAGGACTCCTTTTACTAAGGTGCATTAGCGTTTTTAGCGCACGCAGACAATTAGCGCGGGGTAATGAACTTTTGTGCACAAAAGAGGAGGGGGACTTAGGTGTGATAGTATGTGATGAAATTAAGGTGGCCAAATAGGTTGAAAAGGCGACAACAAAAGCTAGAAGGATGCTTGGGTGCACAGGGAGAGGAATTGCCGGTAAGAAAAAGGAGGCATTAATATCCCTGTGTAAGACTATGAGACTTCATTTAGAATATTGTGTACAATTCTGGAGACTGCACCTTCAAAAAGATATAAACAAGATGGAATTGATGCAGAGGAAGGGTTGGTGGTCTTCATCATAAGGTATAAGGGTCAGACTTAAAGATCTCAATATGTATACTTTGGAGGAGACGTTGAAAGGAGAGATATGAAAAAGATGTTTAAATACCTAAGTGGCATAAATAGACATGAGGTGAGTCTCTTTTAACTGGAAGGAAACTCCAGAATGAGAGGGCATGGGATGAAGTTAAGAGCTGATAAGAGCAGGAGTAATCTAAGGAAATACTTTTTTTCAGAAAGGGTGGTAGATGCGTAGAATTTACCAGTAGAGGTGGTGGAAACAAAGGCGAGAGGAGGAGATAGTGGATGCTGCGGATGGGCAGATTGGATGGGCCATTTGGCCTTTATCTGTTGTCATGTTTTTATATTTCATAGCTAGTAGATTTTGGGTGGGTTTTGGAGGGTTCACATATTCTACCACAAGTGTACTAGTTAGAGTAGGCTATGGGCCTGGGTCTCCATCTCTATAGTCCACTGCACTGACCACTAGGCTACTCCAAGAAGCTGTTTAGGGTTAGGACCTGTGGTGTAGCAAGGGAAGTTTGCATATGTGGCAGAGGTACTCAGCATGATCATACCATGAGCCCCCCACCCATGTTCCCCCTAGCATTGCCATGTACCCCATACATCCTTCCCCCCCAAAGCACATTTCCCCTATACCTCTTCAAATCTTTGCTGGCCATGAGCATATCTCATACCTGCTGCTTGTGCCAGTCTCATCCTTCTCTCTGATGTTACTTCTTGGTCCCCGCAAACATAGGGGTACCGGATGTCCGGATTTCCTCGTACAGGCCCGGGAGTCTGGACGGCTTTTCAAAACCCAGCACTTTAGGTTTTGAAAAGCCTCCATCAAAATTGCCATTGGACAGGAGGGCAGTGCAATATCATCATGCACATGTGCATGTGTGTAACATCATCATGACCAGAGCAGGCAGTGAGGAGCTGGACTGGGGCGGGGTCTAAGGTGGGATTGGGGGTGGGACTAGGGCATGATGGGGGCGGGGATGGGTGGAACTGGGCTGGCCTGGGGTCAGGTCTAAGAGGCCTGGATTTTCCAAACAGAAAATCTGGTAACCCTATGCAAATAAGAAGTGATATCAGTGTGAGTAGCGGGTAAGAGATGCTATTCATAGCTGGCAAAGATTTGAAGAGGTATGGGGAAGAGGAGAGGTGCCAGTATCCCTGCCAAGGTGGTGCCACCCCATCCCCCTTGCTATACCTTTGAATAGGGCTGCCATTAACATCTGAAGTTGTCATACAGACTGGTATGTACTGGTTCTTTCACATCTTTGGGTGGTAGGAGGGGATTAGTGACCACTGAGGGGGTGGAGTCATGCTTTAATCCCTCCAGGGGTGATCTGGTCAGTGTGGGCACCATTTTGGCACTTATACATTACTTAAACAGATCTAGCCTGAAATGTCCATATTTTGCCCTGGATGTTTTTCACAATGTTCCATTATTGTAGAAAAACTTCCAAATCATAAGCCCGACTTAGTCCCGCCCAAACCACGCCTCCAACATGGCCCATTGAGATTTAGGGCTCCTTTTACAAAGGTGCACTAGTGGTTATAGCATGCGCGCTAGCCGCTACCGCCTCCTTTTAAGCAGGTGGTAATTTTTCAGCTAGCGCGCGCTATAGCATGCGCTAATCTGGTGCGTGCACTAAAAACGCTAGTGCACCTTTTTAAAGGAGCCCATAGATGTACTGGAGATGAACAGCATAGATTACTGTCTACAAAATGGGTTTTTGAAAATAGCAATTTGTCCCTTTATGCCACTTTTTGGATGTTTTTCTGTTTTGAAAATGAGCCCCATGGTCAGCTGCTACATGGATTGTTAACCTTTGACAAATGAACCTCTATCCCTACTTGCCCTAAACGCAGGTATTTGAAGGCGTGGCTAAAAATATTATTAGCAATGCATAATATGTAATTTGAAACGATATGGGAGATAAAGAAAAAGAGTTATAAACAGTTTTTACTCATAATGACAGGAGTTACTATTATGAGAAACTGGAAAAATTATGATAGATTAAGTTATAGTTTTTGGTGGAATTCATTGTGCCATATTTAAAAAATGGAGAAAATATTAGCTATCCAACAAGGAAGTTATAAAAAGTTTATGGAGGTCTGGGAGCCATTAACAAATTATTGTAAGGAATGATTAGTTAATAATTTATTATTGAAGTATAAGTGGGGGGGATAATTTTATAAAATTATATGATTATATTGGAAGAAGGATGGGAGGGTGAAGTTATAGTTCGATTTCACTAATTGTATGATTAATAAGTATTACAGTGTATGATTGTATAATGAATCACTTGTTGAAAGTTTAAAAATGAATAAAGAAATATTAAAATAAAAAAAACAATAATAATAATAATAATTTTTTTTTTTTTTTTTGCTTTCTTGATGAAGTCTTTGTAGGTTGAGATAGCTTTTAAAGGACCACTCAATATGTTTTTTTAAAAGCTGATATTTGGAGACCATTTTGGTCACTTTTTTCATGTTTTCATACCTCTTTGATAAATGTTATGATGAATTTGACTACCTCAAACAAACTCTATTTTAAAGTAAAGTTTGCGGCAGTTTTTTAAAGCATTTTTGATGAACCTCAAATTCTGATAATAATAAGATTATGAGAATTTGTGATTCAATGACTCTGTTTAAAAAATATTGCCACAAACTTCAAAGGCTTCTTTTACTAAGCTGTGATAGTAGTTTTAGCACGTGCTTAGCGTGCACTAGACCTTAATGCCAGCATTGAGCTGGCGTTAGTTCTAGCCACGTAGCGTGGGTTTAGTGCATGCTAAAATCCTGCATGTGCTAAAAACGCTATCGCAGCTTAGTAAAAGGAGCCCCAAGTTAAAATAAAATAAAGTTTCTAAAGCAAAAAACAGAAATTCAAAAATAAATGTAAGCTCTATGGTTGTTGTTAGAAAAGAAGAACATGGAGATATATAAGAAATATTGCATGAATGCAAATACTGTGTAATAAATGTTTAATAATGTCAAAAAAGTTTAAGATAAAATAAAGTTATAAAATATTCATTATAAACATGAGATGAAGTGGGGCGAGTGGTCTCCAAATGTCAAGTCCCTAAAAAAGCATCTTTGGTAATAAGAAGAAAATGAACTGTATTCACATCCTTATTAACCACTTGGCCACACAGTCAGCCCCATGTAGAATACTATGGGGAGAAGTTATCAAAGTGGGTTACTATTAAGTTGAGTTATGTTACCACAAGTTGTGTTGCTTTATGCATTTTATGCAAAGAGAACCTGTGCTAAAATAGCATGACTTGTGATAAAATAACCAGTCTTAGCAGTAGCCCATATTGATAACTTCCCCTCTAAGAGAGGACCTATGACTATACCCTTGGAAGAGTGTATCCACGGAACATGGTGTCTCGTATCAAGCAATGGGGCAGGCTCATTGGAATGATATCAGTGAACCGCTGCACTTCATGGATCACAGCGTCAGTGTATGGCATTTTGTTCCGGTCTTCTATTGCTGGACAGCGGTTTTGGCCAATGACTTGATCAATTTCTTCATGGACCTTTGCTGTAAAGTTAAAGATAACAGAAATGAAACATGATGGGGGAAGGGGGGTTCTTTTTCGAAGAGAAGTCATAGCATATCGGAACAATTGTTGGCAACAAAGGGATTCTTTTAGTAAGCTGTGCTAGGTGCTAACGCACCCTGTTTTTAGGGGAGAGCACCCTTCAGGGATTCAAGACAAGGTTAGATAAGTTCCTACTGGAACAGAACATACACAGGTAAGGCTAGACTCAAATAAGGCACTGGTCTTTGTCCTAAGGGCTGCCGTGTGAGCGGACTGCTGGGCATGATGGACCACTGGTCTGACCTGGCAGCAGCAAATCTTATGTTATGTTCTTATGCATGCCTAATGCAATGAAAAATGGCATAATGCAGGCCATGCAAGAGCAGTAGTCTCCATCATTTGGCCCAGGGGCCACATGCAGCCTCTGAAGTACTCCATTGTGGCCCTGAAACAGTTGACTGAAATCTAATCTAATCTAAATCTTGGATTTATATACTGAATCACCCCTATTATATACTGAATCATCTCGATTCAGTTAACAATAGTTAAATTGTAAGAAGGACATTACCATTCATTAAAAACTGTTACTTAAAAAATGTTGAAACAGAGTAGTTTTCAGAATTTTTCAAAAATCCTGAAGTGATAAACAAGGTCTTATTTGAAAATCTCGAGTAGTTTAAAGACAGAGAAATCAAATCTTGTTACTGCGTTAATTTCAATCCTGCCTACTCAAATAGTACTTTCACATGCCTTTAAAATAAGGCCATAACATCTGAAGCTATCATATAGGCATGAATGTACTGTATAATTCATATTTTGGGGGGTGGGAGGGATCATGCATACATTCATCCAGTAGTCATCTGATCAGGGTGGGCAACCTTTTGTCACTTATTCATTATTAAAACAGGTTTAGCCCCAAACGTCCAAACTGCGCCCTGGACTTTTTCTAAAATATTTGATTATGGCAGATAAACTTCCAGGTCATAAGCCCTCCCTCGTCCCACCTACACCACACCTCTAACATGCCCCCTTGAGATTTAGACGAATTGCCTAGATATTTGTCTTAAAAACTAGGTTTTGAATATCGTGAATCAGAACGGTTTGGCGAGAAAAACAATAATCTGCCCCTTTATGTCATTTTTTGGGCGTCTTTCTTTTTTGAAAATTCCATTGCCTCAGATACAAACCTACTGAATTGACCAATGATGTAGATGGTGACACCAGAAAGTATTTCTTCACAGAGAGAGTGGTTGATCATTGGAACAAGCTTCCAGTGCAGGTGATCGAGGCAGACAGCGTGCCAGACTTTAAGAATAAATGGGATACCCATGTGGTATCCCTACGAGGGTCAAGATAAGAAAATTGGGTCATTAGGGCATAGACAAGGGGTGGATAAGCAGAGTGGGCAGACTTGATGGGCTGTAGCCCTTTTCTGCCGTCATCTTCTATGTTTCTATGTTTCTATGAAAGGGGTGGAATTGAATAATTTGAATAAGTGCCCTCCATTTAATTATTTCATTAGTGTTTCACAACACAGAGAGAGGAAACATTTTCTTGTGGCTCAAACTGCCTCTTGTATCATTTCACCTTTTATTTCTGGGTATTTCATGAGAATCAGGAATCCATATCTCAGGGTTGTGCTGACTGTTTCTGTTCCGCCGAAGAACAAGTTGTGTGTGGTCATTACCAAGGTCTCAGTATGGAAAGATGTTTCAGGATTCTGTTCCTCCTAAAAGACATATAACACACACATGATAAACATTGAGCAAATAGAAAGGACTTGGCACTATCCATCATTTCAATCTCTTTTTGGGAGCCGTTTATCAGCATTCTGTGATGGTTTATCTCTCCCAAAGTTTTTTGTAGTGTAATTGATTCACTAAGGATAAATATTCAAACCGCCTGATATTCAGTGCTATTTATTCATCTGGGAACAACTCTTGGCTGGTATGTCAGCTAACCATCCATATTCAGCGGGAAATACCTGGCTATGTCCCATTGACTATCTCGGTCAGCAGCTAGTCCAGTCTCCGGCTATGTTGCACCAATATTTACTGTCTGACCAGCTAAGTCTAGTGGTCAGATAGACCCGCCTAAAAAGCAGGACTATCTTTGGAAGCAATGACCTAGCCAGCCAGCCGATGCATATCAGCTTGGCCGGCTCCTTATATTGCAGCTGAGCTTAGACCAGAAATTCAATGCTGGTGGCCGGATACAACCCTGGCATTGAATTTCTGGATATGCTGCAGATCACGAGACCTCAGTCTGGAATGTCGGCCCCCAAACTGTCTACAATGGTGCAAAGTCTGCAGGTACTTTTTCTTCACCCTAAACTTTCTACCAGCAGTCAACAGAAAAGGCATGCCTATACGTTCACTTTTTAAAAGTGCTGCAGGTACCAAACATTTGATGACTTTTGCTCCTGCCTTTTGGTGAAGGTAAGAACATAAGAACATAAGAAGTTGCCTCCGCTGAGGCAGACCATAGGTCCATCCTACCCAGCGGTCCGCTCCCGCGGCGGCCCATCAGGCCCATTGCCTGAGCAATGGTCTATACCTATCTATACCCCTCAATCCCTTTTTCTTCTAGGAATCTATCCAAACCTTCTTTGAAACCATTTAATGTTTTCTTGTCTACAACAGCCTCTGGAAGCGCATTCCATGTATCCACCACCCTCTGAGTGAAAAAGAACTTCCTAGCGTTTGTTCTAAACCTGTCCCCTTTCAATTTCTCCGAGTGCCCCCTTGTGCTCGTGGTGCCCCTTAATTTGAAAAATCTGTCCCTGTCTACTTTTTCCATGCCCTTCAGGATCTTGAAGGTTTCTATCATGTCTCCTCTAAGTCTTCGCTTCTCCAGGGAGAAAAGTCCCAACTGCTTCAATCTGTCGGTATATGGGAGATTTTCCATTCCCTTTATCAGTTTAGTTGCTCTTCTTTGTACTCCCTCAAGTACCGCCATGTCTTTCTTGAGGTACGGTGACCAGTACTGGACACAGTACTCCAGATGCGGCCGTACCATTGCACGATACAACGGCATGATGACTTCCTTCGTCCTGGTTGTAATACCCTTCTTAAATTACACTTCTTAATTTGAAAATACAATCTATTTTTCATTATGCATAAAGCTTACTGGACCCCTGCTAAAGTGTTACATGTGACTTCAGAGCTCTGTTGGTCATGCCAACAGCAACCTGGGACTCTAATACACCTCTTATACGAATGCCCTAACTTACAAGTTTACTGGTCAGACATTTGGTCCATAATCTGATCAATTTTAAACATGAAAATTAATGAGTTGTCCATGTCATATAAATCAATCATATTGTGTTCCTCCAATCCAGATATAACAATTCCACAGTTATATAAAAAAATATTTGATTTCATGATTGCCTTAGCTATCCACCATATTGTTCCCAATTGGAAAGACAATTCTAGGCTTAATTTTTACGAATGGTGGAATCACCTTTGTGTCATCAGAAAGTATGAGGAAATAATAACATTCAAACAAAATAACATAGCCAGATTCACAAAAATTTGGACCCCTCTTGATGAATATGTAAGGACTCAAGTAAATCCTAATTAACTTTACTTTGTATATTAACTATACTATATTTTGCATATTATCTAATATAATAAAGAGCTAGCCGCGCATGCGCACTCCTATTTGCGTGTTCTGTGCGCTGTAGCTGAAGAAGGAAGCAGCGGCTTCTAAGCAGGGAGCCGGGAGAGTAGAGGTGCGGCGGTGAGGAGCGGGTAGCGGCGAGAGTTAGCCCACCCGCGTCACCAGCCGCGTCACCAGAGACACCAGCGCCGGACTCCCCCTTAAGAGGGGGGTGCCAACGGCGTGCGGCGAAGGCGAGCGGCAAAGGCGCTCGCCTTAGCGAGAGCGCCTTTGCGAAGGAGCCTTGGAAGGAGCACAGGCAGCCCAGCAGCGAATTCTAAACTTCTAACTAAAAAAAAAAAAAAAAAATACCTTTTCTTCTGTTCCCATTCTTCTCTTCTCTCTCTATTCTTTCAGCTAGCTGCACGCCAAGCTAACTCACACTCAGCTAACCCCTTTCAGATACCCTCAGCTCTTAACTACTTATTCTCTCAGACACCTAAATCTTTCATAATCTCGCACTAGCTCTCAGTAGGATTTTTCTAACTCTCCTTTCTTTTTCTAATTTACTGACAGGCTGACCTAATTCACAACTTGAAGATGGCAGGGAGGACTAGAAGCGCCAAGGGTACAACCAAATCCAGCATTCCAGTCACCATGGGGACCCTGGAGGAGATCACGGACGGCGAACGAAGGGAGGAGGACTCAGGGCGGTGGACAGAGGTCTCCGTGCAGACCGAATCCATCCCCCGACACTGCACTACAGTCTCCACGCAGACAGAGGAGGCTGCTCAGCTGGATGGAGCCCTCATGCAAGAACTGCGGAGCCTCAGGGAGGAGGTGGTTCGCCTGAGAAGCATCCGAGAGGATGAAGCCTACATCGACGGAGTCGTTCAGGAGTTGTCCCAAATTACAGAGCAGACCCACGACAAATCCATTCTTGAGACACCCAAATCATCAGTTTTGAAGCCAACATTTGGGTTACAGGAAATGGCTGGCGGCAATGACACCTGGCAGTTGGTGACCTCTTCCACAGGTAAACATAGAAGATCCCCCCTCCTTTTTTCAATCTCTTCATCCTCTTCTTTTTCTCCCCAACAGGCCGACCCTACATCAACCCCTCATCTCGTCCTGAAGAATAGATTCCAGATTCTTCAGGAAGAAGCTGCCGACAAGGTACAGGAGCAGGCCCAGCACGAAGAACTCGAAGAACAGGAACAGGCCCAACACGCAACCCCATCTGCTGACCGACTTCCTCCTCCTCCACAACGGAAGAAGCGCAGAGTTATAGTCATCGGGGACTCCATGCTGAGGGGCACCGAGGGACCAATCTGCAGACCGGATGCACAATCAAGAGAGGTTTGCTGTCTGCCTGGTGCCAAAATACGGGACATCACCACCAGCCTAGGGAAATTACTTACACCTCATGACCATTTTCCTATGCTTCTTATCCATATAGGTACGAATGACACTGCCAGGAACACCTCAGAAACCATCGCCAGAGACTTCGGAGCCTTGGGTGAGAGGCTGAAGCAGACAAGTGCGCAGGTAGTCTTCTCATCAATCCTACCAGTTAGAGGCAAGGGAAGAGCCAGAGATGAATGCATCCTGAGAACGAACGAATGGCTACGAGGATGGTGTCGAGATATGAACTTCGGATTCCTGGATCATAGAGAGGCGCTGCAAGGACTACAGGGACAAGACGGACTCCATTTAACCAGCAGAGGTAAGAACATCTTCGGACACCGACTAGCCCGCCTACTTCGCAGGGCTTTAAACTAGGTAAGTTGGGGGAGGGGACCTACTCATATACTGGGGTGGAAAGGAACTATCCTGATGGGACGAGTCGACACTCAGATTCCGAGGTAAGGACCCAATATGCAAACAGTTCTCTTGGAGCCACACAGACTCGGTCAGGAATAGCCTTACAGGGACTCAGCAAACACAAAGTGTGGAGGGCCATGTATGTTAATGCACACAGTTTAGGCAATAAAATTCTAGAACTAGAAACTGAAATAAGGGATGCCAATCTGGACGTGGTGGCAATATCCGAGACTTGGTTCACTGACGCACATGGGTGGGATATGGCTATACCGGGGTACAATCTACTTCGTCAGGACAGAGAGGGCAGGTTAGGTGGAGGGGTAGCACTATACATTAAAGAAGACATCAAAACTACCAGGATCACTGATGTCAAGTATACCGGGGAGTCCCTCTGGGTTAACCTGGCACGAGGTACTAAAAAATGCCTGTATCTTGGTATGGTATACAGACCTCCAAGACAACCGGAAAACATGGACGCAGAATTAATTGAAGACATAGAGAATATAACTCTACGGGGTGACACTGTGCTGCTAGGGGACTTCAACATGCCTGACGCAGACTGGAACACATTTTCAGCAGCAACCAGCAGCAGCAGGAGGCTTCTGAACTCCATAAAAGGAGTACATCTCAGACAGATGGTAACGGAGCCCACTAGGGCCCAGACAATCCTAGACCTGGTACTCACAAACGGGGAAAGCATCTCAGAGGTCTCGGTAGGAGATACGCTAGCCTCCAGCGACCATAACATGGTATGGTTCAACACTGGGAAAGGATCCCCTAAATCAATTACAAAAACAAAGGTGCTCAACTTTCGGGGCGCCGACTTCGCACGTATGGGAGATCACGTTCATCAGACGCTACAGGACCAAGCAGAGACCGGCAATGTGGAAACTATGTGGTCGTACCTGAAATCATCCATACACGAAGCAACTAATCGCTACATAAAATCAGTAGACAAACGGCAAAGAAACAACAAACCCCAATGGTTCACTGAAGAGATCTCACTCCTCATTAAGGAGAAGAAAAAAGCATTTCTTTCCTACAAACGCACCCAGAGAAGAGAAACTAAAGTAGAATATAAGACCAGATCTGCAGCGGTCAAAACAGCAGTTAGGGAGGCCAAACGTCGAGTGGAAGAAACTCTGGCAAAAAACATTAAAAAAGGGGACAAATCCTTCTTTAGGTATATCAGCGATAGGAAAAGGAACACAGACGGTATAGTACGCCTTAGACAACCGGACGGAAACTACGCGGTGGCGGATTCAGAAAAAGCAGAACTACTAAATGAATATTTCTGCTCAGTCTTCACCTGCGAAGCACCGGGACACGGACCACAGTTGATGATAATACAAGACGTGGATGACCCGTTTCAGAATTTTGAGTTCACTCCTGGGGACGTCTACAACGAACTGGCAAGGCTAAAGGTAAACAAGGCCATGGGACCGGACAATTTACACCCAAGAGTGCTCAGAGAATTGAGAGATGTCCTGGCAGAACCGTTGGCGGTGCTCTTCAATCTCTCACTAAGTACGGGGAAAGTTCCGTTGGACTGGAAAACAGCCAACGTCGTTCCTCTACATAAAAAGGGTTGCAAGGCTGAGGCTGCGAACTATAGACCGGTAAGCCTCACCTCAATAGTGTGCAAACTCATGGAAACACTAATTAAGTATAATTTGATACGATCCTGAACGAGGGAAATCGCCGGGATCCCAGCCAACATGGATTCACCAAGGGTAGGTCATGCCAGTCCAATCTAATAAGCTTCTTTGACTGGGTAACAAGAAGACTAGACTCAGGAGAGTCCTTAGACGTCGTGTACCTGGACTTCAGCAAAGCGTTTGACAGCGTCCCACACCGCAGGCTGCTGAACAAGATGAAATCTATGGGATTAGGAGAGACTCTAACTGCATGGGTTAAAGATTGGCTTAGTGGCAGACTTCAGAGGGTGGTGGTCAACGGTACCCTTTCTAAAATGTCGGAGGTGACCAGCGGAGTGCCACAGGGTTCGGTCCTGGGCCCACTCCTCTTCAACATATTCATTAGGGATCTGACTCAAGGGCTCCAAGGCAAGGTAACCTTATTCGCTGATGACGCCAAACTATGCAATGTAGTAAACGGCTATAATCTTCAGGATGCTATGGAGCAAGACCTGCGTACTTTAGAAAATTGGTCCTTGATCTGGCAGCTGGGCTTCAACGCCAAGAAATGTAAGGTCATGCATCTCGGCAACGGAAATCCTTGCAGAACTTACACCCTGAATGGAGAAACTTTAGCCAGGACTACGGCAGAACGAGACTTAGGAGTAATCATCAGTGCTGACATGAAAGCAGCCACTCAAGTGGAGAAGGCTTCATCTAAAGCATGGCAAATGATAGGTTGTATCAAGAGAAGCTTCGTCAACAGGAAACCTGAAGTCATGATGCCACTGTACAGAGCCATGGTGAGACCGCATCTGGAATACTGTGTTCAATTCTGGAGGCCACATTACCGTAAGGATGTGCTCAGAGTTGAATCGGTTCAGCGAATGGCCACCAGGATGGTCTCGGGGCTAAAGGGTCTCCCGTACGAAGAAAGACTGAGCAAATTGCAGCTCTACACTCTCGAGGAGCGTAGGGAGAGGGGAGACATGATTGAGACATTTAAGTACATCACGGGACGGGTAGAGGTGGAAGATGATATCTTTCTTCTCAGGGGACCCTCGACCACAAGAGGACATCCGCTCAAGCTCAGGGGAGGGAAGTTTCGTGGAGACACCAGGAAATACTTCTTCACGGAGAGAGTGATTGAGCATTGGAACGAGCTTCCAGTGCAGGTGGTCGAGGCACGCAGCATCTCAGACTTCAAGAACAAATGGGATACCTATGTGGGATCCCTACGAGGTCATGCCAAGGGATAGGGTCACTAGGACTGAATGAGCGGGTCAGTAGAGTGACAGTATAATTACAATTATTCTTTAGGGGGTCAGTAGACTCAAGAGGGTGGGTAAATAGTGTGGGCAGACTTGATGGGCTATGGCCCTTATCTGCCGTCATCTTTCTATGTTTCTATGTTTCTTTCTTTCTAGGTCTGTGGCCGAAGGAGTGTGCATGCGCGCTAATACATCACCAGCCTATCGCCTCCACAAGCCGGACCGCAGCCAGACGCCGATCTCCGTTCCTCCTGCCGCTGCCGATCTCCATTCCTCCTTTGCCGCCCACCCCCTTCTCTTCCCGCGGGCCCGAATGGCGATTCCAGCAGCGTGTGCATCAGTCTTCACATGCTGCTTCGGGCCCTTCTACTGCCCTGATTTGCTCTGCCGCGTCTCTGATGATGTCATCAGGGACGTGCCAGAGTAAATCAGGGCAGTAGAAGGGCCCGAAGCAGTGTGTGGAGACTGATGCAAGCGCTGCTGGAATCACCACCTTTGTAGTCCGGACCACGGGAAGGGAAAGGGGGGGGGTAGAGGAAACGCTAATGCTGCTGCACAGGGAACTGGTGGGGGGGGAGAGGGAAATGGAGGGGAAGGGAATGCTGCTTTGGACAGACAGACAGAGAGAGGAAGGGAAACACAAAGAAAATATGAAAGACACAGGGGCAGGTGCACAGGGAACTGGTGTGGGGGGAGGGAAATGGAGGGGGATGGAATGCTGCTTTGGACAGACAGACAGAGAGAGGAAAGGAAACACAAAGAAAATAAGAAAGACACAGGGGCAGGTGCACAGGGAACTGGTGTGGGGGAGGGAAATGGAGGGGGATGGAATGCTGCTTTGGACAGACAGACAGAGGGAGGAAGGGAGACAGAAAGAAAAGAAGAAAGACACAGGGTCAGGGAGATACACAGAAAGACAGACAGGCAAAGGGGGCCAGGGACAGAGACAGACAGAAAGGACAGCGGGAGCCGCGTCAGAAGGGGTGCGGGATGCGGCAGTGGGAACCTTTCCAATGGATGCAACTGGGCAGCTGTCGGGAACCTCTGATCAGGGGCAGAGCAAGGTAAGAGTATCATAGGGATAAGAAGGAGGAGGGAGGATAAAAAAGGAAGGGATGCCTACTGCTGGACAGGAGGAGAAGGAAAGAGATGCTGATGGACAGGGGAGGTGAAGAAAAAGGAACGGAGGACTAATGTTGGACAGGGGGAGAAAGAAAGAGGTGCTGCTGGACAGGGGGGAGGTAAAACAAAGGGAGAAGGGCTGCTGCTGCATAAGGAGAGCAGTGAAGGGTTGGTGGTGGACACAGTAGAGGTAAAAGGAAGGGAAAATGGACAGGGGGAGCAGGCAAGGGGTGGTGATGGACAGCCAAGGAAAAAGAAAGGCAGAAAGAAAGAAAGCGGCTAAGGAGAGAGAGAGAAAGAAAGACAGACACACACACATATTTCTAGCACCCGTTAATGTAATGGGCTTAAAGACTAGTTATGTATATTTTGGTATCTGCAGCTTATTGTTTTGTTTTATTCTTATACTTTTGTATTTGTATAATTTCAATCTTGCCCAAAACGCATTACCAGAAATGCCCACTCCCAAACGAGAGTACAAATACATGTGTTGTAGAACACTGCAAATTAAGTTCATACATTAAGGACGCGCATTTTGTTTAGGAGACATAATCAAATGCAATGAATTAGGACATATTTGGTTCACATAGATTTAAATAATCAAATGGGCCTGAGTCTTGAATGAACTGAAAATTCCCCAGTTTTCAGCACCATTGATCTAATCTAATTCTTAGTTTTATATACCGAATCATCTCCTAAAAATAGGAGCTCGATTCGGTTTACATAATTAGATACAAAGAAAGATCCATTAAAATTCATTGGAGCTATTGCCTAAAAAGCGATGAAACATAGTGGTTTTCAAGGTTTTGCGAAAGATCTAAAGAAATAAACACGATCGAATTTGAGGAGGTAGTTCATTCCATATCGCAGTTAGTAAGTATGGAAAGGAGTGTGAAAATTTTACTATTAGACTTGATTCCTCTCAAAGATAGAAAAGAGAGCTTATTCATATGAGTTGTTCTCATGCCCGAAGATCTCATGGTGCTTAGAGATAAAGACATCAAAGGAACAAATAGTCCATGTAAAATTTTAAAGACTATACAAGCACATTTAAATTGAACTCTCATTTGAAACAGAAGCCAATGTAGTTTTCTCAGCACCGAGGAAAACAGTGCTTGTTTTATCATGACCAGTATAATACTTATTGGATATCAAACCCATGATTGTTGAGAGTAGAGGCTAGGCAGTAGTTTCCATACATGGTTCTGGAGGCACTCCAGCCAGACAGGCTTTCAGGATATCCACAATGAATATTCATGAGAGAGATGTGCATGCACATCTCTCTCATGGATATTCATTGTGGAGACCTAGAGCTGAATCCACAGGAGCAACACAGTCAAGCTAGAAGCAGGTGAGTAGTTATTCTCTGGACATCAAAAAGAAAGACATACCCCTGATGGCGTCCATTGGACTAGAATTAAAGACACACTCCTTGCTGGCCTGATAAGTTCCTTCAAGGGTAGGGAATGGGACATTTCAGGGTGGTGCATTTAATTGCAGCTGTTTCATTGTGGCCCTTTAAGATTTAGTCATTTCATTGTGCTGAGTTGGCCCCCACCCAGTGCACCTGAATGGGTGCCTTGCAAGGAATCTGACAGATGCTGAGTTTGACAGATGCAATCCCGCATCAGCCTCATTGTGCTGAGTTGCCCCACATCCAGCTTACCTGAAGCACTGAGAAGTCTGTCAGATGCTGTCCCCATGCTGTCTCAGATAGCTTTATTGAAGCACCAGTGGGGGTGAGGGGGGGCATTAACCCCCTCTTGCAAACCTTGAAGCAATTGGGCCTGAAGCACCAGTAGGGGGAGGGGGCAAGGGGAGCAATGCACCCCTCTTTCACCAATTCAATTGGGCATGAAGCACCAGTGTGTGTGTGGGAGGGAGCAAGCTTCAGCAAGGCATGCGTTCGCCAGCGATGAAACGACCACGGTAAAACAGTCATGCTGTGATGAAAGGGCTGCAATGAAACAGCCGCACTGAACTGTCCGCATTGAAACGGCCATGCTGAATTGTCCTAGACCCCCAAGGATATGGCTCTCCTTCTGCTGCCCAGAGGCTATCTATTCACTGGTATTTATTAAAAGTTTAAAGCTATTGTTAGTTGAGTTTAAAAGTTAGACTAAAGCTATTAGATGATACATCTATTGAATCTGAAACTCAATGCTAATACTAGTGTCGTTAGTTGATAAGTGCCATTAGTTGATAAACTAGTTGAACTTTAAAGTTTAATGCCAATATTAGTCAAATTGTTTAATGTTAATATTAGTTGAATGTAAAAATCTGACTATTGCAAACTATTAACATTTGTTGAATATAGAGGTTTACTACTATGGTCAGCTGAACACAAATTCTGAATATTACGTACTATTACCATAAGACACAGTCCCTCCCCCCCCCTCCCCCCGAGCCAGCAGGGGATCCTGCTTAAAAGACTACAGCTCCGACCAAAATAAGAGCACAGCGAAATCCCAACCAATAAGAACTCCACGGCACTACCTTGCACACCAACCAACCCCTATAGCTCTAGCACTCCCCCCCATATACAGTCAAAATTGGCACCCAGCACAACAAAACTCCTGCTCGCCATCCTACTACTCTTCCCGCTCCTAACAAAATAGAACACATCTGGATACCACATCTCCCCCATCCCAATTCTGACAGAGTCCAACAGACACATCCAACCTTCAAGAAAACCCCATCCACCCAGAAATCTGATAGACTGTTCAACGATCACCTACAAAAGCATCCCCCCAGTTGGGGAAAAAGGCCATCTCCCAAGCCAAAAACAACAACCCATAACACCCATCCAAAACCAAGAAGCCTCCTCCATCCAAAATGCACCCACAATCCCAATACAACTTACACATCAATAGCCTGTGCATATATGAACATAAGATCGATTAACCCAAAGGCAGACCTCATTAAGGACTGGATAATCAAAGAACATCTAGGCTACCTTTTCCTAGCTGAAACCTGGTTAACATCTGACTCAGACCCTTGCATAACAGAATTCTGCCCTAAGGGATACAAAGTAAAGCTTATCTGCAGAGAAAAAAAGCGAGGGGGAGGATTGGCAATTCTAGCCAAAAACAATCTCAACATAAAAGTCCTAGACAAACACACGACACCCGATCTAAATCTACTAGCCTGCCAACTATCTGGTGATACACTCAAAGACACCGTAACCTGTATTCTCTGCTATATAGCACCAGGAAAATGGAGCACTACAAAACACACGCTTGAAGACTTCATCTTCCAGAATTCACTAACATCAACTTACAACTACTACTAGGAGACATTAATCTCCACCTCGAAGACCATACCTCCAATCAAACAGAAAGCCTACTCGCCTACCTCAAAACGTTATCCTACCAAATACTCAACCCCCCAACCCACTCACGAAAAAGGCCATCAACTAGATATTGCTGCATTCATGACCCAACAACCTCAAACATCAGAAATCCACATCTCAAACGGATCCTGGATCCCCTCCCTCTGGTCAGATCATTATAAATACACCTTCAACATCAACTGGGCTCAATGCAATTATAAACACAAATCCCCCATCAAAACCTGTCCAAAAATCGAACCAACCACTTTCTGGGACAAAGCAGATCCCGCAATCGACTCCATAGACCCCCAAAGAATTCATACCACAATGACAAACATTAAGCAAAACAATCCTAAATGAGCTAGCTCCAATAAAATCAAAACACAAAATCTGCAGACAATCAGACAAATGGTTCGACGCTGAACTGCTCCAACTCAAAAGGCACTGCAGACAAATGGAAAGAAACTGGAAAAAAAGAACCAAGAACATTCCAAAATAGCATGGAGAAGTCTAATCAAACAATACAAGACCAAACTCAAAGAAAAAAGAAAAGATTACTACTCCAAGCTGGTAGGCATGGAGTCCATAGACTCAAAAAAACTTTTCAATCTAGTAAAAAACCTCACCAACACCAAACCTTACCTAGCAGCACAAGGAAAGCATCCTCCAACAGCCACTCAACTCGCAGACCACTTCAAAAACAAGATTACAACAATCAGGACTATCTTCAATAACACACACACCGTCCTCGACGAGATAACAACAAATCCCCCAATAGGAGAAGCCATTGCTGCAGACAGGACCTGGACCGAATTCCCTGCAGTAAACTGGACAGACATGAATCGACTCTACAAAAAATAGTCATGCTTCATGCGACCTGAACTATTGTCCAGCATATCTAATAACCAATGCCACCCCCAAATTTAGGGCCAGCCTCATGCAATGGATCCAAATTACACTCACTGAAGGTCAATTCCCGCAGCACCTAGGAGAAATAATAATCATTCCAATTGTGAAGGACCACAAAGGCCTTATAGATAACCTCGCTAACTATAGACCCATCGCCTCAATACCAATATACGTCAAACTTATAGAAGGACTGACTAGTTGCACAATTCCTCACAAATTACCTGGAAGACCACAATCTTCTCCACCCCTCTCAATCGGGATTCAGATCCAACCACAGCACGGAGACTTTACTAGTAACCCTACTAGACACAGCCCGACAGCACCTCAGCAAAGGCAGAAAGATGCTGATAATTCAACTCGATCTATCTGCAGCATTCGATCTGGTCGACCACACCATCCTACTGCAGACACTAGAAGCCATAGGAATCTCAGGCAGGGTATACAATTGGTTCAAAGGATTCCTTAAATGCAGATCTTATAGAGTAAAGTCAAACAATCTTAAATCAGAACCATGGTCCAACCCCTGTGGAGTTCCTCAAGGATCACCTCTCTTACCTACTCTCTTCAACCTCTTCTTATCCTCCCTTGGGTCTACCCTAGACAATATGAATGTAACTTCATTCAGCTACGCTGACGACATCACCATACTCCTACCCTTTGATGCTCCTGACCCAACTTCTACAGAAAAATTTGAAAAAACCCTTCAAGCAGTGGAAAAATGGATGGCAGATCACAAATTGAAGCTGAACACTGACAAAACAAAATTTCTACTGCTTGAAAAGGATAAGAATCCCTCCATCACAGAACTAGAAATAAACGCCTCCAAATACCCTATACAACCTACCCTAAAACTCCTAGGAGTAACAATAGATAGATGCTGCACAATGCAGGCCCAAATCAACAAGACCACCCAGAAAGCATTTCTTTTTTTTTTTTCAGGCCTGTTTTATATTTAATGTGAATATCTTTCAGACAATTTATTTGCACAAGAACATGGCAGATCGGCTCTCTACAATCCCAGTAACAGTCATAAGCTGTGAGTTACAAACTTCATCAGCAGCCTGTGTCCTTACAAGTAGAGATATGAGGCGTGATCAGCATTTAAGATGCTACCGGTTCAGGAGGCTGGGACATGGCGGCTAAGTTATTAAAACTGGCAGCTGTGCCTACTGGCTTGGCTCTGACATCTTTTGCTTTATATGCTGTACGACAGAGAGAACCAGAAGGAAGTCTGCTGTTAAGACCAAGTCAGCTGTCTATTTATTCTGTACCTCTGCAACATTCTAAATATGTTGAAGAAGAGCCTGGTCATCTGCAGTTGGGGATGTCAGTGATACGAAATACAGTATATCCTTATGTGGAATGGTGCGAGAATGTTTTTTTTCTCTGTTAAAGATGGAGTAAGGAATACAGTCCAGTTTGGAAAAGATATATTTGTATACCTAAAACATCCACCTCCAGAATTCCTCTCAAAAGTAACTATGATTGCTATGTCTGGGTTAACTGGTCTGCTTTTAGCAAGAAAAGGATCTCAGTTTAAAAAAATTGCTTATCCTTTGGGATTTACTACTGTAGGATTATCTGTTTGCTACCCAGCTCAAACAATAATATTTGCTAAGGTAACGGGGAAGAAAGTATATGGTGCAAGCCACTGGACTTATGAAACAATTGAATCATTTTGGACTACCAATATCTCAAAGAATGAATTAGAATCTCCACTGAAAAATGATGTCAAGCTTAGCTCAGACCAACAGGAAAAGCTAGCATCTATACTCAACCAAGAACAAAGTGATGATGAGAGTTGTACATCTGTTTCCGACTCTGAGGTAAAACCTGAACCGCTAATAACATCAGCCATATTAGAATCACCAGCAGACTTGACTCTTGAATCCATGCCTTTACCAGCAGAAATAGGACAGCCAGACACTAATTCCAAACAAGCAGTAACTGTAGATGATACCAAAGAGAGGCAATTTAAGCATGACCCTGAAATGATGGATCATGGGCAGTCCCATCCGGAGGATATAGATATGTACAGCACTAGAAGTTGAACACTGGATTGAAGTAGAAAATATTGAAGATGGCTAAGCTGAATAGAAAGTTTCTACAACATGTGTTTAATTCTGCTAGCTTCTGGTTAGAAAATGAATAAAGAACTAAATATTCCTTTTAAAAAAAAAAAAAAAAGATGCCTCCACAGAGGGTTAAGAATGATAATTAGTGCAGATACGTCCTTCCAGCAGCATTTTCAGAGCAGCCTTTCTATGCCACTGGCTGAGGTGCCATCAAGTCAATGTCGGTCAGTTTCTAGCGACCCAAACGCCTACCGCAAAGAGTCCCAGGTTAACAATCAAGTTCCTGCGGAAGTCGTTCTTGTCCATTGCGAACCGGTAAGCACCTCAAAGCCACTGCCGAACGCTGTTGCCCTGCTCACCGGCCGCCATCGCTGCTTCCCTTCCGCTCAGGCATTTCAAAGCATTTCTAACCATGCGCAATTTAAGAAAAATCAGAAAATTCTTCGACAAAGAGCAATATAGGCTAGTAGTCTAATCCCTAGTACTAGGTCTATTGGACTACTGCAACATACTCTATCTGCCTTGCCCTGCAACAATGATAAAACAACTACAGACAATCCAAAACACTGCACTCAGATTAATCTACTCACTGAGAAAATTTGACCACGTCACCGCGGCCTACCTGGACTCACACTGGTTGCCAATGCAAGCATGAATTCAATTCAAACTATACTGTCTATTATTCAAAGCAATAAATGGCACAGCCCCCAATTACCTAAACAACCGCCTGTACCAAAACGCCACCACTAGGCAAAGAAGAACTAAGACCCCTTTTACCTCCCCCCATTCAAAGGCACCCAGCGCAAGAAGATATTTGACAGTCTGCTGGCGACGCATGCAGCAAAACTGGACCACACTATCTCCAACCTGCTGATAACAACAAACGACTACAAATATTTTCGCAAATAAATCAAAACCCACCTATTCAAAAAATTTATAAAGATGGCTTAACCCCAACCGGACCCCCCGCAACACAACTCCCCCCTCCTCCCCCCTTCACCAGTTCCCTTCTCTTTAGCCTCAAGCATGTCAACTGCTTCCCTAACGGTATATATACTGGATCTGCACTATTTCCTATTTGTACAGCATCTTGTAGCTCTTGAAATATACAGCTCCATTATTCTTGTAACTTTTCCTAGAAATGACCAGAATTCTCTCTGTAATTATCCTGGAAATGTCCAGTTGTCTCTTTTGTAATCCGCCCAGAACTGCAAGGTTGAGGCGGAATAGAAATCAGTAATGTAATGTAATGTAATGTAATTTATCTTGACACTGCAGTTCCTGTGGCCTCTGTGATACGTTTCTATGCCTGAGGGTATGTGTTTGATCATTTGTGAACCAGAATGAGCCACCTTGGGAAGGAACAAAGAAGAAACAGGAGTCAGCCAAATGAATTTGTCCTAGCCTTCAAAATATTATGGCTGATGATGTCTTTATGAATCTGAGACCCGCACCATTTCCTCACTACTTTTGTCTAGGATATCAAAGAAGAAAAGCTTGTGCTAGGAAAGTGGGCAGGGTTGGCTAAGCCACTGGGTGAACTAGGTGTTAACCTATAGCAGGGGTAGGGAACTCCAGTCCTCGAGAGCCGTATTCCAGTCGAGTTTTCAGGATTTCCCCAACAAATATGCATGAGATCTATTTGCATGCACTGCTTTCAATGCATATTCATTGGGGAAATCCTGAAAACCCGACTGGAATACGACTCTCGAGGACCGGAGTTCCCTACCCTTGACCTATAGCATCAGAATTTAGGGGTAGTGGAATAGCTCTGGCATGTACAAGACCTTCTCACTGCTGGGGGTCTGCTTCTGCCACAATGTTTAAAGAAGAGTGACTGCTGCACATCTTCTATAAGCAGTGACATATACTCCAAACTTATTCCTCTCCCCCCTTTTGAAACAGACTTCTTCTTAGACAGGATGCTGCAGAGCAAAGGCTTCCATGGCAGGCCAATAATAGCAGGATCATGTTGCTAATACTGCCAGCTGCCTGAAATTATGAAATTGCAGTGCCGGAGGAAATATGTGGGGATAGGGGAGACTCATAGAGCCATACCCAACTCCATGGTGGGGGCTGGACTGGAGAGAGTGAGTCCAAAACCTGGTCAAACTCTCTTCAGTCTAGGAAACCCCCTGGGCACCCAGTCCTCTAAAGAGAGGACTTGTACAAGTAAATATGGACATCTGATAACCCTGCAGAAGGTAGGGTTACCAGACATCTGGATTTCCTCAGACATGACCTCCTTTTGAGGACATGTCTGGAGGTCCGTACGGATTTTCAAAACCAGCACTTTGAAAAGCTTCTAAGAAATCGCCGTCAGGCAGGAGGGCATCCGTGCAGACAGTAGGGGGTGGGGCTAGGGTGGGATTGGGGACTAGGACATAATAGGGCGGGGTTGGGTGGAACTGGGCAGGCCTGGGAGGCAGTTCTAGGGGTCCGTATTTTCCAAATGGAAAATCTGGTAACCCTAACACAAGGGCTTCCACTAAATAGCTGCAAATGAAAAAAGGAACCAAGAAACCTGGTCTGGAATTCAGCCTAGAGCAGGTCAGGACTCCATTATACTATAGAGGAGTAAAAATTTCAGGAAATGGAGGAATAATGTAATATGTCTTTGGATTAAGTCTTAGAAAGGCAGGAAGTCTGGGGGAAGCAGGAGATAGGAAGTTATTGTCCTTTGAAGCCACATTCCCCAACCAGCCCCAGTAAGCTTTGCTAGAGAAACACCAAAGCTGTAAAGGGGACTTATTTTGCTGTGATGCTTATGTATGGTTACGTATGGAAATAAAACCCGGATGTCTCAATCTGATCTCTTTTTTTTCTAGAGCCATTTGGTAACCTTACTTAATAGCAGGACCTGGGCTTACTTAAAGAAGTAAATCTTTTTTTTTTTTTTTAATTCTTTATTTGATTATTCATTATAATAACAAATATTCACAAATATCCATCAAATTCTGTATACAAGATACAACTTAGCATATAAAGAAAATAAATCATCCATGATATAGTCCACATTATAATGGTCGCCAGTATTAAGTAAAAAGTAAAAATCTATCTATCATTTAACATAGCAGGCAGTAATTGGCAAATCCATATATATAAAGTTATTAATAATAGAAATTATACTTTCAGCAAAAGTTTCCCTTTAATAAAGTCTTCTAACTGGACTGGTTCAAAAAAAGTATACTTATCACTTCCATACGAGACTAAGCATTTGCACGGAAATTTTTTTTTTTTCCAGCTGGAGGAATTGCTTCCTTTTAAACTGAGTTTGTCTAGAGACATCTGGAAAAATTATCACACGTTGGCCACAAGAAATATAATTTCAAAATAGCCTGTTTTTCCATCTCTGTTTTGAAAACCACTAATAAAGTTGCTCGTTTATCAATTATATCCTTAGAGAATTCAAGAAATTGTGATAAAATCAAACTATCAGGTGAAACAAGTTTATCCATTTCTCCTTCTTCAAGTATTTCTTTAGACACTCTTGGAATGTAATAGAGCAGTGTTTTTCAACCTTTTTTGGGCAAAGGCACACTTGTTTCATGAAAAAAATCACGAGGCACACCACCATTAGAAAATGTTAAAAAATTTAACTCTGTGCCTATATTGACTATATATAAAGTAATTCACTTGAGTGCCACCGCCGCCATCGGGAACAGGCCGGCGCCAAGTTCTCCCTGCTTCTATTCCCCACGGGGCCGACCAACTCTCGCCACCCGTCGTCAATTCTAACGTCGGAGAGGACTTTCTAGGCCAGCCAGGCAGCGATTGGCTGGCCCAGAACGTCCTCTCCGACATCAGAATTGACGCGAGTGGCGAGAGTTGGCCGGCCCCACAGGGAAAAGCAGGGAGAACTTGGCGCCGGCCTGTTCCCGATGGCGGCGGTGGCACTCAAGTGGCTAAAGAGCCGCAGTTTGCAGGCCTAGGGACAACACTGGAGGGTGGCCAGCTGTGCACCCCCTTGGGACGTAAACCCGGGGTGGGGCAGACCGCCCCCCCCACCCTGGTATGCCACTATCTGTACCTCACTCCCTCCCTATGACCAAAAATTCTCCTTTCTTCTATTCCCCGTGTACACAACCATCTCTTTCCTTCCCTTCCTCTCTCCAAAGTCCATGCCTTCTGTGTCCAAACACTCATTCCCTCCCCCACCTCAGCATCTCTTTCCCTCCCTTCCTCTCTCCCAAGTCCATTTCTTCTGTGTCCAAAAACGCATTCCCTCCCCCACCTCAGCATCTCTTTCCCTCCCTTCCTCTCTCCCAAGTCCATGCCTTCTGTGTCCAAAAACCCATTCCCTCCCCCCCCTCAGCCTCTCTTTCCCCCCCTTCCTCTCTCCCAAGTTCATGCCTTGTGTCCAAAACGCACTCCCTCCCCCCTTTTGTGTTCCGTGTTTGCCTCCCAGCCCATCTTTGCAACTTTCTCAGCAAAACGAAGCTCAAGCCGCGAGGCTTGTCTTCTGCTTCCTGCCTGCCCTGCCGCGCACAAATAGCCGAACGGAAGTATTCTCCGACGTCAGCGCTGACGTCGGAGGGCAGGCTTTGCTTAAGCCCTCCCTCCGACGTCAGCGCTGACATCGGGGAACGCTTGCGATCGGCTATATGTTAGCTGCAGGGCAGGCAGGAACAGAAGACGAGCCTCGCGGCTCGAGATGTATTGAACTCCGCGGGTCCCCCGTCAAGCTCTCTCCTGTCCACGTGGGGCGGACCGCCCCTCTCCCTAGACTGTGGCCTAGGACCCTGGGGGAGCCCGGGCCCCCTGTCAGCTCCGGGCCCCTGAATGCAGGACTGGTGGTACTGCCCTGATGGCGGCCCTGACCGTACGGCACACCAGGCAACATCTCGCGGCACACTAGTGTGCCACAGAACAGCGGTTGAAAAACACTGTAATAGAGGTTATCTAATTCAAGATTATCCACTTTAGTATAATGCAATATATCCCTCAAATACATTTTCAAGAGTTCCAAAGAAGACAAGTAATGTGTTAAGGGAAAATTTAATAAATGAAGATTTTTAGTCCTTAAGGAATTCTCTAATTTTTCTAACTTAGTATGAATCAACATACCATCTTTAATATTAGAAGCAGCATTTACTTGTAAAGTGTTCACAGCTTGATCTAATTTTTCTAACTTTTTTTCTGTTTCACTCTGATTAACATCAAATTCTTTCATTTTAACTGTAACATCAAGAGAAAATTGACATAATTTCAAAACGGTTTTTTGTAGTGTTGATTCTATTCTATTAATGCTTAGCCATACATCGTTTAAAGTGATCTCTTTGTCCTTAAGAAGGACTTCAGAGCCTTGCCCCATGTCCATCTGCACAGGGGTCAGCTCTTTATGTCCCTCTAAGGATAAATCCTCCAGTCCAAAAGATAATAATATTTGTTGGGAAGAAGATATTCCCTCCTTCACTGGTTGGGAGTCTTTCCTCCCTAAAGAATATGATGGTTGAAGGGGTGGTGTAGGTTCTCCAGAGGACAGCGAAGCTGTTATAGTATCTAAATTTACCTGCTCTTTCCTTTGTGGCAACACAGGGGCCGTAAGATGGCGATCCATCGGACCCTTCATCGAAACTGGTGGTACTACTTTGGCCTTTCTCTTGCCCATATTGATAAATTTTGATACTCCCTGCTCCCTGCTCCTCTTAGGCTCCGAAGGGGCTCATAAGGGGCAGGCCCCTTTGGCTCGCGACCCAAGGCCACGTTCCGCGGCTAGCTGGCAATTTAAAGATCCTAGCAGGACCCTCTCAGCTGGCTGGATGGTAAGCTGCGGGACTGCCTGTCCCGATGATGAAAAGTGCTTCTCAGCACTGGCGGCCAAAGAAGTAAATCTTTAATGGGCAGACTGGATGAACCATTCAGGTCTTTTTTTTTTTTTTTTTAAACATATTTTTATTGAGAATGGCAAACAGGCCAGACAAGCAAGTACATCAACAAAATAACAGTATAGGAGGAACTAGAAAAGCATCGGGGGGAAGGGGGGTGGGCTTCGTAGGGGAGGACTGTATGGGCTGGTGGCTGAGTTGGTTGTAGTGTGCTTGCTATATGTATGTTGTGTGGAGTGTTGTGTATGGTTTACTGATTGTCTGTTTGCTTGAAGGTTGATGGACCTTTCTCATTCAGGTCTTTATCTGCCATCATTTACTATGTTACTATATTTTAAGCTGCTTGATTGCTTGACATGCAGAGTAACCCATCTAAAGCCTGCATGGAGACTGTATGAGTCACCTGGACAGCCATTCAACTTTTCAAGGCGGTTGTACTTCCCTCGCCTCACAAGAACTAGTGTTTTCTCATTCGCAGGTACTACTGAATAAAATAAATTTCCAGTGTATATTAGATAGCAGAAGGACTTATGCACTTTCAAGAAATTGTTGAAATGGCTCTTATTCTGGAAAGTGAAATTTGTATAATGCGAATTGTTTTTGTGATTTTATATGTATGTTGGTTTGTGATATTTATTATGTATGTGAAATTGTAATCCGTCTTATTAAAGGCAGACTATAAATAATAAACTATAAACTTTAGGGTCCTTTTACTAAGGCACGCTAAATGCAACACATCCATTTTATTCTATGGACACACGTATTAGCATAGTGCGCCTTAATAAAAAGACCCCTATTTAAAAGGACCCCTATGTATTATAGCCTCAAAGTTCAACTGCAAACATCAATTAGATTTATTCAGCTGCTGTTCACCAATGGTCATTCTTAGCACTCTCTTTTAGCACCCTTGCCAAACCAACTTCTTGGTTTCAATCCCTCTGGAAGGTTTATAAACCAAACAGAACATTGTGTTCAGAGGGTGCCATGAGACTCTTGGCGGCTACTGAAGAAAATGTGAGATATGTAGATACAAAATCTAAGATGTTTTCTGTAGCTGGAATGTCCCTTTGAAATAAACTGCCGGGACATCTAAGATTAAGCACTGACCGTTTTAGCTTCAAAAAGCTGCTGAAAACCAAGCTATTTGTGGATGCCTATTTGTAGAGTTATTCAGCCTTCATATTAACCTTTTTTTAAAATATTCTACATATCCTACAATTCTATGCGGATTGCAAATTATTCAGGTACTTATGCATTATTCCCTAACTGTCCTGGCGGGCTCAAACTCTATCTAATGTACCTGGAGCAATGGGGATTAAGTGACTTGCCCAGGGTCACAAGGAGCAGTGCGGGGTTTGAAACCACAACCCCAGGGTGCTGGGGCTGTAGCTCTAACCACTGCACTACACATTATATTTCCTGGTAGTTGTCATTTCTGTCCTGACTCTGTGTTTGAGTCAATAAGTGGATTCCTAAGTGCTTTTGTTATTAATTGCTTGTGTATTGTTCATTTGTTTGGTTTTTTCTATTTAAAAAAAATATTTTTTTATTAAAGGTGGGAAGGAGAGCACAGACAAGTACCCAACAGAATAGATTATATGCACAGTGCAGTTATACAAATATCTTAAGCCAAAAAGCAAACACATGGGGAACAATGAGAAAGAAGCAGAGAATCTCTATTTTTTTTCTATTAAAAGAAAATGTATTTTATGGTACTGTAATTTGGTTTTATTTTTAGAAATGTGATTTTGTTCTATATTCTGCTATTACATATGTTTAGTTTTTATGGAAACGGCTTTGTCTAAAGGCAGTATATAAATTTTTTAAATAAATTTTAAAAATAAATCATACCTGCTTCATCTTGGACAGGAAACAGTCAATAAAATCTCTGGGACAATTGGCATCAAACATTTCATCATGCATCTTGATCCTTTCTAAAACAAACAGCTTCAGCTTTTCAAAATTTGAAAAGATTTTGTTGTGAGGTCCAGGGAGGTGCTTCATGACATTTGGATAAATATTGTACAGCTGCACATGGAAAGAAAAGACAATTATTTTTTATTTGATATTTAAACAACGTCATACATTAACTGGGGACTAGTTAGGGCCAGATTCAATAAATGGCTCCCAAATTTGGCACTGGAAAATATTTGCAGTAGCCCCCAAATTCTATATGAGAGACTGATGAAAAAGGGGGGGGGAGGGAGAGACCCAACCAGAGGGAGAGAGAGACCCAACCCAAGGGAAGGGAGGGCAGAGAGACCCAACTGTGGGGGGAGGGAGAGAGAGAAATTTGATGGAGGGAGTGGGCAGAGAGACTTAACTGTGGAGGGAGAGAGAGAGACCCAACCAGAGGGGAGGGAATACAGACAGAGCTACCTGACTACAACGGGGGGGGGGGGGGGAGGGAAGACAAAGAGAGAAAGACCGGACCACGGAGAGGGGGGAGAGGAGATAGAGAGACTAAACCAAGGGGGGAGGGAAGGGAAGGAAAGATGAAGGAAGGAGAGAGATACCGGATCACAAGGGGAGGGGGGAAGGGAAGACAAAGATATCCGACTGTGGAGGGAGGGGAGAGAGAGATCCATCCAGGGTGCGAGAGAGAGACCCAGCCAGGGAGATTGTGAGTGACAGACAGACAGACTTGACACCAGAGGGAAAGAGAGAAAAGGGTGCAGATGGAAGTGGGGTGAATGGAGAGAGAAAAGAGGTAGGCACTGGATGGAAGTGGGGAGGGAAGAGAGACAGACTGCTGGATGGTACTGGGGAGGAAAGAGAGGGGAAGAATGCTGGATGGGAGGAGAGAGAGAGGGTGAGCAGATGCTGGATGGAAGTGAGGAGGAGAGAAAAGGGAAGATGCTGCATAGAAGTGGGGAGGAGAGAGCTCAGACACTAGAAGGAAGGGGTAGAGAAAGAAGGCACATGCTTGATGAAAGGAAGGGATTTTTAGAGGCGCCTTGTTACAGAATCACGCATTCTTGATAGGCGCCTAAGTTTCAATTAGTGCTGATTAAAAAGCTTAATTGAGCTTGTTATTCAATTTAGATAGGCGTTTATCTAGTTGGGCACCTCCAAAATAAGTGCCTAACATTAGACGCTGGTTACAGAATTTGGGCCTAAGTGATTTATCCAAGATGTCAAGGGGAATGAGTGGGAATTGAACCCTGGCTTACCTGCTGCTCTAACCATTGTTTGATAATTCAACAGAAAATTAAAGGTTAGCAGAGCTAAAGCCTGGTGGCCAGTTGGCAACCTACCTAAAATATTGATGGGTAAATTATTTTTATGGTTGCCAGTAACCTCAGAATTTCTGTTACAGTATTGCTGAACATTATTGTTTACATGGCCAACAGGAAGATGCTGGACTGGTGAGTTAGATACTGCCTGCTTATATTTCCAGAATAATGTAAATACTATTCTGTTCGATATATTGTATCATTTTACTGTGCATTATTTTATGTGTGTGTGATATTCTGAGGGTTGTTCTTGATATGTTTTAGGCATGAATAATTAGAACTAAAATTATTGACTGGACTAAAATATTATCACTGGCATTGAGCTGATGTTTGGCTTTCTGTGTGCAATGCATTATGATTAGATTGTGTGTATATGAAAAATGAATGGAAGAAATGGCATTACAATTAGTATTATTATGTGGGAGTGGGATCTGAGGCGGAGCCTGGGCAAGTTCTGAGACGGAGCTTGAGACGATCTAGTGTGGAGCTCTCCCACAAAAAAACAAAAAAAACAAAATGTGTTGCATTGCTTATGGTCTCCTCCACCAACACCAGGAGTCTATTCCACACATCTACCATCTTTTCAGTATGAAAGTGTTTCCTCAGATTACTTCTGAGCCTATAACCTTTTAACTTCATCCTATACCTTCTCATTCTAGAGTTTTCCTTGTATCTTCTATCTCATTTTTTAGCTTGTAGTCACCAGCTCCTGATAGGGTAATGTCTCCAAATGGATTAGTTTTGTGATAGCAATGAACCTTGTTGGCTAGGGTTCATTAGAGATGCTGGTGTTTGTCTTAACACTTGCAGTGTGCCAAGGAATGTTCCCTTCTTGAGTTCATAGAATGACTGGTATGTGACTACTCATGATCCCTTTTAAAAGACTTTTTGAACCCTTGTGGAATGTAGGGTTGGTATAGGGAACAATTAAGGACATAAGAATTGCCAAACAGGTACACACTGAAGGTCCATCAAGCCCAGCATCCTGTATGCTGCTTATCCTAGGAATAAGCAGTGGATTTCCCCAAGCCATCTCAATAATGGCTTATGGCAACTATTTTTTCAGCAAGCTGTTATAAATTATGAAAGTCCTTGGGATGGGATGGAAGTCATTTGTATTGCTTTAGTATTGACTACTCAAAAGCAGAATATTCATTTCACTGTTAATTTTGACAGCCCTTTAAATTTGGTTATCCATGAGTCACTAACCAGTGACAAGGCATATTCAGAGGTGGTTCAGGATATCAAAAAAATAATGGAATGCACTTGGACAGATGAACGTTTTTTGTTTGAAATCCCACAGTAAAAAAATTTTTTAACACAAATTGATGAACCAAAAGTTGGAAATCAGGTTGGTGCACCTCCTTGGTACTCACCGTTCCCCAAATACTGCTCATGAGCTGGAAGTTTTCATTGATCAGGCCTAGCAAGGTCAGAAAGCTTTTATCTGTGTAATCAAAGCGGTTCCCAAAGACAACTGAACAGATAACGTTGGAAACAGCTTTACTCATGACAAAGGTTGGATCAAAGGGTTCCTCTGGAAACACAGAAACATAGAATATGTTTATTCATCCACTTCATATAGTGGTAAATTCTATATAAGGGGTCTAAAAAAAATCATCTCAAACCCCCCCTCCCCCTCAGCGCTATTCTGTAAACCTTGCTTAAAGTTGGCGTGGTTTATAGCATAACTGCTCCTAACTTTAGGCACAGCCATTTGAACCAACTGATATGTGGTGCACAACCTCACATCTGAAGTTAGATGCGGATGCCCGATCTTTAACTATGTGTATAACTTAAAGGCATGACCCTGATCTGCCCTTGGCCTGTCATTTCCACGTCCTCTTTTTTGACTCCATTCATCATTTAGAATAGATGCCATTTAGGCATAAATATATATGAGGGGCCACTGTAAAGTTCTCAGCCCAACCAATGAAGTTGGGGCAGTCTCCATCGAGGACTATACACCTAGTCCAGTGATTTTCCACTTTTTTTGTTCCGTCGGAAAAATACGGAACAAAAAAAAAGTGGAAAATTGCTGTACTAAGTACCTAGTCCTCAAGTTTCAAGTTTATTTATTATTTGATTAATCGCCTATTCCAAATTCTAGGCAAATTGCCTCGATGGCAATTGCCTCAACTTTGTTGGTTGGGTCGAGAACTTTTCAGCAGCCCCTCATAGGTGAATTGTTATAGAATTACCCCATAGTGGAGCTATATTATACAGCAATACATATACCCCCTTTTATGAAGCTGCGTTAGTATTTTTATCACAGGTCATGGGGGTAAAAGCTGCTATGTTCATAGAATTCCTATGAGCGTCGGAGCTTTTACTGCCACGGCCTGTGATACAAAACCCTACCATGGCTTAATACAGGGAGGGGATAAGTAGTGAATTAATTAATCAGTGAAGTCTCACATATTTTCCCCTCCCTTTTCTTTTTTTAAATTGTCGGAAGTGGTGGTATTAGCTCTGAGGCTCATAGAATTCCTATGAGTGTCGGAGGTAATGCTGGCATGGCTGGCGATAAAAAAGCCTAACATGGCTTCATCAAAGGGGAGGGGGTAAATTTGGAGGCAGAAATAAAATTGGACGACTAAGGAGAATTACCTTTGACTACGGTGTGCTGACAGATTTGGCGCACAGCTAATCATTAGCATGTGCGAAATGGTAAGAAGTCCATAGGAATAAAATGGGTTTCATAACATTAACCCCCCCCTCTTTTAATAAGGTGCGCTGATTAGCACGTGCTAATCGGTTAGCGCACCTTTGTAAAAGAAGGCCTTAGTTGAACAGTAAGGGAATATCTAAGTACCTATTTTACTTATAATTTTAATGCATCCTTATTGTCTGTTTTTTCTGTAAACCGCTTAGAATCCTAACGGAGTTTAGCGGTATATAAGAAATAAATTACATTACATTATTAAGAGGAGCCCCTAATGAACCTGGGTGAAACAAGCACTTAAAAAGAGAAAAATCTGTGCATGTCTCTGAGCTGGTGTGAAACCCGGCAGTGGAACTTGTTTGTATGTATGTGTATTAGAATGCAGGTATAAATTTTCAGTCCACTTAGATCACACCCAGGGCCATTGAAATCTTTGGGCCTGATTCTCGAAATGCGCATCCTGATTGCAGGCGGGGATAGGTGTCCTACCGCCGTCTGGCAGCCAATTGAGATGCATATTTTTAAAAAAAAATTGTTTGAGGAAGGATGCCTACATTGTAGGCATCTGTAACGTGTCTACGGAGATGTGTAGAGACACAATGTAGGGCATGGGCTTGTTTTCACCCAGAAGTGGCCTTGGGTAGACATGAGACAGATGCTTTAAATGTAGACCTGCAAAATGCTGGCCTACATTTAAGGCATCTGTTCAGCAATGTAGACGCAAATCTCTTTAGGATGTCAATGCGTGATTGACACGCAATCGTCGGCAGCCTTTTAAGCATAAGAACATAAGAACATAAGAAGCGCCATCTCCGGATCAGACCTTCGGTCCATCAAGTCCGGTGATCCGCACACGCGGAGGCCCTGCCAGGTATACACCTGGCTTACCCTATAGCCAACCATATCTCTATATGCCTCTCTCAAGGAGATATGCATCTAGTTTGCCCTTGAAGCCTAGGACTGTCGATTCCGCAATAATCTCCCCTGGGAGAGTATTCCAGATGTCAACCACTCTCTGTGTGAAGCAGAACTTCCTGATATTAGTCCTGAACTTGCCCCCCCTTAGCTTCATTTCATGTCCTCTTGTCCGTGTCAAATTGGACAATGTAAATAATCTGCTCTATTTTGTCGATTCCTTTCAGTATTTTGAAGGTCTCGATCATATCCCCACGCAGTCTCCTTTTCTCAAGGGAGAACAATCCCAGTGTTTTAAGTCGATCCTCATATTCCAGTTTCTCCATACCCTTCACTAGTTTAGTTGCTCGCCTCTTATGTTCTTATGTTCTTATGACCTCCTAAGAACACCAACCATTTGTTTTCTTGAATTCTTTGACTAGGAAATAGGCTTCTTCTTTGATCCGCTCCTCAATGCTTTTTTTCCCCACCCCGAAGTTCCTCAAAGTCTGGAGAGCAAACCGGCGAAGGTTTTTCCATTTCTCTCCATTGGTGAATGCGATACCTGGATAGGATTAGATATATCACAAGATGAGACAAGTCGACAAGGAGTTATGGAGGCCTGAGATCAAAGATATTTCTTGATTCCTTGGAAGTTTCAGTGGATAAAGAAATACTTTTTCATGGAGAGTGTGATGAATGCCCTCTCAGTAGCGATGGTGGGGTCAAAAACAGTGTCAGAGTTCACAAATATGTGGGAAAGACATAAAGGATCCCTAAATAGAAAGAGGATAGAATTTGAGCAAAACTTGACAGATCAACAGCTATAACTTTGTTTATGATGCACAGGAGTGGTGCTTAAATGGCAGCTCCAATAGTGGGGAAGTGAAGCTGATGCTGGACGGACTTCGACGGTCTGTGTCCCATATATGGCAAGGCAGACCAAGATGAGCTGGAGTTAACTTTGACAGCAGCTCTGGCAGAGGGGAAATGAAGCCATTGCTGGATGGAATTCTACAATTTGTGTCCTGTATATGGCAAGTGGGATCCAGATGGGCTGGAATTAATTTGATGGCAACTCTAGAAGTGGGGAAGTGAAGCCGATGCTGAATGGACTTCTACAGTCTATGTCCTGTGTGTGGTAGGTCAGATCAAGAGAAGTTTTGGCAGCACCTTGGTGGCTGGAAGGTAGGGCCAGTGGAGGGCGGACTTTTTTTATGGTCTGAGCTCTGAAAATGGTAAGGATGGAGCAGGACATTCATATTGTCTAAGTATAAATTTTGCATCTCTCAGGGAGAGAAGAAGACAATTAATAGTGGAACTTAGCAAGAAAAATGTAATATACCATTGAATTGTTGGTTCAACTGGATGGACCATGTGAGTCTTTATCTGTTTTCATTTACTATGTTATGATGCTTCTTGTTTTTCATTTTTCTGCTCTTAGTGCACCTTGTTTCTCTCTCTCTCTCTTGTTTGTGGACTAGAGTTTTAGGGGTAATTTAGGTTAGTATGGGGGCAATACTATAAGTCAGTGCCTCAATTTAGGTAGTCCAAACCTGTGTGGTAGGTGCCTATTCAATACTGAAGCCTAGGCATCTAGGCTTTAGGTTAGAAGCATTAACCAGTATTGGCATTTATGACATGTAGTCCTCCAGTTATGGTACATGGGCTTGTTGTGCCACTGGAGCTTGTGCACATCTGAGAAGCTGCAAGCTATGCTATCAGTAGTTTCACTACCGGCAGGGCCTTCCAAGGCAGACTGGTTTCAGTGAAGATGTCAGACTAACGATGTACCAACCATCTGGGCAGCAGCAGATGGGCAGTGTTGGAGGCAGAGGATCACGTTTGATGCAACAGCAACATTGAATTTATACTGCACAGAAGAAAGACCAGGCAATCTACTTCTGTATTCTGCCTCGAAAACTTAATGATGATCATCAAGTCACTAGGACTCGAATACAAGTCAATGGCACCTGTCAACATTTAGACACTGCAGTTATACCAGCTGTAAGTTACGTGTATATGTGGGTGCTTTACCTATGACCCCCCACTCATTCTCCACCCTGTATATGTTCCCTTTGCAAACAACTGCTCTGTAAGTTAAGAGCCAGATTCTGTAAACAGTGCACTAGTTAGGCACTCCTAACTAAAATCTGTGCCTAACCTAAATTAAATCGGTTAGCTTAAAAGGCATTGTAATTCACTGCAACACTGAAGTTAATTGAATAATTAATTTTTAAAAAATTAAAATTAAAAGTTAGGCACAAAATTCCGCGCAGTGCCTAATGATTTAAGTGGAGGCGCCTTCCGATTCCTAATGACGCCTACCTGAAAAGTAAGCATGGTTAGGGATGGAGGATAGGCATGGTTGACTTAGGTGTTACAAGGCGTTTGAGTTAGGTGCCGGTAAATTAGGCCTGGTAAAACCTGGCCTAATATACCGGCACCTACCTTCAGGACATCGAGTGATGCCTAAGCATGCCTAGATACTACTATGTGGGATTCTATCAATGGTGCCTAGCGGTTGATTGACAACTTCACTGAGTGGCACCTACAGTGTAGGCACAGCCAAGTACTGTTTATAGAATCAGGCCTTAGGTGGATTTTTATAGCATAGCGCCTAGGTGTCCTGCTAGCGCTTAGGCAGATATGTGTGCACAGTCATAAGTGAGTGCTAGTATTCTAACATGCGGATGCCTAGATTATAGAACAAGAGTTATTCTTGAATATAGAATGAAAATGTTGATAAATAATATTTTTTTAAAAAAAGAGAGCTGTGTTATCAAAGCTGTGTTAACAGCTAATATTTACCCATGCTGCATGCAAAAAATATGTCCAAATTTAATTTTTGCTTACAAAAAACCAAACAAACACCCGATTGTCTGTGATAGGACAACGAGCAGCACAGTTTTGAACCGTTCTCACCATTTCCTTGGGTGAACCTAAACACCACAGGGTATTCTCCTCTTCCACTGAATTCTTCTCCTTGATCAATAAGGGCTTCTTTCACAGCTTTATAGCCATATAGTACCACTGATGGCTCAGTGCCCATGTAGACTGTGTACACTGAGCCGTACTTTTCACTCAGCTATACAAAAAAAAGAACAAGAATTATATGTAATTATAGGAAATATTCAGTTGGAACCAGTCTACAGAGCATAGCCAAGAAGTATTTCTTATGAATCAGATGCAGCCTTAGGAACATGTAGCTTTAATGGAAGACAAAGGGATTCCTGGAAGACAAAGGGATTGAGGGGTACAGATAAGAGCAGTGGAAGGTTTAGAGATAAGTGTAGAGGTAGGCATAAAATTAGTCAGGGACCGCTGACCAGGCAATATGCCTGATGGGCCGCCGCGTGAGCGGACCGCTGGGCTGGATGGACCTCTGGTCTGCCCCGGCGGAGGCGACTACTTATGTACTTATGTACTTATGTAATCAAACGAGAACAATTCTTACCAGCCTTTGGAAAAAGATGTTTTCCTTATAAAAACTAGACGAGGCAGAAGTGAAAACATGGCCAAGGGCAATAGTACTAAGATGTTGCTTTTAAAAGATTGCATTTTTTTGGGTTAATTTGTAAAGATAACACAACTGGCTGAATACAGAAGGCATAAGGTAGATGGTTCAGCTAATGAGAAATACATTCCTAGTTCTGACCAAGAACCCTGGGCTAATCAACATTTTGTGGCGTGCTATGCCCAAGCGATAATGCCTATTGGTGTGGCAGCCAATATGTTTTTCTGTTTCTTTACACATTCGCAAACAGATTCTTTTGGTGTCACTTTACCTACACAGTAACAGCCTGAGGAGGTGGCAGGTCCTCCATGTCCCACTGGCAGGAAGAGAAGGGAAGTAACATTTAAGATTTGGGAGACACTGGGCTCAGGCAGGGTAGTTGAAGAGCCAACAGAAGGGCATGGGGAGAGACAAAGGGCTCCTTTTACGAAGGTGAGGTATCAGTTTAACGTGCATAATAGCGTGCGCTAAACTGCCAGCTATGCTAGCCGCTACCATCTCCTCTTGAGCAGGCAGTAGTTTTTGGGCTTGCACGGGGGTTAGCGGCTTCATAAAAGGAGCCCAAAGGCAGAGAGAAAAATGCCCAAGAAAGGGCAACATTATAGGTGTAAAAACGAGAGGGTAAGAAGGGTGGATCATATTAAAAGGGGTGAAGTTAACAAGAAAAGGAGGATAGAAGCATAAGGGAACAGGTGAGGTTAAAAAATAGGGAAAAAAAGGAGGAGTGGGGTTATAAGAAGAAACAAAGGAGAGGAGTGTGGTAGTAGAATATAAGTGGGGGAGTGGGGAGAGACGAAGAGAGAGGAGGGATATATAAATGCATTCGGGAAGGGGTTAGAGAGAAGCAAAGAAGAGAAGGGCGTAGCAAGGAGGTGAAATATAAGAGATGGGGCAGAGTTTGAGAGCAAGGAAGGAAATGGGAGAAGTGCAGGGAGAAAGAAGAGTATACAAACAGCAGGAGAGTTAGGGGTGAATGCAGGGTGTTGGCAGGGAAAGACAAGAATGTAAAAGGGGATGGCATAGGGTAGAAAATGAGAGGAGTTCAAGATGATGATAATGAGTGCTTAAGAAGCCTACATCTCACCAACATATACTCCCCCCCCAGAATACCAATCACACTCATACTCCGGACAAACCTATCCCCCACACCATCACAAACTCGCACCCACAAACCTCCCACATGCACTCCCTCCTGCCACCATAACACTCCATTAACTCCAAACCACCTCCTTCCATACCCCTCCCCCACATATGCAACACAACTACATCCCTTCATATACCCCAACACACAACCCTTCCCCCCACATTTCCTAGTGCCAACATATTCATCGACTGCCACCCCCATATGCACACATTGTCAACATACCATCTGCACCACCCTGCATACATTAAACCCATACCCCCACACCCTCCAGAACTTCTCCTCACGCATACTTCCCTCCATATGCTCCCAATATACTCACTATCCTCACACACAAACCTCCGCACACCCCTTCACATACATCAACACCTTGGAAGTACTCATCCCCCAAATACTCACACCTTCCCAACATACCCATTGTACCACAAACACACCCTCACACATATACCTCCAATGCCCCAACATGTACCCCTAATACACACTCCCCCACATACACACTTGCAAACCCTTAGCAACTATTCCATGTCCTGACATCCAACCCACACAATCTCACAGATATACAACTAACCCCCAAACTTTATAAAAAGTGCTAAAAATTGGGCATACAATTTTGGTCACATACCCAAAAACGCACAATTTGATTGAATAACAAACCAATTACTGACAATAATTGGCTTCTTAACAAGCTGTTATTGGTGCTAATTAATATCAATTACAAACTATGTGTGAAATGGAGTGGTGATTGTGTTAGTCCACCTTCCAAGGTAATATATAGAAATAAATAAATGAAATAAGGTAATACCTTTTTTTATTGGACTAACTCAATGCATTTTATGATGAGTTTTCGAAGGTAACTGTCCTTTTAAGGGCAATCGAGCATAAAGACTATAGAGTTTAACGTTATCGATAGCAGCCCCTCCTATTGTTTTTTCCTTAATTGTTCTCTTTTACTTTGAATATTGTAGTTCTTGCCTTTACCTTTCATTCTTGTTTGTCTTTGTTTTTAATAGTTTTTATAAGTTTTTATAGTTATAGTTTGGGGACCTAATGTCAACTCAAACTCGTATTTTAGTTAAAGTTTGTTTTCTGGTTTTTACGAATTTGTACACCGCCTAGAAGGCTGATTGGGCGGTATAAGAAATTTTAAATAAACTTGAAATTTCAGATCAGAAATAAGCAAATAGTTTATATGAAGAAAAATATGAAAGCATTTCAGGGATGGTTTCACAGGAAGAAGGGTGGGTGGTCAGCAGGAGATAGAGAGGTAACAAAACAGTTTTGGAGTGGGAAAGGAAGCCTAGATCTTTGTTAAGTCTTGTCTGGTAGACGTCAAAATATTTTATCATTTTAATTTCAAATGTTTTACGTTCTTGGATTGTCTTAAAGTTCCCTGTTAGTGTTCTTACCATAAAATCATTGGTGCAGTCATGTGTGCAAATTTAGGTGTGGAATCAGCGAGTCAAAAAAGGGGGCATGGAAACGGGTGGGTTATGGGATGGTCATGGGCAGACAGGAGACGTTTCTTTCAGTCCTCTAATCTCTGTCTTACTGTAAAGCAAACAGGTTATATCGGAATATTTTGAGGGGTGCCAATTGTAACTGTGATTGCATGTACTGCATTTTGTCCAAGTCTAGCATTCCTTTCCCTTTGAATGCAGCAGGGGGGAAAGAACAGGGTTTCATTCCATAGTCTGAAATGTATACCCTTCTCCCTCTGTATTCGCTGTGATAGGGGATTAACAGAACCGCAAATACAGAAAAGCCGCAAATACCTTTTTCATATGTTATTCGCTGTTTTCTATTAAAAACTATCGTGAATATGGTGAAACCACAAATAACATGGTGGGAGACCTGGCCTGTTCCTGAAGGAGAGGCAAAACACGGCGAAGAAAGTGCTGGGAATCAGCGATTTTCTCTATAAACGCTTGGAATCAGTGATTTCTCTATGCAAGCTGATGTAATTTGGAGAAGAAGCCAGCAAGCTAAAAACCGTGAATAATTGAAACCGCGATTGCTGAAACCGCGAATACGGAGGGAGAAGTGTAATGGCTTAGGGTTAGGTCTCAGTCTTTAACTTGCTTCGATATGTGTTTCAAGTAAAGCTTCCTTTATGTGTGTGAGTGATGAATAAAACAGTTGCACTAAAAGTTGTTTTGACCTCTGATTTTTCATTGCAATGTTGATGATCCAGGAATGAGATTGTATCTAAATTAAGTCTAGTTGTTCTTTTATAATTCACTTCTGGATTTAAAGTTACAATTTGAAATTGATGACTGCATCCTGCTTTTATATGTAGGAAAAGATAACAGAGAATTGCACCACCGGCTGCAAATGAAGGTCTTTTGAGAAAAGTTTTAAATATCTGTTGCTTAACTTTAGCGGAGATGTTAAATTCTAAACTATATTGAGCTTTTAATATTCTGATTCTAGCTGCCAGTGTCTCGTTCTATTTTTTGCCCAACTGAAAAAGTAATGCCCTTCTGAATTTTTAAATAAGTTTGCTTACAGTGTTTCTCCTCTTCCGCATTCACTAAAGCAAATGCATCCTGGTTTGTTGTCTGACATATTTACCGCCTTTATCTGGTTACCTGTCCTCATTTCATTGATTATTTTTGCTGAAATCCACCCTAAGGTATCCACTGTATACAGTATATCCCATTCCTTTTGGAATCCCATCACTGTTTTTACCTCTGCCAACTGTTTTAGATTGAGTCATATATAGATCTTAACATAATAAAGTGAGTGTTTTTAACTATGTTTATTGAATTTAATATTGTAGTTTTCACACACGTTTATTCTCATTTCAGAGCCTTCACCTCCAGTTTAACTGTATTTGTTTGTCGGTTCCCTGACGCAGGACTGAAACGTGGCACGTCGAAACCAGCTACTTTTCTAAGTTAAGTTAAACATTTTCTACATTTTAGAACTTCAATAAAAGGCTAAGCATAGCTGTAGTAGCTAGCAACATAACAGTTAATGAAAACTCACACCTGGAGTAAATTTACATTGAACACTGCAATGATTGGGTGGTGAGGCGGAACACAATGCCTTCATGTCTCTGAGCAGAGTTCTATTAGACATGTAAATTGATAACTATCGTACCAAAATCTATGATTATTTTTCATGAAGTGGCTTTTCTTATATTAAAACTGTTCTAGAAGGGCATTCCAGACCTCAGCCACCTTTACTTTGAAAAACGGTTTCCCAATGGTGCTGTTGAATCTACCTCAATATTTATTTTTAGTTGCATGGGATTTGCTATAGTTGCTAGTTGCTGAACTCTGTATGGCAATGTTCAAGGGACCACATTGGCCATTGATACTGCAGCATTCTACTTCAGTTCCCAGCGCAAGATATCGGGCGCTTCATCACTAAACAGTGAAGCGACTTTTGCGCTTACAAGAAGACTTGGGAGAAAGTAACCTACATGGAGCGGCAGCTAAAACATCTTTTCTAAAGGGCTCCTTTTACTAAGCTGTGCTAGCATCTATAACTAACCCCCATGCTACGCGGAAAAACTAACACCAGCTCAATGGAGGCATTAGCGTCTAGCGTGCGCGGCATTGTAGCGTGGACTAAAACTGTTAGCGCAGCTTAGTAAAAGGAGCCCTAAATGAAGGCATGGCAGGTTGAATAAACCTGCAGAACGCAGAACCCTAAAAACTCTAAGCACCTTGCTGGACCAACTAGATTGACCAACTAGATTGACCACTTTGCCATATTTACTGTGCTACTAAGTTGCACTATTTTTATAAAGCTGTGGTGATGTAAGAATCTTGGTAAGTGATATTGAATATGGGCATAAAAAAAATACAAGTGCTCCTTGGGGGTAACTTTGACTGCATCAAATTTGATCTTGTCAGTCCTAGACTCACCATGGTGAGCGATTTGACCATGTCTTTCATATCCAGCTGCAGGAGATTGCCTATCACTGGCAGGGGTGAAGGGCCTGGAGGGAGCTGCATTTCTTTCTTCCAGCCCTTTCCATTTCGGAACAACATCAGACAGGACAGGAAAATGATCAGAAAAACAAGCAGAGCCCCACTGGCATCCATTCTCAGAAAATATTTTCTTGAATCTGTAATGGATAAACATTTTAAAAAACCCCACAAAGATTATATGTTACATAAACAAACTTTACCAAGATAGTGGCAATAATAACGATTATATCATAGATTGAAAGATGTTTAGATGGTGAGAAAGTGCCCTACAACACTGCGAAAACCCTGGTGATTATAAGCTTATATATATTGTTGCCATAAGAAATCACAGCTTTAGATGTAATTATCAGATTAAAACAATTACAGGTGCACCTTATGCCAACCTATACTGCAGGATTCTGCTGAGTCATCCGTATTAGTTGCATCCTAGGGGTAATAGTTTGTTTTTCCCTCTTTGGGCTAGATTCACTAAGCAAACCGATCATGTACCGATCGGTTTGCGAGCCCTTAACGACCAGTTTTCCATCTGGCCCTATTTACTAAAGCCTTTGGCGATCCTTCCATGCAAATTAGTAAAACCCCATGCAAAATAGCCAAGCGATTGATTCACTAACAATTGCTTGGCTATTTTGGGTCGGGTTTTACTATTGCCAAACCCGACTGCTGTGGACCTGTCAGTAACTGAGTTACCGTCAGGTCTGCAGGCTTTTTGACAGGCCTGCCTGTCTTTTTTATTCATTTTTTTTCATGGCACAGATATTTTGCGTGTTACACACACAACATATCTTCACTATAAAAAAAATGAATAAAAAAGACAGGCAGGCCTGTTAAAAAAAAGAAAAAGTAAAAAAAAAAATTTGTGATGCCCCCACCGCGTATATCCCACCCGCAATTTCCCCCCCCCCCTGTGCCGATGCCCCACAAAAGGCAGGAGGGTTGCCAACTCCCTCCTGCCATGTTACCCCCCTGATCTTGTCTGGCCGGGCTCGGCCCGACCCACCTCCCTCCCTGTTTCTGAATTAAAAGTCATGAGGCCAGGCCGAGCCGGGCCCACCCACCCACCCATAAACAAACTGCAGGAGGGATGTCAACTCCCTCCTGCCACCTCCCCCGAACACCCCTACCCATTCCAAGCCCCCTTGCCACCCCCCCTCCCCATACCTTTAACGGAGCAGGAAGGGATGCTCATCCCTTCCTGCTCTATTGACTCCAGCGATGACTCTGAGGCTTTAGGTCCCACTCCGAAGCATCATGCCATGCATGGGGTGGGACCTAAGGCCCTGATTGGCTCAGGCTCCTACCTTGGGAGGGGCCGGGGTGCCTGAGCCAATTGGGGACTTCCTTAGGGCTGAGCCTAAGAAAGTCCCTGATTGGTCAAAGCAATAGCCAATCAGGGACTTCCTAAGGCTCAGCCCTAAGGAAGTCCATGATTGGCTCAGACGCCCCAGGCCCCTCCCAAGGTGGGAGCCTGAGCCAATCAGGGCCTTATGCTCCTCCCCACGCATCACATGATGCAATGGGGCGGGGCCTAAGGCCTCAGAGTCATTGCTGGAGTCACTGGAGCAGGAGGGGTAGAGCATCCCTCCTGCTCCGTTAAAGGTACGGGGAGGGGGTGGCAAGGGGGCTTGGAATGGGTAGGGGGTGTCCAGGGGGGTGGCAGGAGGGAGTTGGCATCCCTCCTGCAGTTTGTTTATAGGTGGGTGGGCCCGGCCCAGCCGCATGACTTTTAATTTAGAAACAGGGAGGGAAGTGGGTTGGGCCGGGCCCGGCCAGACAAGATCAGGGGGGTAACATGGCAGGAGGGAGTTGGCAACCCTCCCCAATGAATATGCATGAGATCTATTTGCATGCACTGCTTTCATTGTATGCTAATAGATCTCATGCATATTCATTGGGGAAATCCTGAAAACTCAACTGGATTGCGGCCCTTGAGGAGGGATTTTGACACCCCTGGCATACAATGGAAGTAATGCAAGCAAATAGATCTCATGCATATTCATTGGGGAAATCCTGAAAACCCAACTGGATTGGGCCCTCGAGGACCAACAATTGACACCCCTAGTTTATGCAACACCTGATTTTATTAATTTAATCTAAATATATGTACTTTATGCTTTTTATTTATGTACACCGCCTAGAAGCCTGATTAGGCGGTAGATCAAATTTTTAATAAACTTGGAAACTTGGATAGTGTCTGATGATCTCAGGGTAGTAAAATTGTATGATAAGTCAGTTGTCATCAGAGTCGGTATGATGCTAGACTGCTTAGTGAGAGAGATTCAAGAAAAGAGGAAATAGTAGTGCCCCTATATAGATTATTGGTGAGGCTTCACCTAGGATACTGGGAGGCCATTTATCAAAAAGAGTAGAAATAGGCTTGAGGTTATTCAGAGGTAGCAGTATACAAGAAATAAAAATGATTAAAAAGTCATATGACAAAGGTCTTCAACCTTTTTTGTGTAAAGAGCCGCAGTGTGAAGACAAGAAAGCTCTAAGGACACCAAAAGACTACACATACTACTCATTTTGTAAACCATCTTGGCCTGCTGGGTATTAAACATTAAAAAGTAATATTGATTCTACATTTCAAGGATATATTTTTTAAAACACACTTTATTTTGGATTGTCAACAATTGCAAATTCCATCTATGAGATCTGAGTAACTCACTTAAGAGATTTTTTGCAGTTACTATATCAAGTAGGCAAGATTGAAATTAATCAATTTACAGGATTTGAAGAGCATTTCAGCCATTTCTGGACCATAATAGAGGACTTTGGATGACAGGAGCCTATGGGAGACTTTTACAGGTTGTGAGACCTATTCCTATATTTTGCTGAAGTTGTTAGTCACGGGCTTGTGCAAACTGGTTTCAGTTCAGATGCTGAGATGCTAATGTGTGGCATGTGAGTGTGTAGATTTCTTGCTGTGAAGAGTTTCTCAAGGACACTACCGTATTTTCACGCATATAAAGCGCGCGTTATACGTGTTTTTACAAACCGTGCATAACATTGCACAGTATACGCGTGAGCGCGTTGTACAAAATTTTTTTTACATAGTTCCCCCCCCGATGTCCGATTCACCCCCCCGCAGGACCGCTCGCACCCCCACCCCGAAGGACTGCTCGCACGCACCAACATCCCCACCCCGAAGGACCGCTCACACCCCCACAGCCTCCCGACCCCCCCCCATCATGTAGAAGCTCCTACCAGTGTCCTGCTGCTTCCTCTTGGCGGTCCCGACACCCGACACGATCGGGGCAAGAGGGAGCTCAACCCGACCATGTGCCCAAGGCCCCGCCCCCCAGGAGGGACCTAAGGCTCCAGGGCCTATTCTGATTGGCCCAGGCGTCTTAGGCCCCACCAGTAGGCGGAGCTTTGAGATGGATGGGCCAATCCGGCCTCATTCCGTCATTGGCTGCCTGTCGGACAGGCGAGTTTGACTCCCGTCTGTCCGGCCAACTACACAAAGGTACGGGGAAGGGGGGTGGTGGTGTCGTGGGGGGTCGGCCAGGGGGTCGCGGGTCGGCTGGGGGGGCGGTCGGAGGTTCTTGGGGGGGACGGTCGTTGGGGGGAGGGGGGTTTGCGTCGAGGGCAGGAGGGCCTGGGATCCCTCCTGCCCGTAATGTAGTGCGGGGTGGGGGTAGGGGGTCATCGTGGCCAGGAGGGTTTGGGCTCCCTCCTGGCCCGAACAACTAGCGGGGAGGGGGGGGGGCGCCAGGGCCAGGAGGACTTGGGCTCCCTCCTGGCCCGATATTGTCGGGGAGTTGGGGAGTCGGCGGGGCAAGAGGTCTTGAGCTCCCTCTTGCCCCGATCGTGTCGGGGGTGCTGCGGTTGGCTGGGGCAAGAGGGCTTGAGCTCCTTCTTGCCCCGATCGTGTCGGGGAGTCGGGACCGCCAAGAGGAAGCAGCAGGACACCGGTAGGAGCTTCTACATGATGGGGGGGGGGGGGTCGGGAGGCTGTGGGGGTGCGAGTGTGGGTGGGAGTGCGTGCGAGCGGTCCTTCGGGGTGGGGGTGCGGGTGCGTGCGAGCGGTCCTTAGGGGTGGGAGTGCGAGCGGTCCTGTGGGGGGGTGAATCGGACGTCGGGGGGGCATCAGGCTTTCAGGGTGGGGACAGGACTTCAAGGGGGAGAGGAGAGTCGGGGTGGCCAGAGGAGAGTCGGGGCGGGCGAAAGGAGAGTCGGGCGGCGACGGGAGAGTCGGGCAGCATGCGCGGTATACGGGTGTGCGCGGTATATAAAAATTTCTGTACATAAATTTGTGTTTTTCGCGCGCTATACCCGTGTGCGCGTTTTACACGGGTGCGTGTTATCTATGTGAAAATACGGTAACCAGTGCTGGAAAAGACAATGAACAGGCTGAAAGGAAAATGCAAGTCAACAAAAACGCTCCATCCGGGAACCTAAGAACTGATAACGTGATGCTGTACCCGTGTGAAGAATGGAAACTTCAAGAAGAAGAAAGTTCTAGATGCTATGCTTGTCCAGGGCCCTCCAGGGAAGAATGGAGGCGTGGACTAGGAGAGGGAGTTAGATAGTCATTTGGATTATCCAATAGGGTGATACATATTCCCAGCCAGGGGAAGAATCTGAGAAAAGAAATACTTTTTGTATAAAATCCCTGTGCTCTGGCAGTCTCTTTAGAGAGACTATGCCATGCTTACAGAAAGATGCCGGCACTGTTGGTATGGGGTATTTTCTCTCCATTGTATATGTCCAAACTGATTTATTTCTGATTTGACAAATACTGCTATAATACTAATTACTAGAATAATAAAAAGTTATTTGTTTTGGAATATACAATGTAATATTTTTGGTTTTTATTTTTATATTTGGGTATTTTCTCTCCATCACATCGGACACTCCCAATGAAGAAAAGTTAACAGCCTTTTACTTCAGAGACCACGGATGAACCTACGGGTATACCATAGAGGAGAGGTATTGAGATATTGAGAACTGCAGACAAAAAGTATTCTTTTTATTTCTGGGGAAAACTCTAAAAAATAATGAAAAGACTATAATAATTTTTTTCTTTTTTGAAACCCCAATAAACTCTCCACAAAGGTTGAGAACAATGAATTTTTGGAGCAACAGATATTTTTTTAAAAACCCAACAATAATACCCCCCCCCCCCCGATAAAACACTGGGAACAATGAATTTTTGAAGTAACAGATATGATCTCCCACAGTATAGTCTGTTGCTCTGAGAATGTATGGTATGAAAGATGTTAAGACACAAGAAGCAAAACCTTTTTTGTGGGAAAGATGTTATAAAACCACTTAAGCTATAAATACTAAAAATAAATAAATAAAATTAGGGACGTCATGATGT